>NC_087206.1:72896357-72928857 GCF_015104395.2 Macrobrachium nipponense
TACACGCAAAAGATATATTTCGACTCTGTTATTTATGATCAATTATATAGGTATATAGGATACATGATACTTTATATATATAGGATACATGACCGAGGTTATACTACTTCACTTTTAACTAGCGTTCGAACAACTTGTCGTCCATTACACAGTTCCAGACAACCACCTATAGCCCAATGAAACGGCCTATTTCACAGGGTTAAAACAAGGGGAAAATTTGCCTGGGGCGGGCGTCCAACATTCTATATTGCGTCATCACTTATTCTCTGCATCCTAAGCTACACGATTACGTTCGCGATGAATAGATCATCCAGCACGAGTCCTTCGCCAGCAAAGTAGAGTTGAATATCCTTCGGGTCGAAATTGTCGGAAGTATGTCCCATTCGTAGTCGATTTCCGACTGCCGCCGGAGCATTCCGCATTAAAACGAGATTAACGACGGGATACGGTGTCGGTCGAAGAAGTCCATGATGGTGCTTATTCCTTTCACATTGTAGGCGGTTGTTACTTGACTGTAGTCGTCCGCTGCGACGAACGATTTTTTTGAAGTTGCGATGTGAAACTCTCGTACTGCAGGATACTGTAACCAGGTTCCATTAATCAGCCTGCAAAGTAAAATTATACTTGTCACAAGGGCAAAGTAAATTCAGACGACATCCAAATACAGGGAGGGAGAGAGCCATTTAGACCAGACTTAACCCACATGAATTCCGCTGATATTTTGGAATTCAAAAGAGTCCGCTGTACAAACTTTTTTATCCATGGCATTAACAATGAGTGAACCTATCCAGGTCTATGATGACTTGTAAAAAATATCCATAATTAAAAATAAAAAATAAATAGATATCATTACGAATCTCAAAGAAAATTCGATATTACTGGTAGTAAGTTACTTGACAAAGAAGTGGAAAACGGAGCTAATTGTAAGATTGCCAGGCAACATAAGAGTCAAAGAGAAGATTATCATGATTCTGTAGTTCTCTATGCTAACTGAAATTAAGTTGTGATAAAATCTGATCCTATGTGCCCTAACAAAAGTTTCATATTCAATTTTCTCGCGCGCATCCTCTGAGGTTAATTTTTAAAAACTTTATTAATAGGTAGGAGATGCAACGAAAAAACCCATTATGTAACTAATTCTAAATAAACTTTGGGTTTTCAAGAAAATGTGACATTTTCCCATGAATGTTTTACTGAATTGCAATAGGCTAATGTTGCAAGTAAAATATATCATATACATATCTTGATACTTCTAAATGTCTATGAGGTTCAGAAAAAATTAATCCATTTTGTTGTTATAGAAATTCTATTTGCTTATTTTGTTCATTAATTTTAAAATGATTGCAACTCCTTAGCTAAGTGCATTGCGCATACGGATAGACATGTCTGCCTTGCCCATGAGAAGTTCGGGCTAAGCATTCCT
The DNA here is from genome assembly GCF_015104395.2 of Macrobrachium nipponense. Lineage (NCBI taxonomy): Eukaryota > Metazoa > Arthropoda > Malacostraca > Decapoda > Palaemonidae > Macrobrachium > Macrobrachium nipponense. Next base: position 72,897,781 of record NC_087206.1, read on the forward strand.
TTCCCTCCAGTCAATCTGTTTTGCAAGCGCGAGATGAAGCCTGTGCAAGCAGATATTTGAGGTTAAAGGAATCACTGCTGATACGGCAAACGCGACAGACCTTCTAGAACTGATGACGTCGTCACTTGGCAGGAGATTGCTCTCAGCCAGCTAAGAGTTACGTTTACTTCTTGCTGTAATAAATACGACTTTAGGATAAATTTTTTATCTTTTAATACTCGACCCACACGAAAAGAAATGTCTGAAAAAAAAACAGTACCAAAATTGAACAATATATTAGTTTCATGTTGGAAATCTGCATAATTGTAATTATGTTAAACATTAAATATTCCTTATTCAAACTATATGAAAAAGGTTTCCATCAAGTCTATATATATTAGCCCTGTATAAGATTCATATAGGATTATTTCATAGATAACATTTTCACTTCTAGACTTCCTGACTTTAAAATCTCTTTTATTTTATTTTATTTATTTTATTTATTATTATTTTATTTATTTATTTATTTATTTAATTTTTTTTTTTTATTGACTACGAATTATAAATCACCGGGACAGACAATATGTCCTTAGATTTTGGATATGTGTTTGAACTTTTAGCTTATTTGTCATTACTAAAGCGTTAAGTTAGAGTTCAAATCTTTACGCATATATATTTGGAGGTATTTAATTATCTATGGTTACGTTTTGCTTATTGATTTTATCGTGATTCCTTTTTTATTATAATTTATTTGTAACCCTTCCGACTTCTTACGGATGTAGTATATTGACTCCACTTGTATCCATATTTATCTATTTTTTTTATATTTATTTATTTATATATTTTTTTATATATATTTGATAAATTAATGGTTGGCTTGAATATGTGGAAAAGTGTTCTAGCGGCGTACCGTATAAGGCTACTTGCGGCATCAATTCTATAGATACAAGATATAAATGATAAAGGTATTTAAAACCGCGAGAACCGCTATAATCCAGTTCGGATCCAATATCACGAGTTGTAACTCGTAAGACATTGACACTTCCTATTTAATTATTATCCGTTATTCTACCAAACCGATTGACTCTGGGTGATAAAATATATTATTGGTTTTCTTAATGGAAGGAATTCACACAACGTGTTAAGGAGATTATTATTGATTTACACCACCCGAGTCACAGATTACTATGTGTTTGAATTCCATATTTACTGATTTAGCACTCATAAATATTCCTAACGCACTCAATTGCAGTGTTTGTTTTTTAGTGCTATTAATTTCTATATAACGTGTCAAGGAACTATTAACACTAAGAAGTGTTTATTCCCTCTGTCAGGACTCGTAATTCTGTTAATAATTCTACGTATATTCTTTCAAGGATTGATTTGTGCACAGGATAGGCCCTTAACTGACAGGTGTCTTAGTGTGTCCCTTGTTTTCATGACACGTGTTACAATCAGTTATGTGCTTTTTTATATCTGTAAGCATTGTAGGCCAGTAAAACAGTGATTTGGCTTTCTGTGACATAGGAGGGAACCCTGGATGACGGAATGCACCAGTTTTATGACGATTGGTATTAAAGAGATTATTACTACTACCTGGTGGTCGTTAGTCCTCTGCTGTGTTCTTCGGGTTTTCCTCGTCACGACCTACATATAATATTACATTTGATTACATTATTCTGATACACTACTTTAAATATACTTTTGCTTTAGGGTTTCTGCTCGAAGTGTTTATTGTTTTTTGCTTAGCCGCTGACCCTGTTTCCGTTTCGAAGTGTTTATTGTTTGCTTATCGCTGTTGACAGCTTGCTTTGTTCATTTTGTAACAGTTCTGCGCTCCGACCCAGATATTCAATGCTCGCGATCTCTTGGGTTAAGGAATTTTCTTGTTTTTAGATACGGTTTTTAACAATAGGCACGGATGTTTCTATATCTTTTAGTCCAATTAATGGTTCTTTGCTGTATGGTGCGGGACTGCGGGATAATGCGTCAGCTATGATAATTGCTTTCCCAGTAGATATCTTATCTTGGCTCCAAAGACCTGAATGTCATTTGTCACCGAGTTCCTTTTGGACTGTGATTAAAGCCTATGAAAAACTCGGTAAAGGACTCATGTTCAGTAAGGACTTTATCAGGATAGCCATAGATTATGAACTTAAGATGTACTAGTTAGTTAAAGATACCTAGCCCTTCCTTGCCTATTACTGCATATTTACTTTCAGAGGGCTTTAGTTTACGTGAATAAAAAGCTATAGGAAAGAACTGTTTATCATATTGCTGAAGTAAGTATCCCTCTTACCCCTTGGTCTGAGGCGTCTGTTGCAATAAAAAAAAATTCCTTATTTAAATCAGGGATTTTTTAAGTTAGGTGAGCTGCATTATTCCGCTTTTAAGATATCGAACGCCTGTTGATGTTTTTTAGACCATAATAAATCTACGCTCTTCTTCGTAAGATCTGTTAAAGGAGCTGTCATGATTGAAGAGTTACATATTTTACATACGATTGTAATACCCCTACAGCGCAAAGTGCTGTATCCCCCTTTTACGTTAATAGGTACCGGAAAGTTATGAATAGCCGACACCTTACCATGGATTACTTTAAAGACCTTGACAGACATAAAACCTAGATAAACATGTTCGGTTTTCAAAAACTCACATTTATATATTTTACTCTGAGACTAGCTCTAGTTTATGTGAATGTACTTCTAGGTATTAGAAAGATTACAAGATCATCCATATAGGCATGTGGGTATCCCCTAAAAGTCTCCAAACACTATATTATAATTGGGGTGCAACGTAAGCCGGAGGCATACGTAAAATTGATAATGTCCCCTGAGTGTGCTGAAACGGTATATGAGGTACAATGACTTAGGTAATGGTATCAGGTAAAAGCCTTTAAGTAAGTCCAAGTTGGTGAAAAAATTTATTCTAACCTAACAGAGATAAGATGTCGTCGGTACATCGCACTGGAAACTATCGGGAGTCGTTTCCTTGTTTAAGCGACAGAATCTACGCAGATACGCCAAGTCCGATCTTTTATGGCATGACATTTGAGGGAAAATTATATGGGCTTATTTGATTTCCTAATGACTCCTATTACTAACATTTTTCAACTTCGTCATTTATCTCTATTTTGAAATTTCATTGAGAGTCTATGCGAAGGTACGTATAGCTTTATGTTTGTCCTTAGACCGTATTTTGTTTTCAATGACATCCGTTTTTCTCCCAAGATACACTCGCTAGTGGAGAAACTTCCTGGTATTCATTTAAAAGATAAAAAAAAAAAAAAAAGGTTTCTGCTGAATCACCTCTGCTGAATGACTTTACGGATATTACTTTAGATAGATTATCAGAGAGATTCATCCACGACTGGTTGGGCATGATTAAAAATTAGCAACAATAAAAAATGCGATATTTATAACTTCCGTATCCACGATATGTATACGTTTTGTGGATCACTAGATTAACTTGTTGCTGTCAACCGTCTAGGGCTTTGTTCGCGGAAATCGTTATATTTCAGAGTGTCGGGAAGGATTAAAATTTCATTTCCCAGCAAAGTCTTTTACACGCACTAAGACATTCGAGGGTGCATGCTTCTCGAGATTTGCGTGCAAACTACGACTGCGGTTGTGGGAGAATTCTGCTGGGTCGTTTGAACAATGTTACGATTTATGAGACAAATGTATTGTTCCTTTATATAAGTTATTATTTGATTAATTGTCTCTTTTTTGTTCAAACTGATTTTGATATGTAAGGTTTATAGATTTCCGGTTTTGCCTTTATAAACCGACCTTATTTTGCAGGATGTAAGATAATATTTTGTGTATCCCTAGATGGATATCTTACAATTACACTGATCAGATCAATGTTTTATATAACTATAGAGGTATCTGTAAGCGCTCGCTTATCCGGACTTCTCATTAGGGAAGTTCAAACAACAGACGGTGAGTCGGTAAATACAGGATATTACGTGTACTAAAGAAATAAAACAAGATACTCTAATTTTTACGGCGCGTACAGTTGGCTTTATCCACCACTACTTATAATAACTTACGTATTAAAAAAAAAAAAAAACGAAAACCTGCTCTGATTACTTATACGGTCGTGTGTTTCATAGGAAAATCTTTTTAATTATTCAAAAAGATATTGGCATGTATGAACAACATCGCTTTTCCCCACTCTGCTAGAGTCGCTTATTGTGGTGGAATTTGCTATGCTTTGAACACTCGGCAGTTTTTGACTGACCTTGACCGCTTGACTAGGTGACACAGTAACCGAGTTTTGCTTGTTTGATTCTGAAGGCTACTGTTTCTATTTCTTTTTGTAATAATTAGGATCCTTCTCTTTATTACCATCGCAACGTATTGTGTGTTTTTAGCATTATGTTGCTGGTTACGTATAAAGCAATGAATGACGAACTATTAGGAACTGAGCGATTACTATAAGACGAAGTTATCACTACTGCATTCAATATAACTGTTTGTACTTCATTCTTTGCTAAATTTGAAATAGTTGAGGGATCCTGGGTCAGCGCATTTAGCCTGATGAAAGTACAGACATGTTATTCCTTGCAATCCAGCCTATTTTTAAAGTTAAGTTTGAGTCATTGAGTTCGATATTTTATATAACTCAAAAACTCAAGGCTAAAACTGCGATCGGGACTTTGCAAAGGAGCATTTATTGTCATGGCCCGAAATAGTGTTACCTCTAATGTATCTAGATTTGTACGGGTGTTCCACTTGTGTGTTTTCTAATCATACGTTGCTTACGCCCTACCCTATCCATGCATCTGTATAAATACAGACGTCCACTGCGTAAACGCAATATTCACTGTTTAATATGATTTGTTACTAAGGGATTAATAATCACCCAAAATGATAAAATTAACATAGTATATGATTTATGGTATATTTCAGTAGAACTTCTGGAAACAGACACTCAAAGATAAAAAACTCGTAGTAGCGAAATCTCAATGATGTAGATAATTTCTGTAAAAAAGTAAGATTAAGAATGTCTCGTAACTTCAGCCACAGGAATAACGAAATTCGACCTGCAAAGGAAACACTCAAAGTTTACTCCAAATGAATAAAAAATTGTACTTAGCTTGCTTTTGTGGGAAGTCGGTGTTCCGATAACGACACACGGCCTTGGTCCTCCTTCTCTATTTAGCGGATGACCTGGTTTGGCTTCAGTTTCCCCCGTGCGCGTTGTTTCGATGATTCGAGCCCTTGAAAGATCCGATGCTGCAGACGCGTTCGTTTGTTTCTTGGAGTGCCGGAAACGCTCACTAACGATGTTTTCTTGAATGATTCTAATGAGAGACGAAGCTTGCGTTGTCGTAGGAAAAAGACACGTCGGTTTTGTTTCTTGAAGTTATTCACTAAACGATGATACTAAGTTGCTTGACGAATCTTGTTGTTTTCTGAAGTCGCTCACTACGATGATACTAGGTTGCTTGAAGAATCTGCTGCTTTCGTCGTCGTTCACTTCATGATTTATTATTCTGTTTTTTCTTCGTAGGACGTTGTAGAGTTCTTCTGGTCCACTGCCACCAATATTAGGCTTGTGCCTTGTATGGTAAGGCGCCCTATGAGGTAATGTTAGACTAGCGATAATCTTACGCTAAGTCGTTGGTATTGCACTTCCATCTTCAATGGAGTGTCTGGGGGTTTGTAGATCACTTACGAAGTCGGTATTATCTTGTTAGTTATTACGACGATGTGTAAACTCATGGTGAGGAGGTTCTTGTAGAAAACACGAAAATATAAAAATATATGTATTCTTCTGAAAGTTTTACATGCTGAAGATCAATATGATTGTACAAGTCTTCTAATAACGATAGCTTGATCGCTTCTCTGCCAATGATGATGGCTAATCCTATTCCTCTACATGATAAAGCTTAGGTAAAGAGGTACAGGTCTTCTAATGACGATAGCTAACTCCGTTCTGCTCGTCTACCATCTCTGTTACAAGTTATGAGGGAATAGACAGTAGTTCGAACATATGACATACATACAAATGACATAGTTACATACGACACACAATCAAAATGAGACACGCTACAGATCACGTAGGTCCGTAGTTGTCTCAAGCAGGGAGCTTGGACTAATGTTTATAAACAATGAATGACTACAGTGACGGCTGTTATCTTAGCCTACTTTTTATTGTATACGTCATCTTTAGCGTCTCTAGTCTGATCACATTCCTGCAAGCAATCTGGTTGACCTCTTTAGTTTTATTCGTTTATATATATGGACTAACATTCCATATTTTTATTATGTAAACACTTACATATATATATATATATATATATATATATATATATATATATATATATATATATATATATATATATATATATCAGGAGTGAGCGTAGATGTGTTTAAGAATAATCTCGACAAATATCTAAGCTGCATCCCAGACCATCCAAGATTGGAAGATGAAAAATATACCGGAAGATGCATTAGCAATTCTCTGGTAGACATTAGAGGTGCCTCACACTGAGGGACCTGGGGCAACCCGAACAAGATGTAAGGTCTGTAAGGCCTCTCTCTCTCTCACTAGTTGTAAACGCCTAGGCATACGTGAACGCGGCACTAGAGGGTAGGCAAACTGCTAACAACAGTTTTGAACACTCCGCATAAGAGAAATTTAAATTTATTGGAAACTGTCTTATTCTGTCCATTTCTTTGCAGGAGAGAGAGAGAGAGAGAGAGAGAGAGAGAGAGAGAGAGAGAGAGAGAGAGTTTGCCGTGAGCACTTGCAAAGTTTTGTCTCGTGTTGACTCTTCATGGCAACACTAACCTGACTTTTATTCATTATGAACGCCCTTCAAAAGTTTTAAGCAGGTCCATGCCTCATTATCTTCCTGAGAAATATGAGGAAACATGATTTTAGCTTTTAGTCTTTTTATTGCAAAAGAGAGAGAGAGAGAGAGAGAGAGAGAGAGAGAGAGAGAGAGAGAGAGAGATTTATGACATTATTTCTATTAGTATGTTTCATAAGGCAACGATGTTTGCGGTAACGAAAAGGAATATAGAGAGAAATGCGTAACTGCCGAAATATTGCTAATTACGACGTCATTACGCCGAATCGCCAACAATCACCATGAATCGTTACCGCGTCGCCAAGTTTGGTGACGTGCACTAAGTGATGGTGGATGTTTTTTATGGATGGTGCATGTTGCAACTGCGTTACGATAAGCGCAATCTGATTAGGAGAAATGGCGACGCCATTGCATCAGCGTTGTGTACTGCACAATGATATGAGGACAAAGTTAATGACAGTTGGCTCGATCGGACCGCGCATATTTCAGATGTCAAAAATATTCGCCATCACTTGCTGCACGGCGCCAAACCTGGCGAAGCGGTAACGATTCATAGCGACTGCTGGTGATTTGGTCGTAATTACATCGTAATGACGTCGTAATTAGCAAATTTTCAGCAGTTACACACTGCATTTCCTTGAATCGCAAATGTGTGAGCGAGGCATAACTGACAGTACAGTTTTGGGCTACATCTTAGGAGAAACCTAATCGAATGTCAAAATGGGTATCCTGACTCCCTTTGCACCATAAAAGGAAATCTGAATGGTCAAATCCGGGGCTTTTCTCAATCAACAGGCTAGATGGGGCTGCAATTTGTGAGATGCAGAAGCATGGGATGTGGGGCGTTGTACCTTTACTGCTTATTGGATCGGTGTCATTCCGAGAACTTGATGAAACGCGAGATCTTAGGTATGACTTGAAGGGCCAAGCTCCACAGGAAATATGAATCATATAGCAAATGCATGAAGATGGATGGAGCTGTTAGGTTTTCGCATCGAAAGTTGCGAGGAATTTTCTGTTGCCCATCTCGAATGAACGAATTTCTTAACAGTTCTTTACAGTCCAGGTATTAGTTACCTCGACTACCTAGTTTTCAACTTCCTGAATATATAGTTTAGTTGTTGATTGATTGATTGATTTATGGGTTTTAGGCATAATAAAAAGCACTGGGACAACTAAGGCCATTCAGCGCTGAGACAGAAATTGACAGTGAAAAGGTTTGAAAGGTGTAACAGAAGGAAAGCCTCGCAGTTGCACTGTGAATCAATTGTTAGGTTAGGGTGGAAAGTAAGATGGAAGAAAGATGATATGAAAGGAGGTACAGTAAAAGGAACGAAGGGGGTTCAAGCTATAGGGGCCGAAGGCACGCTGCAAAGAACCTTAAGTAATGTCTACAGTGCACCCTCATTGAGGTCCACTGACGGCACTAACACCTACAGATTATACTTTAGTCATAAAAATAGATTCCTTTCACTCAAACAAAGATGTAGAGGAAAATCTTGAATTTTTCAAAGAAAATCTTTCCCTTGAAAAATTCTAATCATACTCCTAAGAGTCTACAAGCAGGCAAAGCCAACATCATTACTTGACATTTGTGTTTTTCATAGGACATATCACAAAATATTTTAGCATCCACCGCAACCCGCCGCCCAAACTCCGTTCAACTGTCTCTCGATTAAACGCCAACGATTTCCGCCCATCAGATTTTACATACTAATTAGAACGCTGTTTCCGTGGGGGCTAATTGCAATTGTGGAGTCATAGCGTAATTGCTAATACAAATCGTGTATAATAAAGGAGATAGAAATGGCGTAGCTGATAAGTAATTTTAAAAGTCGTTGGATTAAACGACGTTATAGAAGGCTAATGCTTTTCATCAACGTTACTGAACATGCCAAGTGTTTTCGTTAACTTGAGAGTTAAATTTATCATCGTTCTACGACCTCTCGTTTTCGTGAAGCTCTTGTAATTAAAGATTACATCAAAAATGAATGACCTACTCTACATTCTGCATGCACTAAAGTTACTTATGACAATAAAAGAGAAAAAAAAACTCCGTTTGTGTTTACCTGTGTTTTGGACCTGAAGTTTCATGCACACTGCCATTTATTCCCATCACCTTCATCTCTCCTGTTGGCAGAGCCGTAGTCAGTGGGATAAATACTTGAAGGAAATCACCTGGTAGTGTGTGGAGGAGGCAGTTCGCTGTCGGATATGGCCGAAAACTGAAAGAGAAATGTCGTTTCAGAGGTCAAAGGCTTAGTGCCAGCGTAGAGGAAGGGTGGAAGCGAGGGAGAAAAGCAATACGGGTAACTGGAATGTTCTTTACAATTCAAAGAAATTTCAAACAGATGGGAATCCCACTTCATTTTATTTCGACAACTACACTCAAAGCTTCTCTTCACATTTGAGAGACCTTAGAAAATATAATATTGCACAATAGTAAACATGTTTTGCAAAGCATGCCTCAACAATACAGGCTTGGGCATCAATTTGATCTTTTTAATGGTGGCAACGAAAAATTCATTTTTATGCAGTTTTTTGCATAACAAACATTCATTAATATATGGTATCAATATAAGGTTTTCTTCATAGCTTATGAAAATAATTTATGGTATCAGTGTAAGGTTTTTTCATAACAAAATCAATATATATTATCAACCTAAAAAAACTAAAACTAGTATATGCTACCTATGAAAAATGGCAGAATATATATTATCAGCGAGATTTTGTCTTTCACATAAATCTTGAAAGTAAATGCCCTAATGAGGTTAAAGTCTGGCCAGGACATTGTATTCTAGGAAACTACATATATATATATATATATATATATTATATATATATATATAATATCGAAATATATATATATATAAATATATGGTATTCTATTTTTATATATATATTTATTATTATATTATACTTTATATCTACCAGTGCACAGTTTTTTGCAGAACATAACATCTTTTTATATAATATAATATAGTAAATTATATATCTTATATATATATAATATATATTATATAATATATATATACTTATATTCTACCAGTGCACAGTTTTTTTGCACAACATAAAAATTATTCATTAATATATACTATTAATATAAGGTTTTCTTCATAGCTTATGAAAAATAATTTATGCTATCAGTGCAAAGTTTTTCATAACAAAAACAAAAAATCAATATATATGTATACTATCAATGTAAAGCATTCGTCACAAACTATAAATAATAGTATATGCTCTGTGCAAAGCTTTCATTTCATAAAATAGTATATTTTTTTTTGTTTTTTTTCATAACCTAAAACATAGTATACCTATGCTACCTATGAAAAGTGGCAGGCTATGTATTATAAGGTGAGAAATTGTCTTTCAATATAAATCTAAAAAAAGAAAGCAAATGCCCTAATGAGGTTAGGATGGTAGGTCTGGCCAGGACATTGTATTCTAGGAAAATCATCTAATATATATATATATATATATATATATATATATATATATATATATATAATATATATGATACAGATATATATATATTATAGATATATATATAATGTATATATAGATTAAAATATAATATTATATATCTTATTATACATACATACATACATATATTATATATCTATATAATATATATATATATATTAATTTATATTTATAACTTTTATAATTTACCGTGCAAACGATTTTTGCATAACAAAAATTCATTAATATAAGCTATCAATATAAGATTTTCTTCATCGCTTATGAAAATAGTTTATGCCATCAGTGCAGTGCAAAGTCTTTTCATAACAAATCAATATATACTATCAATGTAAGCTTTCTCCATAAACTATAAATAATAGTATATGCTCTGTGCAAAGCTTTTATTTCTTATAAAATGTATAGTTTTTTTTCTATAACCTATGAAAAATGGCAGGCTATATATTATCAGTGAGAAATTGTCTTCCATATAAATTTTTAAAGTAAATGCCCTGATGAGGTTAGGATGGTGAAGTCTGGCCAGGACATTGTATACTAGTTAAGGTTTGTTCCCATTGTTCAGCATTCACCGAAAGTTTTTATCGATAACCATTAAAACTATATGCTACCAATATAAAGTTTTCTCCAAAACCTACATACGTTACCACTGAAGTATATGTTTTCCGTTCAGTTATTGGAGAGGCAAAATTAGGATGAGGGAAACAATGATCCCGAGCTGAACTAGTCAGGCAACTCACTGCAGCGGTAAAATCGTTACTGGTTTTATTTACTCATTACCATTATTATAAAAAATAGTGATCACGAAGTATCCATAATGTTTGTTTTGTTTGTATGGTGTTTTGACGTTGCATGGAACCAGCGGTTATTCAGCAACGGGACCAACGGCTTCACTGACTTCCGAACCACGTCGAGAGTGAACTTCTATCACCAGAAATAATACACATCTCTCACTCCTCAGTGGAATGGCCGCGAATCGAACTCGTAACCACCGATGTCGGACGCCAACACCATACCAATCACGCCACTGAGGCGCTACGAAGTATAGATCGGAAAATAAATCCTTGGAATGAAACCAACCTAACCTAAATAGTAGTACTAATAATCAGAGGGTTCTAGCATTGTTTGTTTGGGGTAGCTAACTCTCTTCAGTCTCCGTGAACCACTTATGACGCAATCATTGACATTTCTCTCTCATAAGGATGGTATTACTCTTGCTTATAGCATTGTGTGATGCACTATACGGTCAGAAAATCCGAAAAGGGAATTGGTAACAAACACTACGACATCATTTGGACCAGGACTGCACTCGTTAATCGACATGGTGAAAGTGGTATTTGGTAAACACAAAACACGACGCTCGGTTGGGAGCTGTTACCTACACTTACATAATTTTATATTTCCAAAACCACGCAGTAAAAATATGTCTATGAATAAAATTTTTTATAATATATGCAAGTTACATTTTTAAACTTATGATATGACTATGAAAAGTTCAAAATATCGAGATACACAGAATTTATTTACTCTGCTTTGATATTTTCTTCAGAGAACGAACAAACTCTTATCGTAGAAAATGGATAGTTTTAATAGGACACCAAAGTAAATTTCTCATTATCTATTACCTCGGAATTGGCAAGTCCCGTGCAAAATTTGTTTAGATCGGTCAAGCGGTTCGGGTTTCTACAGAGCACAAGGCTATATATATATATATATATATATATATATATATATTATATATATATATATATATATATATATATATATGTGTGTGTGTGTGTGTGTGGTGGTGTGTGTGTGTGTGTGTGTATTACTACTGCTGTTGTGGTAGTTTTCTTACATATCAAGTTTAAGAACGATTCCTATGTTTGATACTTAATTAGCCACGTATACTTATAAAATATCTTGTGAAACCGTCTGTTGTATTCCATTTGTTATTTCTTTTTTTCAGCATTACTGGGCGGAGATCTGAGAGACTGTAATCCCAAGGAAATAGTATCAGAAAACTAATCCCCTGACAAAAGATAGGCGAGAATTGGCTTCATAGATTTATCCTCTAAACTATATTCCTTCAATTGACATCCATCCAACATAAGCCCTAATCCTCAGGTAACTAATCTAACATTCCCTCTCTCTCTGGTCCCCAGGGTAATTGATTTACTCTGTCCTTAACAAACTCCGTCGGATTTATACGTTATCTCTCTCTCTCTCTCTCTCTCTCGTCATCTCTCTCTCTCTCTCTCTCTCTCTCTCTCTCTCATCTCTCTCTTTTGAAAACGAAAAACAACAGAAATAATGGATGGAAACTAGAAGTGAAGAGATACAACACATCCCATTGTGGGAACTTCTTCACATACAAGATATGTGATCACGTGGAATAAACTGCCACCAGAAGTTGTAAACAGCAACAGTGTGGAAGAATTTAAAAGAAAGTTAGACAAAATCATTAGGACACTGTGAATGAACAGTTACTAAAACCTGCTCCTAGAGAGAAGTGAGCGCACAATATCTCCTTTTAGGATGTCCTTGGGACATCCTAACTCCTTTGACTCCTCGTAACTCTCTTTACTGGACTGTTGCGTTTGAACACGTTTTAAGGAAACCATGTCCTATTCTTGGAATTGAAAGCCGTTTTCATTGTAATAAAAAAACGACAGGAAGATTCTTGTAAAAAGGTTCACTCATGAACTCGTAGAATTAAACCTCCTTTGGTGAAATACTAAAAACAGATAACCCGAGCGAAATAAGACCATAAGCGGATTTTTAAGTAATACTGGCTGGCAACCATTGTCAAGCCAGCAAAAAAATAAAGGAAATCCAACCTCGACTGAGTCCAGATGGTTTCTTTCGGATAGAAAATTAAAATTTCAAACCCTGTCTCAGAGGGATATCGGAGAAGCTGCTTGCCTTCACTTCAGACAATAATACAACGCCCGAAAAGTGTGTGGAAAATCCCGGAAGGAAAATATTCGCCAATATTTATAGTGCCACCTAGAAGAACTGTTTCTTAGACAATGTCCAGAGTTATTTGTCCCTATTTTTTTTTTTATAGAAGATTCGTAGATGACACGTTTTTTTATTGTGTAAAGAAAAATCCCATGCTGATATGATTTTAGAGTTTGTTAACACTTTTTCATCAAAATATTAGGTTTACAATGGAAGTGGAATCAAAATAATCATCTACTTTCTTGGACATAAAATTTCACGTTCTAATGGGAGATTTCTCACAGGTATTTTTAGGAAAAAGACGAACACTGGTTTGGGTCTTAACTTTTTTAGTAACTGTTCTTATGACCATTTAGGCTGAATTCGGCAAAGACACTTTTATTCAGAGCCTATTTCCTGTGTTCAGATTGGAATAGTTTTCATAATGAAATAGCCTTTCTTAAAGTATTTTTTTACAATTTATAAACGATATATATCACCCCAGTTATTGTGTCCTCAAGTGCCGAAGAAATTAGCGTATTTTCGTTGCCATTTGTAAAAAATGCAGCCTTCAGACGTGAACTGACAACAGCGCTAAGCACTTTGTACCCCTATGTCCATTTCAAATTTGTGTTCAACAACCCTTTAACAATAGGCAGTCTTTTTAAATTCAAAAGACACACCCTTCCGGAGTTGATGCGTTCTCTCGTTGTGTAGGAGTATACTTGTCCAAAATGTAATTTTGGAAATTACGTCGGATCTACCTGACGCTTACTGAAAGTCCGCATCGATTTCCATAGAGGTGTCAGTTATCGCACTGGCTGCATTTTAAAATCAAAAGAATTTTCAGCCATAAGGAACCATTCTAATTCATGCAAAACTGACGTTATGTATAATAATTTCAAAATACTCTGTCAAACTGCTGATTGTCATTCGCTCCTTTTAGAACTCTCTTACATCAAAGAAACTGTCTCCTACCTTAAACAACCAACTACCTCCACACTGTTACATATTGCTTAACTGCCTATTACTCACATTCTCTCTCTCCTCTCTCTCTCTCTCTCTCTCTCTCCCCCTTGTTTTTGTTTTTGATTCCTCCAACATCACCTTTGGACTACGCTATTTTCATCAGTTAGCAACCAAACCTCTTAACAGTAAGTCTAGAGAATGCTGTTTTTGTTTATTTTCTTTTATTTATATTTTCGTTTTGCTTTTGGCTGTGTTATTTTACTAAGTTATTCAGTATTTTAATTTGCTTTTAGCTTACAGTCACTTTTGTAGTTTTTATTTTTCTTTTAGCTTAATGACAAACTATATTTTTTATAATTATTAGGTTATTTTATCATACTTTTTTAATATTGTAAAAAATTAATTCTATTTATAGCCCTGAAGATGGGAAAGGATTCCCGAAACGTAGGTGTCAATAAAAAAAAGAAATGATCTCCAGTCTTCTCGCTGTCCTCTTCATTATTAAACTTGAGCTCACCAGGAGCGAAAATCATATATATATATATATATATATATGATATATATATATATATATATATATATATATATATATATATATATATATATATAATATATATATATATATATATATATATATATATATATATATATTATATATATATATATATATATATATATATATATATATATATATATATATATATATATATGAAAAAGTGTTAATCACAATATCACGTCCTGAGGTAGTACTGTAGGCGATATTAATGGAAAGAAGCGTTTTTATCATTAGTCTATTTTTAGTGAACATTTACGATCATTGGGAAATCTATCAGTTCCAGAGTCCTTTCCTTTTTGCACATTTTCCATCACCCCCGCCTCCCCCCTCCCCCCTCCCCCACCCCCTTTCCTATTTTTGTTTGTTATCTTTGCCATTTACGCTCTGTCGCAGCTCCTCTGGTATTAGGCATCTGCTTTCATGAGAGCTAGATATTCAAAGGCATTCAGGGAGGCTTTATGAGGTAAGAGTAATTCACCAACTAAATCGCAGAACATGGAACAGGTACACAGGCGCTTAGAGCACCTGAGGGCTCTGGCTCGCTACTCAATTAATCATATTAATTACGTGGTTACTTCAGGGATGAGCTCCTTATGTCTGTTTAAAAACTTTCATGCTATTATTGTTACTGAAATCTTAATCTATTGAATGTTAGAGTGGAAAGACGATAAAGGAGTGATCAGTTTTACATGTCCTCAATTTCACATAACATTTACTCATTTTCGTACATGTGATTATAAATATCGTTCAAAAGCACCGCTATTGCTGCTGCCATTACTGCTAATGATAGCATGTTTGGATGTCCATAACGACAAGGATAATAAACCATACTTAATGGGTGTTATGTCTGTCCGCCCGTCTGCCATTCAATCACTGCCAAACGGCTAGTCCGATGGGCATGAAACTTTGCAGGGTTATAGTGGGGACCCCTAAGATGATTTTATAAATGGGGTTCATCCTACCTCCCATCGGACCAGCCGTGATTGAATGACAGACGGACGGACAGACATTACGCCCATTATAGTAAGGTTATACAGCATAAAGACAAGGGCTGCTGAGACCGAGTAACTAAGAGAAGCTTCTCTTACTAAAGTGTGTATGGGAGCTCTCAGTCTCTTTACCACCGAGAGAGAGAGAGAGAGAGAGTTGGGTAGAAGGGGAAAAAATAAGAAACTAAGAGAGGGAATGCTGTAAAATTAGTTTTGTTTAAACGTTTTCCTTTAAAATTTTCAGATATTCAGCAATTTTATTTATCTTAATATATCTTTTTTTATCGCCAATAATTTATTATGTTTTTGAGTGTGTTATATTGTATATATACAATAAAAGAAATTACTTCCCAGGACGGTATTTTATGACGTAACACTAGTACGAACTGGATGAAGGTAGGTCTTGGGAACATTACTCCCGTAATCCATAATTTGCAGCAAATGTCTAAGACCCAGCATTGTAGACTGCACTAGATTACGAACTGTCCCGCTCAAATTACCAGGAAACTCAGTGTATCTAATATAATACCCTCAACGTCTCACCGTTAAGAGAAGAGCGTGAGAATAATGATCATAACTTACTTCTCTTAGTAAACCCTTCCTATGGCAATTTGCCTGTAAAAGAAAACGGGAAATGTTAGTATAAAAAAATCAAGATTACTTTTAGTTACTGTTGAATACAATCAAACATAAAACACAATTCGTTGTACTTTAAAAAAAAAATGTGTATTGAGAATATTGTACCTATCCCATCAAAACTGAAGATAATGCTTCAATCACATACTATAGTAGATTCATATCAACCGTGCATTTGATGTCTAGGCCAGGCCCTTACTTAGACGCTCCTGATTGGCTGTGGACAAGCCAATCACAGGGCTGGAAACTCTCAGTCTCTCGAGAGAGTTCACATGGGTAAGATCTATGTCTCACCTCTCCTGATATACGTCTTTTCAAAAGTATCCTTAGGAGATGTGGAGCAGGATCCTGCCTATGTGAACTCTCCTCAAGAGAGACTGAGAGTTTCTAGCCCTGTGATTGGCTTATCACCAGCCAATCAGGATCGTCGTAAGGGACTGGCCTAGACATCATAAGGAAGGTTGATGTGAATCTACTATAGTAAAATGGCAATACTTTCCCCATTTTATTTTCCAACGTAATGTTTTTGTACCGTAATTTTGGACCGACTTCTTCGTTAACAAAAAAGTGAAGACTTGAGGGATGAGCACTTCATAAGTATTTTGCCCACAAAGTTTTATTTTTAGAGGAAACTGCAAAATGTCATAAGAAATTCTCATAATTCCAACCATTCGTCTAGTTCGCGATAGGGGTCGCCGTTTTCCGTAGTATATTAGCTTTTACGCAACTTATTATAGCTGGTTCACTTCAGGTAGATTCTTGGATGAGCCCTATGCTTACGAGGAACGTTGTTTGGCGGCCGCTGATTGGCTGGTACCAGGAGGTAGGCAGCTCCCAGCCAATCAGCGGCCGCCAAACAAACGTCTCGTGGACATAGGGCTCACCCAAGAATCTACCTTAAGTGTACACGCCATAGTAGTTTTGTTTTCTCAGTTTTTCAAGATTATGATAACACATTCTGGCGACATTAATTGCTGAAATTGAGAATGCAAGAGGGAGTAGGACAATAAACTGAGAAGCAAACTATTTCGAGTTGAATATAGAATTTAGGCCAAAGGCCAAGCGCTGGGACTATGAGGTCATTCAGTGCTGAAATGGAAATTGGCTATGAAAGGTGTAATAGGAGGAAAAGCTCAAAGTAGTTGCACTATGAATCAATTGTGTAGGAAAGGGTGGAAAGTAAGAAAGTAGAAAGAGACTGGAAAGGAGGTACAGTAAAAGGGAACGAAAGTGGTTTTTCCAGCTAGGGACCGAAGGCACGCTGCAAAGAACCATAAGTAATGCCTACGATGCACCGCATGAGGTCCACTGACGGCGCTTAAACTTACCTACGGGGGCAATTCCGTCGAGATGAAATTTTATAAAAACAAATTCTCTCTCTCTCTCTCTCTCTCTCTCTCTCTCTCTCTCTCTCTCTCTCTCTCTCTCTCTCTCTCAAAGCAAGAGAATAATTGCTTCATTAGACACACTAACGTAAACGTTAGGGCAGGTCAGTTCCGATACGTATACTTTCTTGTTTGGGCAAAAGATTCAGTAACAAAGGAGAGGCTTTGCTGGTAGAGAAGCTCATTAACATAAATACGAGATTAGTTCATCTACCGCATTTATCGAGAGAAGCAGCGGCAGTATATCATCATTTTCCATCTCATTATGGAGCCACTAAGCCGTTTCCTCCTTAATGGGGTTCCCCTAATTGTGAGAGGGAATGTTTATTTACGGCTTTGTATCAACAGGATTTTCTTCTTTACCCCGCAGGTATTTGGGGACTTTACGTTCCAATAAAATGCATAATGTTAAGATTCTATTACGTTTTTTTTTTTTTTTTTCGGGAAAACCTGTCGCTTATAATGAGGCTGTGAAACAACGATTATGAAAGCCTAACAGATCAACCCAAGTTTCTCTAATCACGTAAAAATAATAAATAAATAAATAAATAGATAAATAAAATTTGAATCAAAGTTCTTTTTTCACCTAAACTACCTCCTCCTTAACTGCGTCTTTCCACTTGATTTGACACAACAATTTCTCATGTATTGAACAAACTCCCAGGCATATAGATTCATTTGGATGCAGTTATTGATCGTTAGGCTAAAGAAACTTGACCAAAGAAACCTAACCCCTGACAAATCCTATTAAATTTAGTAAAACCGCCCCTCTCTCTCTCTCTCTCTCTCTCTCTCTCTCTCTCTCTCTCTCTCTCTCTCTCTATTCCTTTACCTACCTGCTTCATGGATAGACCTCTTTCTCAGAGAGCTAGAACTGTGAGTGGCTTGTTTGTGAGAATTACCAGTAGCAGTTTTCTGGATATTTCCTTGAACAGTCATTGACACAATTTTGATAAAGATAGACGGTTAAATACGTTAATTTATTTCCTGGAAGTTACTTACAGAAAATTACTCGTCTCGGCTGGGAAGTAAATAGTTAGAAATGTCTTTGAAGGGCAGTCACAGAATTTGCTAGTTATAGGGGTGTATAGTCACTCATAGAAGTTCATGGATGTCTCCGGGCATGAAGCTGAATTCCATCCAACCCCTTTCTGGACAACGGGTTTGTATTGTGACGTAAGACGGGCACACGCCGAAACTTTCTACAGCAGAGTCAGGGTAGTTGAACATTTGGCCAATTTCGAACTCGCTGACAGCTGTCATCCAGAGGAGGGGTGAAATGGAATTAAATCCCTCTCAAACACCCGGACATCCATGAACTTATGAGTGACTTTACAACCTCAAGTATTTATATTGAATATATTCAAGGCAACGTTTAATGTTAATGTCTAATACTGGGTAAGGTATTACGTAGAGAATCCGCTTACTAATTTAAATCAGTAAGCTATTTTCCAGAGTTCCCAGTTCTTCCATCATAAATTTGAAATTTAGAATTTATGAAAATCGGCGATAAATAAATCCTGATTTATCTTTCAACGTAACAAGGGCAACGCAGTCCTAGGCCGATGGAGCGAGTTGTATGAAGATTTTACTTCTGATCATATTCAGACACTTGAAAATTATTTTAGTTTTATAACCGATTTCGCGAGGACTTTCTTACCTTCAACATTTTACCTCACGTTAATAAAACCACCCGTTTGTTCTTTAAATACATTATGCTCACTTAAGTCAAATTTGTTAATGCATTTTAGTTTTTACCATATGCACAACTCTATGTTAATACTATTTGTTCATGGATTTTTTAAGTAGGGTAAAGCCGCTTGTTACCAGTTCAGTATTTAAACAGGTACACTACCATTACTAAAACTCTTCAGTAATGAATACGTAATCTCGTAATAAACCATATTTTATGTCTCCATTTAGGTTTCATTTATACCATCGGCTTTTAAACGGTCAAATAAAACATTGAAATTACGACAGCCACTCTATAGCTAATTTCTTTACAAACAGCTCTGTTCACCTAGATTTCTAGCATAGAAACATTTCTATGAATCAGAACTGTTTTAGTAGTCACCACTTTCAACCTATTATATATAACGTGCTAAAATTTCATTTTTAGTAATAAAACTATTAATTTAAACAGTCAGTATCAAAAACAAATAGAATTTCGAAATTCAAATTATTACCAACTGGGATTTAGTAACTGCTTAAACTTTCTAGAAAGCCATTCTGAATTACAGTAATTACTTTGATGTAGACCTTTGATGAAGGCAAGAGCGTTCATAAGTACATATGGATAATTTAAAATTCTATAGAACGTCAATAACTACATATTTGGACATCAAATAAAGGATACCTTATAGCGTTAAGGTATGAAAAATGAACACCACGCTCCTCCTTCGAATACCATTGTGTGGTAACACAAAAAAAATGTTCTGAACCACTCAGTATCTTGCTTGCATTGCCGTAAATAATAGTTTTAGTAGCCTATCCTGTAAAAATATAAAACAGTTTTAGAAGAATTTTGTTTCCAGAGAATTAAAATTAGATAAATCCTCAGTCATTGTTATATATGTGTGTATATATATATATATATATATAGATATATATAGATGATATATATATATATATATATATATTATATCTATATATATATATATATATATATATATATATGTATATATATATATTATATATATATATATATCTTATATCTATATATATAATATATATATAATATATATATATATTATATATATAATTATCTATATATATATATATATATATATAATATATATATATATATATATATATATATATATCTATAGATATATCTATATATATATATATATATATATATATATATATATATATATATATATATATATAGTAGATAGATATATATATATATATAGATATATATATATAGATATATATATATATATATATATATATATCTATATATATATATATATATATATAAACCGTCATTTGTTAATATATATTACCCTAAATGTGAGACCAAGACAAAATAACTACGTTTCTTTTGACATCAAGCCAATCTATTTCACACACCTATTAGTATCTTCACTCTCTATTTCGGTAAATCACTGACTGAACGTTAATGCTGCAACGCTTACAAGCCACAAGCCAGTCCTATCAAACAACAACGTCATAAAACGCCGAAGCAAGCAGTTAGCGGTGAAGCATCGTCAGATGTTTTTAACTTTCCCCTTTTGACGAAAATCAAGGACGCAGTTGTCTCTCGCGTAGTTCTCAGTTACTGGAAGGTTACTCCATGGTCCTTGGTCGTGGCGTTCTTAGAAAGGCGTCTCCTCTATACAGAGAGCAGAGTCTGTACTCTGTATGCCTGTAACTATATATATCTTCATTTCGTCAGTGTGCTGCGGTGGTCTCAGACAGCAGCGATAGTTCTTCGTGGAAGTTCGTTTAACGCTAGGGCAACTGTGGTCGGACCGTCGGGTGTGGTTGAGACTTGAGTCTCTACTCTACCATTTGGACAGTTCATTCTGTGCCTGTAAGTCTGCTGTGTCCTTTAACGTTTGCAAATCCCTAGTTTGACTTAGTTTGTGTGTAGATTTTTTTTTAAATATAACTAATTTTTTTCACGAGTTTCTCTTAATTCTTAACTACCTAAATGTAATGGTGTTTTGTACAGACTTTATCTTAGTAGTTAATTATTTAAGCTGATTAACTCTGTTAAACTGACGGTTATAGATTTATGGCTGATATTTTTTTGGCGTGTCTTTAACTTTATTTCCTGTTTAGACTTTATTAAGCCGTTTGAATGTATTTCATAGATTAATCATTTTTGAGGAAAAGTTCAAATTGAAGTTTCTCTAGTTTTTAAATATTTGTAATATTTGTGTTAGCTTAAGTAATCGTATACCATATGGTTATATTTGTATTGTTCCAGTAATCATATAGCATATGGTCTATTTTACTCAGATTATATAACTCTTGTAAGCCATTGATATATGTCTAATTTTTCTAAGTATCAGATCTCCGATCCAAATAGGCTTTTGTATAGCTTAAGTAATCATATAGCTCTCTGGTTCTATTTGTTTACGCTCAGAGATTATATCAACTCCTGTAAGCCATTGATCATTTATTTCTTTAATTTTTAATCTATTTCTAGGATCGGATCCAGATGATCAAATAGGCTAATGTTCAGTAGTTTGAAAAAAAGTATATTTTCAACTTTATTTTGAAATTGCAAATATATGAATAGTTGCAAAGATTTGACTGGTTGCAGTAGAAATCCAAGTAAATCCATTCACTGTTCTCAAGAGATCTTAATGTTCCAGATTCTCCCGTGAAACTCGGAAGTCCAACTCCCGCCAGATAAGGTGTGCAATATAGAGTACGTACAAGCAAAGTGAATTTATTTACCTCCACCCCTGCAGGGCGGTGCCCCTGTAGGGGTGGAGGCCCCCTCCCATGCCCTGTTCCATTGGTCTAATGACCTATGGACGGTGCACAGCATGAAGAGGTTGTGGGGCGGGGCAAACTGACTTAAATCTAAGGTGGTAAGTTTCCTGAGAATAGTAATTTAGTGGTTAACGGTCCTAGAGTTTTCTTTTTCTTTTCACAAATCAAAGTTTATTTTTTATAGGAGTTTTGAAGTTTAATTTTCTAAACAAAATATTGGTGTTGTTTGCCAATGTGATTGTACTATATAAGTTAATGTAAGGGAATAAATACTAAATTTCAATGTAACGGGAATAAATAACTTAATCATTTGGCTATGTTTTAAAATTTAATTTAAAAAACTTAAAAAATAAATTTTTTCAGTGGTAACTTTGCTTTACATTCACGTCTGGCGTTTGAATTCTATAATTTAAATGGACGTTAACTTAATATTTTTCTTCGTTAAATTTAGCTTGGTTATGTTTTAATAACCAAATTTTTTTTAAAGTTCAACTTCTAATAGTGGAGTTTTGAAATCTTAAATGTTTTGAAAACTAAATTTTATTTGTTCATGATTCAATTGTTCATAGTTAAAATGTGCGTTAGTTAAAATATGTTAGTTAAAATTTTTCTTAAGTGAATTTAGGTTGGTAATTCATTGTTTTTCTTTAATAAGTGTTTTAAATTTTTAGATATGACTTTTAATGATTTGAACTTAATTTATTTGTTCATAGATAAAAATTTGTTTCTATTTGAATCTTATACACTAGTGATACATTAGTGATATTAATGTGAACAGTACAAAGAGCAGTTATATTTTTACTTTATACGAAAAACAGGCCTATGGTTTGGTACAATTTAATTGAAACAGCCTGCCAATAATGAGGTAGACATTAATGAATCATCTAACAAATTCTAGAAACTACGACTATGCTATGACTTGAGATCAAATAAACCTTAAGGTTAAGTTTGCTTGTTAACTCCGACTTTGTCAATTTTCAAAATTTAAATTATAGTTCCTAAGGTCACTTCCCTTGCTATCACTTTAGGGCACCACTGGTTCCTTGGTTTACCAACACTTAATTCTGTATTGGAGAAACTTTGATCTATTGCGAGGGCTTCATTTCATCTTAAATAAACCTTATTTACAGACTTCATTTAGATTTTTTTTTTTGCTCAAGAAAGTATATCTGCCGCAGATTTTTGTTTTTCAGGTTGTTTCTCCGAACAGTTACTTGATGCAACGGAAGAGGCGACTGTTAGTAAACAACTCCAGTGTTGGCTGCTTTTACGTCTCTATTTTTTTTTAAACTAGGTGAGAATGGAGCCTGCCATTATAAGCTATTAACCTGGACCAGTGGAAAGCTTTCATATTTCAAATCCCAGGTTTTTCCATTTTTAAGTTATATTCTTTAGCCTCTAAGTCAAACCGTATGTGCCATTGATTGCTATTAAGGAAGTATTTAGTTCTAATTTTTATCACTTGGGACAACTGTTAACTTCGCGAGTCGAAATTTATGGTATAGCACTGAAGATTTATAGAATTTCACGAAAGGTAGTAAGGTGTAATTTTAAATTCTGTAAATTCTTACTGAGTTTTATTTACTATTTTTATTAAATTTAGTTTAAATGTTTGATTAGTGTCGCTGTAAAGGACAAATACGAGATAAAGCCTTTATGTAAAAATATTTTGTTTTTAGTAGTTAATACTAATTTGGTTTTAGTAGGTGTTCAGTTAGGGCAGCAGACATTTTTTTGAAGTAAAACTTTTAAATTAAGGCGTATGTTTTATTGTAAATAAAGAAATCCACTGAGAAAGCAGTTTTGAAATATGATCACAGGCAAGAAACTATTTTTCCCGTCAAATAGTGCTTAATAGTAATTGCTCTTAAGAGCTCAAGGGCGGGTTTTGTGAAATAATGCTGAAGTGAATGTGTTTCTGCATGTATACAAAGATAAATATTCATGCCATTTTCCAGCTGGAAACTTGTCAGAAAACAGAAGATATTAAGTGCCCGAAGTTGCTCTTTGATATTGAGACTGAAACTGTACTCCACTCAGACTACTACTGCGGTAATTATAGTACCTGTAGAAATGAGATTGTCTATCAGCATCGCCCTCACCCCCAGCCTTTATAAACTGTATTGAGGTATGTAATTTAGAGGTGCAAGTGGCGTTAATAAGAGACCATGTGTAAATTCTTAGTAAATTGATTGCAACTTAAGGGCTCTGACATAAGCAAGTTTCTTTAAATCTAAATAAATAATAATCCTTAACTGCTAAAGGGAAATGGTTATTATAAACTTTCAAAGGGAAATGTTTTTTCTAAACCCCAGAAGTTAATACCATTTAATGTTAACTAATCAAACATAAAAAAAAGTTAGGCATGTACGAATACTTCATACCAAACCAACTATTTATGTTTTAACCCAGATGTTTTGACCCAGATGTTAACTATCTTCACAAACGTAACCGTGAGTACCATCTCTATGGAGGGTAACATCACCCTCCTTGGCTCCAACCTACATATCTATTAGGATATATTCATATTCCTTGTATATCGCAAAAATGCATGAGTAAGGCAAACGAGACAATAAACGGTTTGATGCAGGGCTTTGGTTTTTAAACATAGATCAGTTGATGGAATCTTGGAATGGTTTGAACAATTCTTTCAGTCATATGAATTTCAAACATACTTTGGTTATGTAACTTCAATCTCTTAAGCAGAAATACATTACCGAATTATCTTTAATTGTGGAAAAGCACTAAGGTAGGAGCTTCGGCCATTCCCTTGAGGAGTGAGAGATGTGAATTTTGGTGATAGTTCTCACGATGTGGTTCGGAAGTCACGTAAAGCAGTTGGTCCCGTTGCTGAATAACCTCTGGTTCCATGCAATGTAAAAACACCACACAAACAAAGGTAGGTGCTGGCGTTTGCAGATAATGTACAATTTTACTAGGTTTTGAGTAATAAGATAGAGATGATGAAAGCTGGATGAACAGGAAAAATTAAATTAAGAAAATTGGTTTATATCATTCAGGGTTAGAAAGAACCGGAACATAAATGGAGACTACAGACAGGAACTGGTAATTCTAGGCAATAACTCTGCCTCAATGATGTGGTCGGTATGGTGTTAGCGTGCCACCTCGTTGGCCGCGAGTTAGATTCTCGGGTATTCCATTGAGGTGTGAGAGAAGTGTATTTTGGTGATAAAGTTCTCTCGACGTGGTTCGGAAGTCACGTAAAGCAGGTGGTCCCGTTGCTGAATAACCCCTGGTTCCATGCAACATAAAAGCACCATAAAAACACAAAAATATGTTGCCGTTTTTAGTAACCCCCCAAAATAACCGTAAAGTCTTAAGCTACCCAATTACTATGGGAAACTAATTTCCAAAGAAATACCCGACGCGGAGTTACTACCTAGATCTACCCAGGAATGTAGAATCACAAACCAGTCCTTAACAGATTGAGATCAAATATTAATGTAATGAAAATAAAACAATGTCACCTGAGAGATGTAGCCTACCTTCCATTGAAGAATAAATGTGGATACGTTACAAGTGCTTGTACTACATAACCATGCAATCATTAATTTCCAGTGTGTGGTGTCTTATCAATCATGGACAGCAGTAAATAGTCATTTGCTCTTGGATGAGGTTAGCATCAGAAAAACTGCAAGTTTAAAAATTCTATTAATTAAATTTAAGCAGAGTTCAATTGTTACTCGAGCCTAGTTTCTATGATGATTCCTTTTCAGAGAGAGAGAGAGAGAGAGATTTATCTACTCTGCTATAGCTTTAAGTTAATGTTCACAAGTTTATTTTATTCACTTACATTTTGGAAGATGAGTTCCTCACAGTGAGAGAGTGTGTTCTGATTTATACTATGACGATACTTCTGTCACCCACGTGAGGTTAGGAGTACCCCATTACCTTTTCAATTGCTAAAATATAACTGCTTCAGATAGTGGTCTTCTTGTGACACCCATCATGAACGCAAAGCTTTACTCTTCTATCTTTAATAAGCTTTCCTTGGAATGTTTTTGAGGTCCCCGATAACAAAGCCACAAGGAAAAGTTACAATTTTGGCTAGGAAAAAAAATTTATTCATGTTTACCGTTCATGAAGTTACAGGGGAGGAAATTCACTAATTCTCGGGGGTCATTACCTTTAAGATAGTTAGTTACTTGTTTTTGTTTATAATGAAAAATCCAACGGGTTCGTACTAAACACGAAGCAAAAGTGGATACATACCGGGTTAAAACCCACAGAGATCACTATCTATGGTAGACCATTGTGACTTTTTATATGACTTCTTTTTTTTCCTCTCTACTTTATCTTCGAGTAACTTTTTTTTTTCTTTAAACTTAGATTCGTTTTTGGTGTGATATCATCTACATCCTCAGAGGCAGTCTCAAAACAATCATCACCAATTCCCCCGTAGGGGAGTTAGTGCCGTCAGTGCACCTCATTCGGTGCAATGTAGGTATTACTTAAGGTTCTTTGCAGCTTTCCTTCGGCCCCTAGCTGCAACTACTATCATTCCTTTTACTGTACCTCCGTTCATATTCTCTCCCTTCCGTTTTACTGTCCACCCTCTCCTAACAATTGTTACATAGTGCAAATGGCTTTTGAGGTTTTCCTCTGTAACACCTTTCAAAAACCTTTTTCTGTCAGTTTCCGTTTTCAGCGTGAATGGCCTTAGTTGCCCCAGTGCTTGGCATAATGCCAAAAATCTGTATGAATAAGAAAACAATCATCATCAATACGTGCGAATGTCTTGATTTTCCAACACATATACTAATAATGTGGCTCACGGTTAACTCCTTCCTTACGAAGAGTAATAACATTCACTAATGTTTGTAGTTGGGCATCTCTGATATTTAGTCAGTCGTGGAATGTAATCGATGGAATGCCTGTTTGAAGCTAAGATATTTCATATAAATATATATACATTGAGGAGGTGAATTATATATAAGTAATAAGTAGTTCGTAGCCTCACAGGCTTGAACCACCAGACACTGAGAAAGTAACGACGTTTAATTATAATACATTAAACCATCCGGCTAATCAACGGATGGTTCAAGTTCGCGTGTTTAGCTGTTCAAGTTTGTGAGACGACGAACTACTGTTAATTTTAATACCTTTTGATATTTTTTTATATATATATATATATATATATATATATATTATATATATATATATATATATATATATTATATATATATATATATATATATATATATATATATATAGTATATATATATATATATATATATATATATATATATACTATTATATATATTTAGGGCAAAAATTATCGCTAAGACATGATATAAATCAAGATTATATTCGTTTTAACAGGAAAGTTTTTTATCTTGAGATGGAGAGAGAGAGAGAGAGAGAGACGAGAGACCCCGAGAGAGAGAGAGAGAGTGTGTCAGACATTTTTTTTTTATGTTTCTAATCAGCTCATCTAAAAGTAATATTTTTTTTCTAAAATCACCAGCAAACTACGTTGATTATATAGCGGCATAATTAGGCGTATAGATTCATAGAAGTGTCTTTCTTTCCAGTCTTTGATTGAGGCGTCTGGAATCATGGAATCTGGGGTTCCTTACACCGAACTAAAGGACTACTACAAAATTTCGGTAAGTGAATGTTTATTGCAAGTCGGTATAATGTCAGGACGGTCCCATTCCAGTCCAAGTTAACAGTTAAGTATCTCTCAGTTTAACCAGACCACTGAGCTGATCAACAGCTCTCCTAGGGCTGGCCCGAAGGATTAGAAATTGGTTACCTAGCAACGGGACCTACAGCTTATTGCGAGATCCAAACTACATTAAATCGAGAAATGAGTTTCTAATCACCAGAAAAAAATTCCTCTGATTCAACGTTGTCTGAGCCGGGAGTCGAAATCGCGACTACCGAATCGGTGGGCGAGCAACGTAAACCACATGTCCAATTAGGAATTGTACAAGGATGACATGAAAGAGGGAAATGATGAGTAGACATGACATTACTCTCCTACTTCATAAAAAAAATCAAAAATCGTTTTTGATTTTCTGTTTTTGTAGCATTTTACCAAAAAGCAACTCTCAAATATTGCTTGATGCAGATTACAATTTCACATCAACCGGTGCATCTGATGTCTAGGCCAGTCCCTTACGACGCTCCTAATTGGCTGTTGATAAGCCAATCATCAGGCTGGAAACTCTAAGTCTCTCTCAAGAGTTCACATAGACAGGATGTATGTTCCACCTCTCCTGAGGGATACGTCTTTCAAAAGCAACCCCTCAGGAGAGGTAGATGCTACTTCCTCGCTATATAAACTCGAGAGAGAGACAGAGTTTCCAGCCCTGTGATTGGCTTATCACAACCAATCAGAGCGTCGCAAGGGACTGGCCTAGACATCAATTGCAGGCTGATGTGAATCTACTGTAGTAGTTTAAGCTGCGAAAGTTTCACTGGTATTCCAATCTAGTTTTAACGATGTGTTTGTAGAGTGACGGCGACAGAATACTTGCTATGAAATATGAGTGACACTTGTTTCATTGCGTTTTCTTTTCTGGCGTTTCATTGTACTCGTATTTGTCCCAGAAACATTCTTAGCTAAAGTGAACTTGATTATATAAAAAAGATAGTATCCTTTAGATAAAAAGAGCATGATATACTTTATTGATGCATATATATATATCTCAATAATAATGTTTTTAAATAAAGGAAGTTACGAGAGAAATTTTTTTACAGGAAGCAAGAACACGTGTAGTATCTTATTTTACTAGACAATTTTCAAAGACCAAAGCCATAAAGGAAAAAGTTCAGTCAAGTATATGTTAGATCAACCAGACCACTGAACTGATTAACAGCTCTCCTAGGGCTGGATTAGATATTTTTACGTGGGTGGAAACAACTGGCTACCTAGCAACGGGACCTACAGCTTATTGTGGAATCCGAACCACATTATGTCGAGAAATTAATTTCTATTCACCAGAAATAAATTCCTCTGATTCCAAGTTGGCAGAGCAGGGAATCGAACTATTGACTGCCGAATTGGTAGGCGAGCACGTAAATCACTGCCGTAAAGGAAAGGAGGAATTGTTTCTCCAAATTAATGAAAACCAAAACATAACAACTTTTAAAGGTTAAGAAAAATATAGAGAGAGATACACTTTAATGTCATCCAGTATTCATCAAAGACCCAGCTATGAGTAAAACCACCCTCATAGTTCTAGATGGAAACAAGTCCCAATTCGTCTACGACACCGGAAGCATTTCAACGGGGCATTACACTGTAACCCCGCCCCCCCCAATTCAGGAAATCACAAAAAAAAAGAACCTGTTTCAACTTTCTGACATCATATACAACAAGTTTTTCACTTTTCGTTTTTAGTTCAGTGGCCGGAACATTTTTCGTGCAATATTGAAAAAAATGGATAAATTCTGTCGCTGACAACGATCGTTTTAACTTGAATGATACTGAAATGATACTGGTACTGATGAAAAGCGTAGATTTCCTTTTGAGATTCGTGATCTGAACGATAATCTCCTTCACGACTGTCTTCCCCATTCAGTTTTTTTTTTTTTTTTTTTTTTTTTTTTTTTTTGCGTAATGAAAAATGGAGAAATTCTCTCCCTGGCAACGATCGTTTTACTTGAATGACACTGATATGATACAGATACTGATGGAAATGCGTAGATTTCCTTTTGTGATTTGAGATCTGAATGGATACCTTAATGATAAATCCTTCCTTCACCAGTTTCTTCCCCATTCATTTCGTCATATAAGAAGACAATGAAAGCTTTATGCAGACGAAGACCCTATTGCATTCAGATTACTCTGATATGGAGAGGGATGTATATAATTCTAAATGATACTTTTTATTTGGTCCAATAAGGCAAACCCTTTTTGTGGGGGGGGGGGGGTTATTTCAAATAGACCAAAACCCTTAATTTTGGTCAAATACACCTATACTTTTTTTATTATTATTATTATTATTATTAAACAGACCAAACTCTAATTTTTTTGGTCAAATAGACCAATTTATTTTGTCAAATAAATAAAAACTTTTTTTTTTTTTTTGTCAAATAGACGACTAAACCCCCCCCCCCTTTTTTTTTTATCAAATAGACAAAAATAGCTATCGTATCTTAATTCAAGTTGCTATGGACACCTTCAAATGATGCTTTACGTGAGTTGAAATCTGAAAATTATGGTTATTCTTGTTTAATATTGCTATTAAATCTCCCGTCTTTCGTGTATAAATGAGATAAAGTACCATTAATAAAGGTGAATTGATTGGCCTCCAATATAAGGTTGACAGGAAAAAAAAAAAAAAAAAAAAAAAAAACTGAAAAACGCATCTAGTTTTCCGTCTGCCACGGTCCATGAAACTCATCCACTGTCCGGTGGTGGCATATGTTGTTGGTACCTATATCACTGCCAGATGTACGATTATGGCTAACTTTAATCTTCAATAAAATAAAAAGAAACTGCTGAGGCTAGAGGGCTGCAATTTGGTACGTTTGATGACTGGAGGGTGGATGATCAACATACCAATTTGCAGCCCTCTAGCCTCGGTAGTGATTCCAGACCGTCAGGAAATAACCCCAGAGTTTTATTTATCTCCTTTCTGTTTCTCCTGAGGATATGTTTATATTTCCATCGTCTTGGACGATGACCTCCGTGACACCACGTCCACGTTTTCCTGACACATCCATTACAGGATGCTGACATTTTCTTGACTTGATAGACTCTATCTCTTCTGTCTCTTGCAGAGAGAGAGAGAGAGAGAGAGAGAGAGAGAGAGAGAGATATGAGAGTCGGTTTTGTCCTGCGTCAGAGGCTCCCATTTTTGAGTCTTGTTTCGTCCTCTCTAACTTTCTTAGCATATCTGTTTAAAG
>NC_087206.1:72936612-72956612 GCF_015104395.2 Macrobrachium nipponense
TATATATATATAATATATATATATATACATATGTATATATATATATATGTATATATATGCATATATATATATATATATATATATATATATATATATATATATATATATATACAGTATATCTATATATTATATATATATATATATATATATATATAGAGAGAGAGAGAGAGAGAGAGAGAGAGAGAGAGAGAGAGAGAGAGAGAGAGAGAGCGTATAGTGGTCCTCTGATATTATAGAAGAAAATTGACACAGCAGATAAACTGGGATGGTTGGCTGAGACTCTGTGAAGGGAGATTCGCTGAGTCCACACAAGGAGACTGTGTTCACACCAAGCGAATCGAATCTATTCAATTCACGAAGAATCAACTCGATTCATGATTCGTCTTGATTCGCCAAACTCGAGCGAATCGAGTCAATTCAATTCATGTCGATTCGTTTGGTGTAAACGCTTACGTTGAAATGAGTGCGGCGAATCAAGACGAATCGTGAGTCGTGTTGATTCTTCAAGGGTGGGTGTGGTTATGGCGTCTGTAAACCTGTGTTACCGGTAACTACTTTGTCAAGTCAAAAAATGCAGTATCTGCTATATGAAATAGGCTTTTATGTAATAGAAAATTGTTTAGATAAAGTTAATCATGAATAAATATTAATAAATGTAATTAAGTTTGGTATTCTTGCCTTTCTCTTCCCCTCTCTCCTGCAATAAAAAGGAAGGAGAGAGAGAGAGAGAGTAGTAAGTTCTGCTCATCATCCTCTTCCCACTCCAACTGATTTAATGTCTGGAGTCAGCCAAGGAAAATAGAATAGCAAAGGAAAATAAGCGAGTGAACGAGCGTTTTTCTCTCCATATACTTAAATCTCATAAATATGAGAAACGCCTTCTAATGTTTTAGTGGTTTTGGGTGGGAGGGGGTGAGATAGGATAAGAATCATTTAGGAATGTTGTGCCTGGCGTTGGAATCATTCTGTAATTTTCTCATTCTCGGGGACTCAATTTAGGGAGAATTGCGACGAATAAACTAATGTTTTACGATC
The DNA here is from genome assembly GCF_015104395.2 of Macrobrachium nipponense. NCBI lineage: Eukaryota > Metazoa > Arthropoda > Malacostraca > Decapoda > Palaemonidae > Macrobrachium > Macrobrachium nipponense. The sequence goes on from NC_087206.1 coordinate 72,937,648, forward strand.
CACGAATGAATATACGAGTACACGAGATGGGCTTTGTGGTGTCCATGACGTTGTATGGAGCCCCTCAGTGGCGTGGTCGGTATGGTCTTGGCCTGCCTTCTCGGTGACCGTGAGTTCCATTCTCGGGCATTCCATTGAGGTATGAGAGAGGTGTATTTCTGGTAACAGAAGTTGGTCCCGTTGCTGAATAACCACTGGTTCCGTGCAACGTAAAAACACCATACATACAAACAAAAATGACGTTGTATAGAAGTGCTCAGCAAGAATGACTGAGACTATCATCGCTAGGAATTCGATCGTTTTTATCTTCCAAGTCTAAGACGCCATTACCCGGAATCCATATTAGTACCAATTACTGCTCGTAATTGTAGCAGAAGTAGTAATTGCTCTGAGTTTAAACTTCTTAGATACGCTTATGCTTTGCTACGCCAATCATTTTTTGCGACAACCTGTACTCCATCATCATCTCATCTTGATTGGAGTTCATGCCTTTTGTGTAATTCACTCCCTGATATGACGAACTTCCTCGAAAATTCCTTTGTGTTTTAGCTCCTTGTTAACCGGAAGGCGACCCTCTTGACAGATCCATGAATTAGCAATATGACATTACCATATGTTAGTCAGCGTCGTCAGGTGCGTCATACTGTGAGAGGCTTCTGGTGCACACACACACACACACACACACGCACGCTGACACACATCGAGATATAAGACTACCTATAAACAGAGGTCTTGTGTTCGTTATGTAGAGGGTTTTGTGGAGAATCGAAACTGCCTCAGAAATCGTATGCCAAAGAAATATTTGTTGAATACGTATGAATTTAGGCTCCTGGAAGGTCTGATTGTATCGTAAATATATCTGAAGAGTTGCTGTACTATGAATAATGCAGTTTAACCGCAGGAAACGACAATACTACCTCACACTGTTGTTGACATTCACGCTGGTGAACCAACATTACCATCAAAGGTTGAAAGCATTTATCAGAGGAACTCCATTTATGACCTCCAATTGTGGATCATTCCTTCCCCCCCATAAATCCAGCTAGATGCAATATTCTCACTTTGGCAGGATTTTTCTTCGTCTTGATTCCAGATGTCTCCAACTTCCATTTGCGATGAGTCAGGTGTTCCAAAGTTTCACCTGCCAAAAATTAATCTCTGGGATCGGATGTTCTATATTGAGACGAACATGAATTAGCCTTCTCTTATCATCAACTCCGTAGCGGGGGGTAGTGCCGTCAATGGACCTCATGCGGCGAACTGTACGCATTCCTGAAGGTTTTTTTTTTTTTGCAGCGTGCCTTCGGCCCCTTGCTGCAACCACTTTCATTCCATTTACTGTACCTCCTTTCATATTCTTCATCTTACTTTCCCCCCTCTCCTTATACTCGATTCATAGTGCAACTGCTTTGAGGTTTTCCTCCTGTTACACCTTTCAAACCTTTTACTGTCAATTTTCATTTCAGCGTTGAATGACCTCATAGGTCCCAGTGCTTGGCCTTTGGCCTAAATTCTATATTCAACTCAACTCAACTCAACTCTTATAATCAACTAACAGTGATTATGTATTCCTTTTGGTTTAAGTCAGTTCTAAAGCTCTCCCGAAGTACTTACTGCTATATTTTATAATGTTAGGTTAACATCATTGTATGCAATAAATTTTCGTATGTCTAATCATCTCTCAAAGAATTCTGGCTCATTTGCGATATTCCCGAATTCCCGATTGAAATATTCCTGCTTGATGACATTAATAGAAAGAAAATTCCAGTTTGTTTTGGTGTGCACGCTGCCAAATTCGTAACAGCTGAACATGTTCAGTCAATAAGGAAATAATAAGAAAGGTGAAAGCTCCCCTCTTGGCAATGTACTCTTATGTATACACACACATCTATATATATATATATATATATATATATATATATATATATATATATATATATATATATATTATATATATATATATACAGTGGCACCTCGACATACGAAAGGCTCAACTTACGAAAAACTCGAGATATGAAAACAAATACGAAAAATTTTACAGCTCTACATACGAAAAGCTTTCAAGATACGAAAGGTAGTTGCTGTAAAGTCCCGAGAACAATTTTAAAACTCCCACGCCGCCAACTGAGTAAACTCGCCACCATCCTCCCGCTCTCCCATTGGTTCCTGATGCTAGTCACCCCATAAGGTCCAGCTCTCCTATTGGTCAGCATCTACCCCTTGTGCTTTAAGTATTCTATTGGTAAAAGGATGCTGTAAATTGAAAACCTTATTCATGCAATACATTTAATAAAAAAAAAGAACATTAAGTAAAGATAGAATAAAGAATAGAAATGAATGGTTATTATACTGTTTGGTAGTTTCAGTAGTTGAAAAGAGATAATGAAAATTTATGGCTTACTGTGTAAAGTGATTGCTTGGCGATCGTTCGATACTCGTAAGTGCTGGATGTAAACAGAAGTTTGGAAGCTTTTTTTTGTTTGTTTATTATAGTTAATGGTTACTTAATAATTATTTGAAATGAGTACATGCAATACATTTAATAAAAAAATTGTGAATTAGATATCATAAAATGTAAAATAAATCAGACTGCCAACAAATTCGTATTTTTTAGAATTCTTCTTCTGTTTTATTATGACGTTACGTATATGTATGTTTCATTATAGCTGTCAGTAACTCGGTATCTCCTTTTGGTAAAGATAGAATAAAGAATAGAAATGAATGGTTATTATACTGTTTTGTAGTTTCATTAGTTGAAGAGAGATACTAATGAAAATTTATGGCTTACTGTGTGCTAGGAAAAATGATTGCTTGGCGTTCGTTCGGTACTTGTAAGACGGGTAAGAGCTGAATGTAAACAATCGATTGGAAGGTTTCTTTTTGTTTGTTTGTGTATTATAGTTAATGATTAATTAATAATTATTTGAAATGAGTACATACTGATTATTTATACATTTTATTGGCATATTCTAAGCTTTTAGCTCTTAGGTTTAGATGTCAGAATCATAGACTAGGTTACAGTAGCAACTGCTAACATAGGCTAGGCTTATTGCTAAGGGACATATGCTAAAGTTCGTTCATTCCCTCTCATGTGTCAGTCGACACAGACGATGAATTCAGTGTTTTCTTTTCGTACCGCCTGTTTGGATGGAAGGCTGTTAATGATTATAGTTTTGTATGCTTACTATGCCTTTATGTGCATTGCTGTTCGGAGAAGTTTTTTTTTTTCCTTTGAATTCCGAAATGTGTGTGTGTGTGTGTGGGCTTGTGTGCATGTATGTGTATGTGTTTGTGTGCGCGCGCGTTTGAGGGTGCCACGTTGGAATGGAATTTTGTTTTTTTGCAGTATGATTCCTATAGTAGATTCACATCAACTGTGCATCTGATGTCAAGGCCAGTCCCTTACGACGTTCCTGATTGGCTGTTGATAAGCCAATCACATTGCTGGAAACTGTTTCTCTCGAGAGTTCACATAGGCAGGATATGTTCCACCTCTCCTGAGAGATGTCTCTCATGAGTTGTTCACATAGGCAGGATGTATGTTCCCTCTCTCCTGAGGGATACTTTTATCCCTCAGGAGAGAGGGAACATACATCCTGCCTATGTGAACAACTCATGAGAGGCTTAGAGTTTCCAGGCCTGTGATTGGCTTATCAACAGCCAATCAGGTGCGTCGTAAGGGACTGGCCTAGACATGAAATGCACAGTTGATGTGAATCTACTATAGCTAGTTTCATAAAGAGAACGAAAGAGCATTTGATTGATCTTGTGCTCTTCGTTTCCACTCAGATTGTCTACGTAGTTAAGAACTGATGGTTATTCACAAAGTGATCTGGATTCTGTATTTCAGATTTAATATTAATGATACCAACTGAAATATTAACAAAAACTTGAATGCCATATCGACAAAAAGTACAATCTCGAAGAGGAAACTAAAGTTAAAGAATGCTAGACTGTTTGTAACCTTTTATGTTCTACTTTTCTTCTTCCTGCCTATTTGTGTTGGTTGTAAAGAGTAAAACAACCATTATTAGTCTAAGAAAGTACACAAGAACTTGAGGGCAACCCAAATACAAATTAGATATAACCAATGGTGCATACTTACAGTAGCACTCGTGCGCGTGAAATATTATGATCATGCTTTTACGTTTTCCTTTTATATTAAACAAGTATGGAAACTTTTAAAGCCCAACCTTCAAAGTAACGCTCTTACGCCTGAACAACCGTACGAAATTACGAACTCGCAAACAGAGATGCCGAGCGTTTCAATGTCACTTGGCTAGTTTAGACATTTCCAAGATATATTTCAAACGAAGTGAGTTTGTTTCATCTCTCTAAAAGTGATTGGGGAAATGTCTGCAATCGTCTGTCGCCAGGATATTCGACTCAAGGATTAGTGAACTACGATAATGGCGCAAGAGAAAATGATTTCATTGCCGTTATTAAATTCAGCCATGCGGAGGTCTTCGATTTCTGGAACGAACACCAACAGCGTCACTCGACCGAGAGGACTTCAAGAGCTGAACAGTTATGGATGTCCTGTTGGCAACAGTTACATATGTTTGAAGATAATTTAGGCTTTTGATTGAGTTGTGGAATAGGGAATTCGATTGCCATAGTGACATATGTTTGAAGATAATTGAGGCTTTTGTTTGAGTTGTGGAATAGTGAATTTGATTGCCAATGGATAAATTTAAAAGCACTGATTTTACTTGTCTAAAAGAAGGATGTCAGTTACCATCACAATAAGAGTTGTTATCACCATGAAAAAAAGGCGTGATCCGACCACCAGCTTACTCTGGGCAAGGGCTAGAATCTGTGGTCAAATAACTCTTTATGTAAAAATAGTTTTGTATTAGTCATTGAAAACGAGAAAAATACAGAAATGCAATTTATTCCTCCCGAAAAGAACACAAATTGAAGACAGTTATTGGTGATGAGGTGATTTTAGAAGATGTTTTGAAAGGTAAGGTGGGGGGGGGGGGGGGGGAGTCGGGTTGGACGCAGTGAAAAGACTATGATACATTCTCGTAAGAGGTGTGACCCTATCGCTGTTGACGTTCGCCTATTAAATTGGGGGTTCCATCATCTTGGATGTGGGTATGTGGACTGTCTTTTGCGTCATTTTCCGGTCCTTCATCTTTTTTTTTTTTTTTTTTTTATTTCCTTTTTTATTTATCTAAGCAAACTTGAAAGAAATAACACACACACACACACACAGCCAGAGAGAGAGAGAGAGAGAGAGAGAGAGAGAGAGAGAGAGAGAGAGTATATGCCTACTTATATCATTGTAAAAGTGATTCCGATATAGAAGTATTTAAACATGACGGAGATACATCAGGTCGTCTTACGACACTGAATCAGTTTTAAGTGACATCATATTACATTTAGTGTCCTATACAGTTCAGCTGGCTGACAATGAAACCCTAAAAGTCTGAATACATTTTGATAGTGAGATTAACTGTTGGTGACAGGTTTTTTTTACTGGAATTTATCACAGTTTTCTATATAATTTTTTTCCATTTTTCTTAGTCACACTCATTTATTAAGATTAACGTTGCTATCATAATGAAGTTTACCATTCGCCTATCAAACGTTTCAGGAACTACTATTGCTAATGTTAAGGACAGGTATTGTAAGCTGTAATATATATTTTTCCTAAATTTGATGACAATATTAATGATTCCAAATGGTCTCAGTATAGGTGTCGTTTAATTCAATATTCAACAAATATTCTTCAATCTTTTAACAAATTTGAGTGGATGTAAAAGGGGAAAAACACTTGGAAGTCACCTCTACAATTTATTCAAATCTCACTGTAATTGTAAATTTATCGGCAATGTTTCCATTAATATCTTGAATCTAATTTTACTTTATTTCTGTCTAACTATTTACAAGAAGTGCGTTAAGACAAAATATTTCGTAAACACAATAATTGCTCAAGAGAACCTCAGTGTGGCGTTGTCGGTATGGTCTTGGCCTGCCACCTCGATGGCCACGAGTTCGATTCTCGGGCATTCCATTGAGGTGGTAGAGATTCATATTTCTTGTGATAGAAGTTCACTCTCGACGGGGTTCGGAAGTCACGTCAAGCTGTTGGTCCCGTTGCTGAATAACCACTGGTTCCACGCAGCGCAAAAACACCATACAAGCAAACAAACAATATCGGCTCAATCACTACTTGTTGCAAATTATTTGTGTCAAAAACGTGCCTTAAAACTGATTCGATCCAGTTTTCCTTGAATCCGTCCGTCCATTCGACAGAACGATCTACTATAGTATTTAGATTCACACCAGCCGTGCATCTGATGTCTAGTCCAGTCCCTTACGACGCTCTTGATTGGCTGTTAATAAGCCAATCACGGGGCTGGAAACTCTCAGTCTCTCTCGAGAGTTTATAAAGGGAGGATGTATACTCCACCTCTCTCTGGAGAGTTGAAACATACATCCTGCCTATGTGAACTCTTGAGAGAGACTGAGAGTTTCCAGCACCTTGATTGACTTATCAACAGACAATCAGGAGCGTCATAAGGGATTGGCCGTGACATCAAATGCAAGGTTGATGTGAATCTACTATAGTGCCAAGGTTTGACACTCTAGACGTTAACAATATTGGAAAGGTCATTTGTGAGAGTCCCGATGCTATCAGAGTCGCTCATAAATGTCGTGAGCTGTTATTTGTCTTTCCTTTATGCGTCGGCCCTACGCAGTCGGCAATAAAAGTCAGATGTTTCATAGTAAACACTTGACTGCCATCGCATTAAGACCTGTACATCCTTATGGAGAATCGACGCAAGAAATGCAATACTCGATGTTCAATTGTAAAGGACAAACACTGATGAACTGAAGACCATTTGGAGTTCCATTTTGATTATCTTTTCAATATTCTTGTATATATATTTCCTTCACTCGAACAAGCGAGACATTGATATCAAATATCAAAGGGTCCTTCCTTGTCCCAAATGCGCTCTCATCCCTCCTAATAGACATTTGCGAGAACAACAGACCGGATTTCATACAAGAGAGGTGGAAATAGTTATGTTAAAATCTATGACTCGAAATATGACAGTCTGGAACTGGAATAAAACTCGTATCAGTGGGAGGTAATTAACAACATTTATCAGTTGTTGAGAGGGATTAGGTTTTTGTGATTGAAAGCATACCTGCATATAGTTGAAGATTGCGTAAATTATGAAATCACAATAAGAAAACAAGCGCCTCAGTGGCGTGGTCGGTTTGGTCTTTGACTACCACGTCGGTGGCCGCGAGCTTCATTCTCGGGCATTCCATTGAGGAGTGAGAGATGTGTATTTCTGGCGATGGAAGTTCACTCTCGACGTGGTTCGGAAGTCACATAAAGCCGTTGGTCCCGTTGCTGAATAACCACCAATTCCATGCAACGTAAAAACACCATACAAACAAACAAACAAACATAACAATTATTGAAAGTGTTGGATACGAGGTAAGGGGTTCGACATATTATGATAATAAGCTTTCTCTAGGTAAGTTTATGAAAACAGCTAATGTTGTGGAAACCTGACTACACACACACATACACACATATGCATATATATATATATAACATATATTATATATATATATATATATATATATATATATGTATGTGTATATATATATATGCATATATGTGTGTGTATATATATATATATATATATATATATATATATATATATATATATATATATACATAACATCATAACATATATGTATATAAATATGAATAGGCGAAAACACCCTAGGCAATGGACTCCTTAGGGGGATAGTGCTGTCAGTGCCACCTCATGCGGTGCACTGTAGGCATTACTTAAGATTCTTTGCAGCGTCCCTTCGGCCCTTAGCTGCAACCACTTTAATTCCTTTTACTGTACCTCCGTTCATATTCTCTGTCTTCCATCTTACTGTCCACCCTCTCCTGACACTTGATTCATGGTGCAACTGCTTTGAGGTTTTCCTCCTTTTACACCGTTCAAACCTTCTACTGTCAGTTAACGTTTCAGCGCTGAATGACCTCGTAGGTCCCAGTGCATGGCATGATGCCTAAAATCTACAAATCTATCTAACCCAGGAAATAGAGCCAACAGAACTGAACATGATAATTACCACGTTTAATTACTTGTTTCCTTGTTTCACGAAGACAAGTTCCATTAATAGTCCGAAATCCTCACCACCTTCAGGGTCAGATCCCACCGATAAAGATTCGACTTTCTTACTCGGGGAGTAAGACTGCAACATACATTGTTGTTGTTGTTGTTGTGGGGACAGGAAAGATCTATGGAAAAGCCTCAAAAAGGTCTAAAAAAAAATGTTTCCCATTGAGTAAAAGATGTAGGAATTTTAGGATAGGATATTTATGATGTATTTATTAGAATGAAAATGTACAAAGTAAATAAATAACGTGCATGTTAAATAGTACAGAGCAATTGTTTCTAATCTAAAATAGACCGTATATATCTTTGTTTTCGTTGGTGAAACAACGCACTATATGACCGTAGATTTTAGCACGCGGCCAGAGTTAGCTGGAGGTCGGATCACGCCTTGTTTTATTTCCTCTTTTCATGCTGCAGCCTCTCTTTGAGTATCTGTCCTCTGCAGTGTCCTCAGTTTCCTTTATCTTGTACAACGTCAGTATTTTCTGAGGAGGTGAATTCAGGTGATCTCATCTTCATTGGGAATGTCCCGGTTGTTTGAACCGGGAAATTCAATTTCCGCTTCATTGCACTGCATGTCGTCTCTCTCTCTCTCTCTCTCTCTCTCGGCTGCATCTCTGTGTGCCAAAAGTCTTTCAGTTTTCTTTTCCGAGAGGCTTAGAAAAAGTTGTGTTGTTACTTATATTGATAGCAAGAGTAATCATTATTATTATATTATTATTATTAGTATTATTATTATTATTATTATTATTATTATTGTTATTATTATTATTATCATTATTATTATTATCGTGGCTGTTGTGGTTGCTGATGACAATTGTATCGAAAGATGCACAAAATATTTTAAATCTCTCTCTCTCTCTCTCTCTCTCTCTCTCTCTCTCTCTCTCTCTCTCTCTCTCTCTCTCTCTGTTGCATCTGTGTGTGCTAAAAGTCTTTCAGTTTTAAGTAATAAAACAATTAGAAAAATTGTGTTAATTATTTGATAGCAGTAATATATTATTATTATTATTGGGTTGTTGTGGTTGCTGATGACAATGTTGTATCAAAAGATGCACAAACTATTTTCCATATTCTCTCTCTCTCTCTCTCTCTCTCTCTCTCTCTCCTTGTGACATCGTAGGACCGCGATATCGCGTTCAGCTCATAAACTGAATAACCATCGTTTGATTCCGGACCGTACGAAGAGAAACGGTAAACAAGTTATCACTGTTCAGAACTCAGTTCATTTTATGCCATCAAAGGAAGTCCTCACTTCAACCCCTGAAACCACAATCGTAACCAGCGCCTCAGTTGCGTGGTCGGTATGGTCTTAGCCTGCCACCTCGGTGGCCACGAGTTAGATTCTCTGCCATTCCATTGAGGTGTGAGTGATGTGTATTTCTGGTGATAGAAGTTCACTCTCGATGTGGTTCGGAAATCACGTAAAACCGTTGGTCCCGTTGCTGAAGAACCACTGGTTCCGTGCGACGTAAAAACGCCATACGAACAAACTGACAAAAATCCTCGACGGTCTTCAGAAGGAAACACAGTCTGTTAATCCTTTCTGTTGTCTTTACAAACGGCGTAAGGAACAGAGAGAGAGAGAGAGAGAGAGAGAGAGAGAGAGAGAGAGAGAGAGAGAGAGAGTCAGCTGCAAAAGCTGCAAAACCTATAGCTGCCTTTCCTCTTCCCGTCTTCCTTTCCTTTTTTTTACACTGATGATGCATGGCGCTCGGGAAATTCAGGTTTGAAGGCGCCTTCTTCTCTTTAAGAATTGTTTCCTGCCTTAACCCCCCTTTTCGCCTTTTTTTCTTTTTTATTTTTATTTATTTATTTATTTTTTTCCAGTGCTTAAACGCCAGGCATCTCAAGTCATGAATTAGCGCTTTCAACTAGTTGCGCATTCGAGAGACAAGGGCATAAAGATCCCCGTCGACAGCTTCTTTGCAACATCTAGCAAACACACACACACACACACACACACACACAAGCGCCTGAGTGGAGTGATCGGTATGGTCTTGGCCTGCCACCTCGGTGGCCGCGTATTCTGGTGACAGAAGTTCACTCTCGACGTGGTTCGGAAGTCACGTCCCGTTGCTGAATAACCACTGTTTCCATGCAACGTAAACACACCATACAAACAAACAAAAAACAAAATCACCACGAGATAAGTAACGGAATACGTAGATTCGTACCTTGAAAGCTTCTCTCTGAAACGAAGTTTATTTTTTTATATAGGTAACTACCATCAAATTAGGAATATGGCAAAAGTTTCGTCGAAAAGCAGCTCAAGGGTAAAACGCCTACATTGGAAGAGGGTTAGTTTCTAGTGAAATGAAGGTATATAAATGTTCCCCAAGGAAAAGGGCTTCTGTTCACGAGGGTAGGATTCGAAGGCCGAAAATAGGGTTGGAACAGGATCTGGACCCCTGCTCTGGATACGAACCTTTTCCTAGATTTGCAGGATCATGAGGAAGTCCCCCGAGTCGAAATGACTGAGCTTTGTACGAATGAACATACAGCAGTAGCCTATTCGTAATGACCACATATACATTAATATTATGTAGTTACATTTTGCCTCGATAGTTGATAGCTAAAACCGAGTAACTTTTTCAATGAAGAGTTGTAAATTATTTATATTTATTATAGGATTTATTGCGCCTCAGTGGCGTGATCGGTATGGTCTTAGCCTGCCACCACGGTGGCCGCGAGTTCAATTCTCGGGCATTCCACTGAGGTGTGAGAAATGTGTATTTCTGGTGATGGAAGTTCACTCTCTACTTGGTTCGGAAGTCACGTAAAGCCGTTGGTCCCGTTGCTGAATAACCACTGGTTCCATGCAACGTAAAAACACCATACAAACAAACAATGATAGGAATTATTCAAAATCTTTTTATTCTCTGTCACTTATTTATAATAATCGATTCTCTGATTAAAAGGGAATAAAGGTAGACGTTCCCCGTGATTTGCCTCCAAATAATCTATTCAAGGGTTACGCTGATGGACATCAAAAGTGACGCTTTTATTATAAATGAATTTCAAGGTCCCTTCAGTTCTTAGCCAATCCCCTTAGACTGTAACAGTTCCGCGCCTTCAGGAGAGCAAACATTCGTTAGTCTCAATTCAATTAAGAATTCGAGCAGTCGCTTTGTAGGAAGTCTCACTGATATTCCAGCGATATACATTTGTCTCCAGGTTTACAAATGCTGTTCAGTTATATTTGCTATACACAATATCACTCACTCCTCGTTGTATTACGTTAAATGAGGTGGAAACTGATGACTTTTCACTCAAAATTGCACGAATTATATGAAATTTAGCCGTATGTCAATGGAAGTTGGCAGTAAAGTGGAGATATACGATTGTCGGTTTACGGAAAGTCTAACGCAATTAGATGAAAGAGACAGAATGAGCACAGCAAAAGTATTGTTGTGAATAAAAAAAAAAATAATAATAATGCTATGATGACTGTTATCTGTCAGAAACAAGTTTACTGGAATAATTAATTGATTGCGAAGCAGTTTGTAGCATTTTTATTTCTTAGAATTTTGACAGATATTGTCGAATACAAAATCACTATCTGTACATCAAAATGCTAGGGGATATAAGCGCTCCATGACCACTCGTTAGTTAATGAATAAATTCTCACCAGTGAGTGAATGCATCGGAATTACTAGCATAAATGCTTTGTAAAATGCGGCGAGGGGTGTCCAGGTTTCTTGCATCCACATCCCGATAGCAGCCAGCGCCTTAGTGGCGTGATCGGTATGGTCTTGGCCTGCCACCTCGGTGGTAGCGAGTTCGATTCTCGGGCATTCTACTGAGGGGTCAGAGATTAATATTTCTGGTGATAGAAGTTCACTATCGACGTGGTTCGGAAGTCACGTAAAGCCGTTGGTCCCGTTGCTGTATAACCACTGGTTTCATGCAACGTAAAAACACCATTAAAAAAAGAAAGAAAAAAAAAAAAACAGTAGCAGCCTATCTTCAGTGGGTCCCTTAAATATTTGTGCCCATCAGAGAGCATCATGTAGAACTCTTCACTTCTTTGTTGCCTTGACTTTAGACAGAGCAAATAGAATTTTATATATATATATATATATATAGAAAATATATATATATATATATATATATATATATATATATATATATATATATATATATATATATATATATATATATATATATACTATATATATATATATCTATATATATATATTATAGATTATATAAATATTATATATATATATATATATATATATATATACTTTTAATATATATATATATATATATATATATATACTATATATATTATATATATATATATATAATATATATATATACATACATACATACTACATACATACATACATACATATATATATGCGAAACTACTATAGTCTGTTCGTACAAGAAAAATATTTTGTTAAGTCCAGTTATAAAGCTAGAAAAAAATTAAAAGGTTTTTAGGCTTCTTTGACGGAAACCGAATAAAAACCCCGAAAGGTGGAGAGTATATTACGAGAATAAAGAAAGTCCCAAACTGCGGATAACAAGTAACGAAAAATAGCGTTTGAAAATGCAAATAGGAGCAGTTTTATTACCGTACTTCTATAGGTCTAGGTTTCTTCGTCCAACAGATCACGCATGCGCGATGAATGGCTGTTGGAAAGTTCGCGTGATCAACTTTGCCAAAGGCAAGTGCCTCAGTGGCGTGGTTTTGGCCTGCCACCTCGGTGGCCGCGAGTTCGATTCTCTGACATTCCATTGAGGGGTCAGATATGTGTATTTTCACTCTCGACGTGATTCGGAAGTCACGTAAAGCCGTCGGTCCCGTGGCTGAATAACCACTTGTCCCATGCAGCGTAAAAAATACGATACAAACAAACAAACTTTGCAAAAGGACTCGAATCTTCCCATCCTTAGCCGTGAAGAATTCAAATGTTTTGTGGTGTCCTTCAGTACACCCGCGGTCTAGGTATACCTAGACCGTGAGTACACCACCTCAAGGTGCATATGAAGGTGCAGCTGTGGGGGTGGGGGAGGGGGAGGGGGCTTGTATGTATTTCATTACTCTGCCAGAGGGATGCTATACTTTTTAGGAGAGACTGTACGGCACGATGGGTCATACTCGTTCCGGTCGTAAGAGCAGTCTTTTGGAGAGAAGCGACTGAATGATGACTTTTCTATAAAGAGAGGTCTACTGTGAAAGCCCAAGGGAAATGTTCTAAATGCTGTATCGTCTAATGCTGCTGCACACAGCTTCATGGGCCGCTACGACTCAAGGGTGGTTACCGTAACATGTACTATATAGTAGATTCACATCAACCGTGCATTTGAAGTCTGGGCCAGTCCCTTACGACGCTCCTGATTGGCTGTTGATAAGCCAATGACGGGGCTGGAAACTCTCATTCGAGAGAGACTGAGACTTTCCAGCCTGTGATTGGCTTATCTACGTACAGCCAATCAGGAGCGTCGTGAGGGACTGGCGTAGACATCAAACGAACGGTTGATTTGAATCTACTATGGGAATCGCTGTAGGCTTGTAGACCCATTTCTTACCTTCCCGTTCAGTGATCTGTCTTGGTAAATATATCTTTTTTTTTGTTAATTTAACTATAAGTTTAAAAGTGTTATCAGTATTTACATAATGGCTTCCAGCTACCTGTCTGGGTTATGTTTGAATTTGTTTAAATTATTCTGCACCAGCAATATATAGAAAGAATGAATCAACCTGAATAGGAAGTCAGCGTTTTAAATTTACATTTCAGATAATATACAGAATTGTCGAGAAGAAATAACTCATCTGAAAAGAGTGATAGGGCCATTATGAAGGTGATACTTGAGTCATAATTCATTTCTATTGACTTCCTCAGTGGAATTGATGGCGAAGAGTCCGTTGTGGAAAGTATTCAACGTGCCATTGTTCTGCGTTTTATCGGGGTCTTTTACCCCCCTTCCTACTTTCACACAATTCTTCCTTCCTACTCTCTCTCTCTCTCTCTCTCTCTCTCTCTCTTTAACTTTTCCCTTCACCTGTCCTCTCCTCTCTTCTTCATTCAATTCCACTTTCTTTCCTCTGTCCAAGTTCACCTTTTGTGCCTTGGGCATCGAGTGTTTTGATTCTTTTATAAATCGCTAGTTTATTTTTTTTATTTTTTGAATAGGGAATCTTTTTTATGCAAGAAATTGCCATGAAAAAAAAACAGGTCATGTACACTTTAATCAAACCATACGGACATTTCTCAAGTCTCGCGTCTTAATTCTTTTGTAAATCGCTAGTTTTTCTTTCTTTCTTTTTTTTCTTTTTTTTGAATAGGGCATCTATTTTTATGGAAGAAATTGCCATGAAAAAAACAGGTCATGTGCACTTTAATCAACCATATAGACATTTCTTAAGTCTCACGTCTTTATTCTTGTGTAAATCGCTTTTTTTTTTTTTCTTTTTTTTTTTTTTTTTTTTTTTTTTTTTAATAGGGCAACTTTTTTATGCAAGAAATTTCGATAAAAGACAGGTCAGGTTCACTTTAAATCAACCATATTGACATTTCTTTAGTCTTCTTTTGCCGAGCCTCGAAAATCGCGCTGAGAACATTTTAAAAATCATTCCAAATACCGGGATTCTCGTTAATTCTTTGCATGCTGATATTGTAATGACACGGAAAAAATACACACAGACACAGAACTGGGAGAAAATTTAATCAATAATCAAACCCATTAATGTTTCATATAAAGTATTTTTTTATATAAGAAGTTTACGTACTTTTACTGTACAAAGGGAAAATTATTGTTCGGGGTAAGGCCTCTGATTAGCATGCCTGAAAAAACGTTTTTATATCGCAAAATTTTGTTTACAGTTTATATATATATATATATATATATATATATATATATATATATATATATATATATATATATATATATATATATATATATATATATCTCATATATATCTGTAGCGTTGGGTCTACTATGTCAACGTATGTTTACGTAGGATATGTTAAGATACAAGAGTTGTGATTGCTCATTTATGGATGCACACACTTATTTAAATGTTCTGCCTAAATCAATATTGTGAATTCCGATGATAGAAGTTCACTCTCGAAGTGGTTCGGAAGTCACGTAAAGCCGTTGTTCCCGTTGCTGAATAACCACTGGTTCCATGCAACGTCAAAACACCGTACAAACAAACAAACAATATTGTGAACCTTCGAACATTCAAGCTCCTCCTTGCGTAGCGATCGGTTGGCCGCTTGTTCCCCGGAATCCGCTGCAAGGAGGATTAAGCCAATTCCGGGAAAGCCCTGTTGCTCTCCTCAAGATTCGCGGTGGTTACCCATCCAATATCGTCCCCGACTTTGGCTGTCAAGACAGAATGACGCCTTGTGTCAGAGGATGATGATTTTGCTTATAATCCGTTCACCACAGTAGATTCATATCAACCGTGCATCTGATGTCTAGGCCCATCCCTTACTACGCTCCTGATTGGCTGTTGATAAGCCAATCACAGGGCTGGAAACCCCCAGTCTCTCAAGCGAGTTCATATAGGCAGTGTTTGTGTTCCACCTCTCCTGGGGAATACTTTTGAAAGACGTATCCCTCAGGAGAGGTGGAACGTACATCCGGCCTGTGTGAACTCTAGAGAGATGCTAAGAGTTTCCAGCCCTGTGACTGGCTTATCAAATGCCAATCAGGAGCGTCGTAAGGGATGGACGGTCCCATACATCAGATGCACAGTTGATGTGAATCTGCTATAGCCAAAAGTCGAAGGTATTGAATTGATTCTGCATCCCAGCGATCAGTCCAGTTATTACCAGTGATTCTTAAAACTGGTGGGGGGGGGGGGGGGTGGCGCTGCTGGCCCCTCCCCCCGCAAGAAGCTTCCAAAGGAGGATGCAAGTTGGGTTGGCAGATGGTGCGTATAATTATTTCTATTTGTGATGTTAATTTCAAAATTGCCAAAAACGTCATCACTGCTTCCCACATAACTTCTAATTATTATCTAAAAATATGCCGAAAATTCAAAGTATAAGTCAATTATCAGAATACTTATAAAAATATATTTTATATGCTCATACAAGCAATGACATATAATAATATAAAAAATAGATAACATAGTGTTTATAGTTTTTAGTTGGCCAGACTTTTAGGGTTTAGGGCGGCGTGGGAGCTACAGTGGTACCTCGAGATACGAAAGGCTCAATTTACGAAAAACTCGAGATACGAAAGCCAATATGAAAAATTTAACGGGCTCTGGGTATTTTATAGCGAGCACTTTCAGTGAATCCAAATAAAAAAAGACGAAGTGATATTAGGTATGAAGACAAAATCAATTCCCGTTTGAGAGATTTTTTGCTAAGTCTCATTTTTTTCATATTTTGGCTTTAGTGATATTGTTTCGCTACAAAATACCTGGTACTCGTCGGGAAATCAGCAGATCTGAAACAAAATTGCTTATGAATGCCTTTCGTTTTATTAGGCATCTCATTAGGCGGCTTCCGGCTAAAATTTGAAAGAAAAAAGAGAGAAAGAAAGGTGACAGGTGGCGTTTCTATGGATGTCTATCTTAGAAAAAAAATAGTAATCGCTTCTGGGATGGCGTCTCTCCTTTCAAAAGTGACAAGGCGTCATTAGAGATTAAAAGTCGATGTAGTCACACACACACACACACACACATACACACACACACACACACACACACACATATATATATATATATTATATATATATATATATATATATATATATATATATGTGTGTGTGTGTGTGTGTGTGTGTGTGTGTGTTTGTATAAAGACTACTTCGCCGATAGGATAGCTCTTTCCTTTTTAATGTTTTTTTTTTCCTTTTGAATTGAACATTTCCATTGTGAATAGTTTGGTAGTGTACACATCAAAACAGACTGGAATTTCTGTTATTGTTAACAGTCAGGAATAATTCAATCGGGAATTCATGCATGCAGTGATGTAAACTGACATTGTAAAATGAATCGGTAAATACTGGAGAAACATTTCAGAATTTATTGAAACAAAAGAGGTGTAGGTTTTCTTGTCGTTTTTAGGAGGAAAATCAATTTTAGCTTATGAAACTTTGGAAAGCCTGGATCATCGCATCGCACAGAGAATAAAATAAAAGTTTGAAATTCAGTCGAAGTTTTCTGATTATGCAATCAGTTATTGTATCCTGGCAGGAATTGGTTTAGTAAATAAATTTACATCAACCGTGCATTTGATGTCTACGCCAATAGTCCCTTACGACGCTCCTGGTTGTCTGTTGATAAGCCAATCACAGGGCTGGAAACTCTCAGAATCTCTCGAGAGTTCGCATAAGCAGGATGTATGTTTCACCTCTCCTGTGGGATACTTTTGAAAGACGTATCCCTCAGGAGAGGTGTAACATACATCATGCCTATGTGAACTCTCTCGGGAGACTGAGAGGTTCCAGCCCTGTGACTGGCTTATCAACAGCCAATCAGGAGCGACGTAAAGGACTATTGACATCAAATGCACGGTGGATGTGAATCTACTATAGCTCGTAAGATGCCGGAATTCCAAACGGAAAGAAGCAACTGGAATTAAGACGAAGAAACCTCTTGCTGAAATGAGAATGTTGCTTATTGTTGAATAATGAATACTTGTGATTCATTCTTTAAACCTGTGATGTTAATCTTAATTCACCAGCATGAATACTGGCATTGTTGTTTCCTGAGTCATAGTACTACAACATCCCATTGAGTTGGGGGTAGTGCTGTCAGTGCACCTCTCGCGGTGCACTGTAGGCAATGCTTAAGGTTCTTTTACAACGTCCCTTCGGTCCCCTAGCTGCAACCCTTATCGTCCCATTTCCTGTATACCTGCTTTCGTATTCTCTTTCTGCCATCTTACTTTCCACCCCCTCTAACAATTGTTTCATAGTGCAATTGCAAGGTTTCCTTCCTGCTACGATTTGCAAGACTTTCGTCTCTTCTCTTACGTAGACCCCATGTGAATTTTGTGTGTCGTGAGATACCAGATTTTTTTTTTTTTTTTTTTTTTTTTTTTTTTGGCCGACCAAAATCCCCAGCTGTTCCAATTTCCATAGAATGTCATCAAATCCTTCAGATAGCATCAGTCGGTATAACACTCGACGGTTAGGACGCTCTTGGCTGAGCCAATATCTTCTTGTGCGTGGGATTGGTACAGACTTCCAGGGGAATGCTATATATATATATGCTTATTATCACTTTAGCACGTGATTCATTTATCACTCATATCCACAGGTGAAAAATAAGAAGCGGGGTGTATAAGTCCTGACCGGTTTCGACTTTAATTCCAAGTCATTGACGAAGGACTGGCCAATGGCCTCGTCAACGGCTTGGGAATAAAGTCGAAACCGGTCAGGACCTACACCCCGCCTCTTATTTTTCACCTGTGGATATATATATATATATAATATATATATATATATATATATATATATATATATATATGTGTGTTGTGTGTGTGTGTGTGTGTGTGTGTGTTTGTGTGTGTGAGTGTGAGTGTGAGTGTGTTTGTGTGAGAGAAGGAGAGAGAGCGACAGAGAGACAGACAGAGAGAGAACCATTAAACTTATGTGATGAAAATATACAATAAAATCATCTTAGAAAGATAAATTCTCTCCAAGCTCTCGCCTGCACTAGCATCATTATCTATCAACCTACAATCACGTGCGAGTATATGATGCATCTTTTGATATATAATCGATCTGGGTAATTTCGAAAGGAGAAAGGAAATGAAAGTCAGCATCTGGTGAAGTATATCTTAGTTTTACCAGACCACTTTTTATCAGACCACA
>NC_087206.1:72960255-72997150 GCF_015104395.2 Macrobrachium nipponense
AGAGAGAACGATAGTTCCATGAAGAATCAGAAGTCAGTTTTCTGTACAATAAAAGATAATATACAATACATAGGTCTGTAGTACTGGAATGCGTAACTGTTACGTACAGCAACAAAATATTCATCCTTACCGTGAAACATATCTTTTTTTTTTTTAAATTAGCCTGGAAAACTTTATCTAAATACGCTGCTGGAATGTAATTCGATGAGAAAAATAACACCATTTATTTTTATCGTTTCTAAATCCGTGTTCCTGACGTGTCAGGAATAAGATAAACACTGGCGAAACAGACACGTGTTTGTTTGTTTGTTTGTATGGTGTTTTTTACGTTTGCATGGAACCAGCGGTTATTCAGACAACGGATCAACGGCTTTACGTGACTTCCGAACCACGTCGAGAGTGAGCTTCTATCACCAGAAATACACATCTCTAATCCCTCAATGAAATGCCCGAGAATCGAACTCGCGACCACCGAGGTGGCAGGTCAAGACCATACCGATCACGCCACTGAGGCGCTTAAAAACATTCGCTTTGGGTACCGGGATGATATCGTATCACCCGTTTCCTGTTTTCGAAGGAGGCCTCTGGCATCAGTTGGATTGATTAATCCCCAGGAAGCTCCTTTCTAATTAACCTGACGACGCAGACTAATTAATCTATGGTAATGTCATATTGTGAATTCATGGAGCTGTCAAGAGGATCGGCCTTCGGTCAACTATGGGATAAAAGACGAACGAATCCTCAAGGACGTTCCTCATATTAGGGATTAAAATGAAGACAAACTCCAATTTTAGACGGAACAATGAAGTATGTGTTGCCACGAAAAATGATTAGTCTGGCAGAGAGAAGGACAATAACAAAAGTAGTTGCTACTCTTCGTACAACTTCAAGATTGCATCCGAGATATATATAAATATATATAATAATATATATATATATACCATATATATATATATATATATATATATATATATATATATATATATATATATATATATATATTCCGTTACTAAGAAACTACCTCTGTGACGCTGATATGTGGTCGGGTTAACGACACCATTGACTTGGAAGATAAACGAAGAGCTTCTTAGTATTAATGAGCAAAATGATTCTTACAGAGCAGTTGCAAACAACGCAATGGACTCCATAAAACCATCTCGTCTTCCCGCGTCGTTTTCACTCATGAATCGTAATTCATTCACTCGTCGCCTTCCCTCTACAATTGCTAGAGGAGTTTATCTCTAATGGCTCGCCTTCGTGAAAGGCTCAGAATATCCTAACCTCTTATTAAAGGTACTAAAATTTCCCCTTGGAAAAGTTATTTTTTGTGTAAATGGTTGCAGCGCCATGGCCAACACACGGTATTCGCTTACAAACCTCACTCTCAGGGATTATGGAATTTTTCATATTTTTCTTCCTCTCCTACCAAATGCTAAGTTCCTCGTTGGACGAGTGGTTTTCGCACTCGGTTACCAATCCGGTGGGTCGAAGTTCGATTCTCCGCTCTGCCAACGCGGAGTCAGAGGAATTTATTTCTGGCGATAGAAGTTCATTTCTCGATATAATGTGGTTCGGATTCCACAATAAGCTGTAGGTCCCGTTGCTACGTAACCAGTTGGTTCCAAGCCACGTAAACACATTTCATCCTTCGGGCCAGCCCTGTGGTCTGGTAAAGAGTGGTCTGGTAAAACTAAGATATACTTCACCAGATGCTGACTTTCATTTCCTTTCTCCTTTCGAAATTACCCAGATCGATTATATGTCAAAAGATGCATCACATACTCGCACGTGATTGTAGGTTTAAAGATAATGATGCTAGTGCAGGCGAGAGCATGGAGAGAATTTTATCCTTCTAAGATGATTTTATTGTATATTTTCATCCCATAAGTTTAATGGTTCTCTCTCTCTGTCTCTCTGTCGCTCTCTCTCCTTCTCTCACACAAACACACTCACACTCACACACACACTCACACACACACACACACACACACACACACACACACACACACACATATATATATATATATATATATATATATATATATATATATATCCACAGGTGAAAAATAAGAGGCGGGGTGTGGGTCCTGACCGGTTTCGACTTTATTCCCAAGCCGTTGACGAAGCCATTGACCAGTCCTTCGTCAATGGCTTGGAAATAAACTCGTAACCGGTCAGGACTTATACACCCCACTTCGTTTATTTTTCACCTGTGTGGATATGAGTGATAAATGAATCACGTGCTAAAGTGATTATAAGCATATATATATATATATATATATATATATATATATATATATATATATATATATATATGTGTGTGTGTGTGTGTGTGTGTGTGTGATGTGTGTATATATGAATATATCATATATATATATATATATATATATATATATATATATATATATATATATATATATGAATTCTCCTGGAACTCTGTACCAATCCCACGCACGAGAAGATATAGGCTCATCCAAGAGCGTCCTAACCGTCGAGCGTTATACCGACTGATGCTCTCTGAAGGATTTGGTGACATTCTATGGAAATTGGCACAGATGGGGATTTTTAGTCGGCCGCCAACCAACCCCCCCCCCCCCCCCCCCCAAAAAAAAAAAAAAAAAATCTGGTACATCACGAAAGCACCAACAAAATTCACATAGAGTATACGTAAGAGAAGAGACGAAAGTCTTGCAAATCGTAACAGGAAGGAAACCTTGCAATTGCACTATGAAACAATTGTTAGAGGGGGTGGAAAGTAAGATGGCAGAGAGAATACGAAAGGAGGTATACAGGAAATGGGACGATAAGGGTTGCAGGTAGAGGACCGAAGGGACGTTGTAAAAGAACCTTAAGCATTGCCTACAGTGCACCGCGGGAGGTGCACTAACAGCACTACCCCCAACCCCCTGGGATGTTGTAGTAATATGACTCAGGAAACAGCAATGCCAGTATTCATGCTGGTGAACCAAGATGAACATCAGAGGTTTAAAGAATGAATCGAAAGTATTCATATGCGTCTGATTCCTTCCCCTTCATTATTCAACTATAAGCAACATTCTCATTTTAGAAAGAGGTTTCTTCGTCTTAATTCCAGTTGCTTCTTTCCGTTTGGAATTCCGGCATCTTACGAGCTATAGTATGTAGATTCACATCCACCGTGCATTTGATGTCTAAACCTCTCAGTCTCCCGAGAGTGTTCACATAGGCATGTATGTTACACCTCTCCTGAGGGATACGTCTTTCACAAGTATCCCACAGGAGAGGTGAAACATACATCCTGCTTATGCGAACTCTCGAGAGATTCTGAGAGTTTCCAGCCCTGTGATTGGCTTATCAACAGACAACCAGGAGCGTCGTAAGGGACTATTGGCGTAGACATCAAAAACTGATTGCAAAATCAGAAAACTTCGACTGAATCTCAAACTTTTATTTTATTCTCTATGCGATGCGATGATCCAGGCTTTCCAAAGTCTCATAAGCTAAAATTGATTTTCCTCCTAAAAACCTGAAGACTATTGTGCTCTTCGTCAGGAATATTGAGAGGAAAATGAAATTTCTTTCTCTTAATCAACGACAAGAAAACCTACACCTCTTTTGTTTCAATGAATTTTGAAATGTTTCTCCAGCATTTACCGATTCATTTTACAATGTCAGTTTACATCACTATATGCATGAATTCCCGATTGAATTATTCCCGACTGTTAACATTAACAGGAAATACCAGTCTGCTTTGATGTGTACACTACCAAACTCTTCACAATGGAAATGTTCAAATAAAATGAAAAAAAAAAAAAAAAACATTAAAAAGGAAAGAGCTATCCTATCGGCGACGTAGTCTTTATACACACACACACACACACACACACACACACATATATATATATATATATATATATATATATATATATATATATATATATATATATATATATATATATATATATATATATATATATATATATATATATATATATATATATATATATAATATATATATATATATATATATATATATATATATATGTGTGTGTGTGTGTGTGTGTGTGTGTGTGTGTGTGTGTGTGTGTGTGTGTGACTACATCGACTTTTAATCTATAACGACGCCTTTTCACTTTTGAAAGAAGAGACGCCATCCCAGAAGCGATTACTATTTTTTTTTTTCCAAGATAACGACATCCATAGAAACGCCACCTGTCACCTTTCTTTCTTTCTTTTTTCTTTTTCAAATTTAACCGGAAGCCGCTTAATGAGATGCTAATAAAACCAAAGGCATTCATAGCAATTTTCAGATCTGCTGATTTCCCGACGAGTTCCAGGTATTTTGTAGCGAACAATATCACTAAAGCCAAAATATGAAAAAAATGAGACTTAGCAAAAAATCTCTCAAACGGGAATTGATTTTGTCTTCATACCTAATATCACTTCGTCTTTTTTTATTTGGATTCACTGAAAGTGCTCGCTATAAAATACCCAGAACCCGTTTGGAAATCAGCTGATCGGATAATTGCTTTTCGTTTGCAATCATTAGCATCTCATTAGGCGGCTTCCGGCTGAATTTGCAAAATAGGCGACAGGTGACGTCATCTTGAAAAAACGCCAGCGCCCTTGAGAAGTGAAAAGACGTCGTTAGGAGATAAAAGATGATTCCTCCTCTTGTGTCGATAGACATTAGCATCAAAGACGATGAATTCACAGCGCTACTTTTCGTATCAGCCCATTGTGAGGGTGTTCAGTTACTATTTTTGTGTCATTTATTCCCTCTGAATACATAGTATCTGCAAACAGTTTCTCAGATTACGTTGGGAATCTCGTGTTGAGAACACGTGTCATCTGGGAATGTGATTTCGAATTTTTACAGTACGGGTCTTTGGTCATATCAATGAGAGAAACAAAAGGAGAACTTCATTAGTCTTGTTAACAACGTTTCCAGTCACATAGTCTAGGTTAAGAAGTAGAGGTTATTAACGAATTATTGTGAACTTTCACTGCTTCTAATTTAAAGTTCATAATAAGGTAATATCAACGAAAAGGTGAATGGCATGTTGATTTTAAAAAATGCAGTTTCAAAGTACTTGAAGTTATAGAATAGCAGACTTTCATAATCTTTTATGAACTACATATTTACTCAATTTTAGCGGACAGTAAAGAAAAACAAAATATTGGTCTGAGAACGAAAAGTACAAGTTCAACCCATCACAAATAATTACTAGTATACATCTCCAGAGGCAATCGTGCGCATAAAGGATTAAGTTCATGCTTTACTGTATTCCTTGAATATTAAACAAGTATGGTTAATTTCATATTCCAGTCTGTACAGAAAGACTCGTGTTCGTGAATGATAATAAAACAAGGTGTGATGCGACATCCAGCTTACTCGGGACGGGGGCAAGATTTTCCTCTTCACGCATAAGTGCAAGCAATTATATTCCTACCTTAATGTAAATTAAAACGTGCTAAAAACTACGGTCAAATAGAGCCTTGTTTCACCTACGTAAATTAAAGTAAATACGCTATATTGTATTAGAAATAATTTTTCTGTATTGTTTAAGATGAACATTATTTATTTTTTACATTTTCATTCTAATAAATAAATCATAAACATCCTATCCTAAAATTTCTGTATCTTTAACTCAACATGAAAATTTTTTTTCAGACCCAAATATATTTATCATTTAAATTTTATCGTAAATATATCAAGACCAACTTTTTAAAATGCAGTGAATATTTGTTTATAAATATACAGGAGACCTTCCATTCCTATTTATTCCTGAAACTTCATCTTAAATATATCAAGGCCGATTTTGCAAAATGCAGTGAATAACTTTTATTCAAATAATCAACAATACGTTAAAACAGAAGTAAGATGTGGCCGTAAAATACGTCGCCACAAGAGAAATATGAACCAAAATGAAATCACGTTCAGAATAATAAACAGAGTTTAAGAATGATGATAAATGAACTGATAGTGAGAGGAGAATTCGTTCTGGAATTTCATTTCTGAGAAACCAAACGGGTCAGTCTAGTGGTTCTTAAGGTGAGTTTACAGTAGGCTTCACCCCACGCTGCATGTGTAAGACTCATCACCAACTCCTCCCAAATTCTCGTTAGCCCCGCCTACTAGACTGCTCATCAAGTCACGCCACACAACTGTCACCCTAATGAGCAGTCCAGTAGGCGGGGCTGACAAGAATTTGGGAGGAGCTGGTGATGAGTCTTACGCAAACAGCGTGGGATGAAGCCTAGTGTAAACTCACCTTTAATTTTTTTTTTTTTTTTTTTGCCTTGACACCCCCCCTCCCCCAACCATACACCCTGCGATATGCATAGCTCCCACGCCGCCCTAAACCCTAAAAGTCTGGCCAACTACAAACTATAAACACTGTTCTCTATTTTTTATACTATTATATGTCATTGCTTGTATGAGCATATAAAATATATTTTTATAAGTATTCTGATAATTGACTTATACTTCGAATTTTCAGCATATTTTCAGATAATAATTAGAAATCATGTGGGAAGCAGTGATGACGTTTTTGGCAATTTTGAAATTAACATCACAAATAAAAATAATTATACGCAAACTCTGCCAACCCAACTTGCATCCTCCTTTGGAAGCTTCTTTTGGGGGGGGAGGGGGCCAGCTGCGCCACCCCCCCCCCCACCAGTTTTAAGAATCACTGATAACAACTGGACTGATCGCTGGGATGCAGAATCAATTCAATACCTTTTGGCTATAGCAGATTCACATCAACTGTGCATCTGATGTATGGGACCGTCCGTCCCTTACGACGCTCCTGATTGGCATTTGATAAGCCAGTCACAGGGCTGGAAACTTTCAGTCTCTCGAGAGAGTTCACACAGGCAGGATGTACGTTCCACCTCTCCTGAGGGATACATCTTTCAAAAGTATTCCCCAGGAGAGGTGGAACACACATACTGCCTATATGAACTCGCTTGAGAGACTGGGGGTTTCCAGCCCTGTGATTGGCTAATCAACAGCCAATCAGGAGCGTAGTAAGGGACGGGCCTAGACATCAGATGCACGGTTGATATGAATCTACTGTGGTGAACGGATTATAAGCAAAATCATCATCCTCTGACTCAAGGCGTCATTCTGTCTTGACAGCCAAAGTCGGGGACGATATTGGATGGGTAACCACCGCGAATCTTGAGGAGAGCAACAGGCTTTCCCGGAATTAGCTTAATTCTCCTTGCAGCGGATTCCGGGCAACAAGCGGCCAACAGATCGCTACGCAAGGAGGAGCTTGAATGTTCGAAGGTTCACAATATTGTTTGTTTGTTTGTATGGTGTTTTGACTTTGCATAGAACCAGTGGTTATTCAGCAACGGGACCAACGGCTTTACGTGACTTCCGAACCACGTTGAGAGTGAACTTCTATCATCGGAATTCACAATATTGATTTAAGCAGAACATTTAAATAAGTGTGTGCATCCATAAATAAGCAATCACAACTCTTTTATCTTAACATATCCTACGTAAACATAACATACGTTGAAATAGTAGAACCAACGCTACAGATATATATATATATATATATATATAAAACTGTAAACAAAATTTTGCGATATAAAAACGTTTTTTTCAGGCATGCTAATCAGAGGCCTTATCCCGAACAATAATTTTCCCTTTGTACAGAAAAAGTACGTAAACTTCTTACATAAAAGAATACTTTATGTGAAACATTAATGGGTTTGATTATTGATTAAATTTTCTCCCAGTTCTGTGTGTGTGTGTGTATTTTTTTCGTATCATTACAATATCAGCATACAAAGAATTAACGAGAATCCCAGCAGTATTTGGAATGATTTTGAAAATGTTCTCAGAGCGATTTTCGAAACTCGGCAAAACAAGACTAAAGAAATGTCAATATGGTTGATTTAAAGTGAACTTGACCTGTCTTTTATCGAAATTTCTTTAATAAAAAAATTGCCCTATTAAAAAAAAAAAAAAAAAAGAAGCGATTTACACAAGAATAAAGACGCGAGACTTAAGAAATGTCTATAAGGTTGATTAAAGTGCACATGACCTGTTTTTTTTTTTCATGGCAATTTCTTCCATAAAAAAGATGCCCTATTCAAAAAAAAGAAAGAAAAAAACTAGCGATTTACAAAAGAATTAAGACGCGAGACTTGAGAAATTTCCATATGGTTAATTAAAGTGTACATGACCTGTTTTTTTTTCATGGCAATTTCTTGCATAAAAAAGATTCCCTATTCAAAAAATAAAAAAATAAACTAGCGATTTATAAAAGAATCAAGACACTCGACGCCCATGGCACAAAAGATGAACTTGGACAGAGGAAAGAAAGTGGAATTGAATGAAGAAGAGAGGAGGAGACAGGTGAAGGGAGAAGTTAAGAGAGAGAGAGAGAGAGAGAGAGAGAGAGAGAGAGAGAGAGAGAGAGAGAGAGAGAGAGAGTAGGAATGAAGAATTGTGTGAAAGTAAGAAGGGGCCTAAAAGACCCCGATAGAACGCAGAACAATGGCACGTTGAATAATTTCCACAACGGACTCCTCGCCATCAATTCCAGTGAGAAAGTCAATAGAAATGAATTATGACTCAAGTATCACCATTGTAATGGCCCTATCACTCTTTTCAGATGAGTTATTTCTTCTCGACAATTCTGTATATTATCTGAAATGTAAATTTAAAACGCTGACTTCCTATTCAGGTTGGTTCATTCTTTCTATATATTGCTAGTGCAGAATAATTTAAACGAATTCAAACATACACTAGACAGATAGCTGTAAGCCATTATGTAAATACTGATAACACTTTTAAACTTATAGATAAATTAACAAAAAAAGATATATTTACCAAGACAGATCACTGAACGGGAAGGTAAGAAGTGGGTCTACAAGCCTACAGTGATTCCCATAGTAGATTCAAATCAACCGTTCATTTGATGTCTAGGCCAGTCCCTCACGACGCTCCTGATTGGCTGTACGTAGATAAGCCAATCACAGGCTGGAAATTCTCAGTCTCTCTCGAACGAGAGTTTCCAGACCCGTCATTGGCTTATCAACAGCCAATCAGGAGCGTCGTAAGGGACTGTCCCAGACTTCAAAAGCACAGTTGATGTGAATCTACTATATAGTACATGTTACGGTAACCATCCTTGAGTCGTAGCTGCCCATGAAGCTGTGTGCACAGCATTAGACGATACAGCATTTAGAACATTTCCCTTGGGCTTTCACAGTAGGCCTCTCTTCATAGGAAAGTCATCATTTATTAGAACGAGGTGTCGCTTCTCTCCAAAAGACTGCTCTTACGACCGGAACGAGTATGACCCATCGCGCCGTACAGTCTCTCCTAAAAAGTATAGCATCCCTCTGGCAGAGTAATGAAATATATACAAGCCCCCCTCCCCCACCCCGACAGCTGCACCTTCATATGCACCTTGAGGTGGTGTACTCACGGTCTAGGTATACCTAGACCGTGGGTATACTGAAGGACACCACAAAACATTTGAATTCTTCACGGCTAAGGATGGGAAGATTCGAGTCCTTTTGCAAAGTTTGTTTGTTTGTTTGTTTGTATGGTATTTTTACGCTGCATGGGACAAGTGGTTATTCAGCAACGGGACCGACGGCTTTACGTAACTTCCGAATCACGTCGAGAGTGAAAATACACATATCTGACCCCTCAATGGAATGACAGAGAGTCGAACTCGCGGCCACCGAGGTGGCAGGCCAAAACCACGCCACTAAGGCACTTACCTTTGGCAAAGTTGATCACGCGAACTTTCTAACAGCCATTCATAGCGCATGCGTGATCTGTAGAAGCACGGTAATAAAATTGCTCCTATTTGCATTTTCAGACGCTATTTTTCGTTACTTGTTATCCGCTGTTTGGGACTTTCTTTATTCTCGTAATATACTCTCCACCTTTCGGGGTTTTTATTCGGTTTCCGTCAATTTTTTTCTAGCTTTATTTTTCTTGTACGAACGGACTATAGTAGTTTCGCATACATATATATATATATATATATATATCTATTATATATATATATAGTATATATATATATATATATGTGTGTGTGTGTATGTATGCATGTATGTATGTATGTTATATTATATATATTATATATATATCTATATATATATACGATATATATATATATATATATATACATATATATATATATATAGTAATATCTATATATATTATATGATATATATATATATATATGTATATATATATATATATAATTATATATATATGTATATATATATATATCTATATATCATATATACTATATATATATATATATATTTATATATATCTTATTATATATATATCTATATCATGTATATATATATATAAAAATAATATAATATAGTATATTATATATATATATATATTTTATAATATATATATATATCTATATATTAATATATATAAACATCGAGCTACAAATGTCCTTAACCATCGAATTCACTCTACCTCGGAATTAATATTTTAATTCCGAGGAATAGTGAATTGGATATCAAAGGACAATTTTGTAGCTCGATGTACGTATATGAATCACGGTGATGTGATACAAAATTAATATACATATATATATATATATATATATATATATATATATATATATATATATAGATATATATAGATTATTTATGGGGGGGATAAAGACTTTTTCCTTACCGAAACTGAGTTTATAAACCACTGGAACACGCTCATACAAAAACAAAATAAAATAAGATAATGTAGCTCAGATCAAAGCTAAGTAGAGAAAATCTATATTCCAATGAACCACCTTATTCCTATCTGTAAACACTGGTGTGTTTAGACTTAGAACTGAAAACTAGTGATTTCGAAGGAATAGTTTCCCGAGCTAAAGGATAAGACAGAAAATTAATTATTTTAATTTACTTTCAGGATATTAAACAGCAATGAAGATAATCCCATAATTTCCCGTATAATATTATCACCTTATAAGTTTTCATATGTAATAGAACAGTGAATAAAAAATACTTTCCCTACAAAATATACAGAACATTTTTAAGTAGTCCTGAAGTACCTTTCAATAAACATCGTTATAGAATTTATCTTATCTGTCAATAAACCCCGTTATAGAACTTATCTTTCAATAAACCCTATTATAGAGCTTATCTTGCAATAAACCCCGTTATAGAATTTATCGTATCTGTCAATAAACCCCGTTATAGAACTTATCTTTCAATAAACCCTATTATAGAGTTTATCTTGCAATAAACCCCGTTATAGAGTATATCTTGCAATAAACCCCGTTATAAAATTTAACTTGCAATAAACCCCGTTATAGATTTTATATTCTTAGACTATTTTGAGAAAGCAGTAACCTTTGGATACTTACAGTCGTTGTTGTAATGTAAATAAAGAGTAACAACAAAATATTAGTTAATTCCATAAATAATGACTATTGGCATCGATTTATCTCTATCTGTAAATGATTATATGATGTCAGTACAATTTGAAGGCCAACGATTTATAAAATAATTCCTGGGTTTATTTAAAAACTAATTCCTGGATTTGTTTATAAAATAATTCCTGGAACTTGTTTCTATCGATAATCAATATTTGAACAATTTACTTGCACACTGAGAGACTGTCCATGGCAGAATGAATCATCATAAACAGCGAGAGAGAGAGAGAGAGAGAGAGAGAGAGAGAGAGAGAGAGATAGTTTTCTTGCTTTGGTATTATTCTGTGAATAAAGAGAGAGAGAGAGAGAGAGAGAGAGAGAGAGAGAGAGAGAGATTATTCTGTGAATAAAGAGAGAGAGAGAGAGAGAGAGATTGTGAAGAGAAGAGAGAGAGAGAGAGAGAGAGAGAGAGAGAGAGAGAGAGAGATTAAATAATCGCCATTCGTTGAACAGAGAGAGAAAGAGATTAAATAATCGCCATTCGTTGAACAGAGAGAGAGAGAGAGGACGAGAGAAGAAGAGGGGAGAGAGAGAGGAGAGAGAGAGAGAGAGAGAGAGAGAGAGAATTTGTTTCTAAAAGGTAAAAACGAAAGAAAACGCAGCATTCAAACGGATGACAAGATTCTCCAATATGCCCCGAGGATAGAAAGAGTATTTCATTTAGCAAGTGTATAATTAGATGCTGGAATAAAATATTTTTTGAAAACTGAATGTTTCACTCAAATCGGAATAGATCACAATTATTTTGCGCTACTGGCAGTTTCGATTAAAAGTCTATTTCTTGCAAAGTTAATCCTTACGACCTTAAGTCACTGAAAAGGTCATGTCACGCACGTCGAGGTCATTGGACGCGTATTACGCTGCTCTGTTTCTCTAAGGAACTTTGTAAATTTATTTTGGGATCTATGATGGCATGAAGACACTGAAAAATGAAGTAAAGTTATATATATATATATATAATATATATATATAGAGTATATATATATATATATATATCGCGTCTTTTTTTATTATTATTATA
Source organism: Macrobrachium nipponense (assembly GCF_015104395.2). Lineage (NCBI taxonomy): Eukaryota > Metazoa > Arthropoda > Malacostraca > Decapoda > Palaemonidae > Macrobrachium > Macrobrachium nipponense. The sequence goes on from NC_087206.1 coordinate 72,972,709, forward strand.
AGAAAAGGAGAACGGAAATCAATATATCTTATTCTGAGCCACAGATCCGAATACAAGAAAAAATGCTGGAGTTGTTCACGGAGAAGGGATTATGTTCTCCAGGTAAAAGTGTATCTTAGTTTAACCAGGCCACTGAGCTGATTAACAGCTCTCTTATGGCTGCCCAAAAGGATTACATATTTGTACGTGGCTAGGAACCGATTGGTTACTTAGCAACGAGACCTACAGCTTATTGTGGGATTCGAACCACACCAAGAAATGAATTTCTATCACCAGAAATAAATTCCTCTGAGTCCTTGTTAGCAGAACGGGGTGACCGCGAAGAAGGGAATAAGACAAAAAATAAAATAAATAGAAGAAAAATCAGTACACTGGTTGGAAATAAGAAAAGTTTGAAAATAAAACGAAAGCACTGAGACAGTGACAGAATCCTTGGGTGCTTCGCTGCTCAAAATTCTGCTTCGCAAAATGATAACTAAGGACCACGTACGAGACCTGCCGAAACTTCCATCCCTCCTGCAGGTTGTTTAACCGCCCTGAAACAACAAGGACGCCCATTGGCAAAAGAGTCGTCAGCCTCCCAGAGGAAATGGAGCAGAAAAAGACGTTTCCATTGTTGGCAATTTACGACTTTCTTTCGCCGCCATGATTCCTTCAAGTCTCAACGTGAGTTCTGGCAATAGTACTATAGTAGATTCACATCAGCCGTGCATCTGATGTCTAGGCTAGTCCCTTACGACGCTCCTGATTGGCTGTTGATAAGCCAATCACAGGGCTGGGAACTCTCAGTCTCTCTCGAGAGAGTTCACATAGGCAGGATGTATGTTCCAACTCTCCTAAGTAATACTTTTGAAAGACTTATCCCTCAGGAGACGTGGAACATACATCCTGCCTATGTGAATTCTCGAGAGAGACAGAGTTTCCAGCTCTCAAAAGTATCCCTCAGAAGAGGTGGAACATACATCCTGCCTATATGAACTCTCGAGAGACTGAAAGTTTCCAGCCCTGTGATTGGCTTATCAATAGCCAATCAGGAGCGTCGTAAGGGACGGGCCTAGACATCAGATGCACGGCTGATGTGAATCAAATATAGCGCGTTTCATTGGCCCTTAGTGTGCTGGTGAGTCGAACCTTTAGGTGGATGTCAATGGTTTTACATTTACTTCTACTATTTTCAACGGCTTATTATTTTTAGCATTCTGCTTTCCGTATGTTGAGAAAGGCTAAAATGCTTGATTAACGCCTTTCCCTAACGGATTTTGTACCTGGTTTAATCCGTCTCGAAGGTATTAATGGAAACATGGACAGCATTTTAATATTCAGTCAAAATCCTTTCGATCTTACAGAGCCTAAGCAGTGCTTACATCCTGCTTCGATTATGCCTCGTCTCCACGTGTAGGGATAATGATTTTTTTTTTTTTACCGAAGAGGTTTTAGCGGACAATACCCATATTAATGGCGTCCTTTTCACTTTAATGAACAGTATCGGGAAATCATTGGTATTTTAGTTTATCAAAATTCTATTTGCTCTGTCTAAAGTCAAGGCAACAAAGAAGTGAAGAGTTCTACATGATGCTCTCTGATGGGCACAAATATTTAAGGGACCCACTGAAGATAGGCTGCTACTGTTTTTTTTTCTTTTCTTTTTTTATGGTGTTTTTACGTTGCATGTAACCAGTGGTTATTCAGCAACGGGACCAACGGCTTGACGTGACTTCCGAACCACGTCGAGAGTGAACTTCTATCACCAGAAATATTAATCTCTAACCCCTCAGTGGAATGCCCGAGAATAGAACTCGCGGCCACCTAGGTGGCAGGCCAAGACCATACCGATCACGCCACTAAGGCGCTGGCTGATATCGGGATGTTGTGCGCTCAACTTTGTGGATGCAAGAAACCTGGACACCCCTCGCCGCACTTTACAAAGCATTTATGCTAGTGATTCCCATTCATTCACTCACTGGTGAGTATTTATTCATTAACTAACGATTGGTAGTGGAGCGCTTATATCCCCTAGCATTTTCATGTACAGATAGTGATTTTGTATTCGACAATATCTGTCCAAATTTTAAGAAATAAAAATGCTACAAACTGCTTCGCAATCAATTAATTATTCCAGTAAACTTGTTTCTGACAGATAACAGTCATCATAGTATTTATTTTTTTTTTAATTCACAACAATTCTTTTGCTGTGCTCATTCTTTCTCTTTCATCTAATTGCATTAGACTTTCCGAAAGCCGACAATCGTATATCTCCACTTTACTGCCAACTTCCATTGACATACGGCTAAATTTCATATAATTCGTGCAATTTTGAGTGAAAAGTCATCAGTTTCCACCTCATTTAACGTAATACAACGAGGAGTAAGTGATATTGTGTATAGCAAATATAACTGAACAGAATTTGTAAACCTGGAGACAAATGCATATCGCTGGAATATCAGTGAGACTTCCTACAAAGCGACCTCTCGAATTCTTAATTGAATTGAGACTAACGAATGTTTGCTCTCCTGAAGGAGCGGAACTGTTACAGTCTAAAGGGAATGGCTGGGAACTGAATGGACCTTGAAATTCATTTATAATAAAAGCGTCACTTTTGATGTCCATCAGCGTAACTCGAACAGATTATTAGGAGGCAAATCGCGGGGAACGTCTACCTTTATTCTGTTTTAATCAGAGAATCGATAATTATAAATAGGTGACAGGGAATAAAGAGATTTTGAATGATTCCTATAATTGTTTGTTTGTATGCGGTTTTTATGTTGCACGAAACCAGTGGTTATCCAGCAACGGAACCAACGGCTTGACGTGACTTCCGAACCACGTCGAGAGTGAACCTCTATCATGAGAAATAGACATCTATAACCCCTCAATGGAATGGCCGAGAATCGAATTCGCGGCCACAGAGGTGGCAGGCCAATATCATACCGATCACCCCACTGAGGCGCTTGTGTGTGCGTGTGTGTGTGTGTGTAGGTTTGCTAGATTTTGCAAAAAAGTTGTCGACGGGGATCTTTATGCCCTTGTCTCTCTAGTGCGCAACTAGTTGAAAGCGTTAATTCATGACTTGAGATGCCTCTTTTTAAGCACTGGAAACAAACAAAAATAAGAAAAAGGCGAAAAGGGGAGTTAAGGCAGGAAACAACTCTTAGAAGAAGAAGGCGCCTTCAAACCTGAATTTCCTGAGCTGCAGACAGCTTTAAAAGACGGCTACGAGCGCCATGCATCCGAAGTGCAAGAGAAAGAAAAGGCAGGTTTTGCAGTGAAGGAACTCTCTCTCTCTCTCTTTCTGTTCCTAACGCCGTTTGTTTAGACAACAGAAAGGATTAACAGACTGCGTTTCCTTTCGAAGACCGACGAGGATTTTTGAGTAACTAAAGAGTTTGTTTTACTGTGATAATTTTCCCATTCTCTCTCTCTCTTCCATTCCTTGTTTGTATTATGTTCTTACGTAGCATGGAACCAGTGGTTATTCAGCAACGGGACCAACGGCTTGACGTCGACTTCCGAACCACGTCGAGAGTGAACTTCCATCACCAGAAATACACATCTCTGACGCCTCAATGGGAATGCCCAAGAATCGAACTCACGGCCACCGAGGTGGCAGGCCACGACCATACCGACCACGCCACTGATGCGCTGGTTACGTTTGTGGTTTCAGGGGTTGAAGTGAGGACTTCCTTTGATGGCATAAAATGAACTGAGTTCTGAACACTGATAACTGTTGTTTACCGTTTCTCTTCGCACGGTCACGAATCAAACGATGATTATTCAGTTTAAGAGCTGTACGCGATATCGCGGTCCGACGAAGTCACGAGGAGAGAGAGAGAGAGAGAGAGAGAGAGAGAGAGAGAGAGAGAGTATGGAAAATATTTTGTGAATCTTTCGATAAAACTTTGTCATCAGCAACCGCAACGACCACGATGAATAATAATAATAATAATAATAATAATAATAATAATAATAATAATAATAATAATAATAATAATAATTACTCTTGCTATCAAAATAAGTAACATAGCGCAATTTTTTCCAATCCTCTCGAGAAAGAGAACTGAAAGACTTTTGGCACAGTGATGCAACCAAGAGAGAGAGAGAGAGAGAAGAGAGAGAGAAGAGAGAGAGAGAATATGGAAAATATTTTTGCATCTTTCGATACAACATTGTCATCAGCAACCACAACAACCACGACGACAATAATAATAATAATAATAATAATAATAATAATAAATACTAATAATAATAATAATAATAATAAATAATAAATAATAATAATAATAATAATAATAATAATAATAATAATAATAAATAAATAATAATAATAAGATAATAAAAAACTAAATAAATAATAAAAAATAAAAATAAAAATAAAAAATAATAAAAAATAATAAAAAATAAATAATAAAGAAATAAAATAAATAATAAACAAAAATACTAAAAAATACTAATAATAATAATAACAAAAAAAATAAAAATAAAAATAAAAATAAAAAATAAATAAAAAAACAATAAAAAACAAAATAAAAAATAATAATAATAAAAGAACAAAAATAAAAACCAAATAATAACTAATAAATAATAATAATAAATAATAAATAACTATAATAATAAAATAATAATAATAATAACAATAATAATAATCAATCAATAATAATAATAATATAATAATAATAATTAATATTATTATTATTCTTATTATTATTATTATTATTATTATTATTATTATTATTATTATTATTATTTGGGTACGATTTCCACTGGCATATCCCATATCCTTCTTATTTCTATTTTCAGATCTTGATACTTATCCATTTTTCCCTCTTTCTCTCTTCAACGCTGGTGTCCCATGGTATTGCGACATCAATGAGTGATGCTTTCTTCTTGACTTTGTCAATCAACGTCACGTCTGGTCTGTTTGCACGTATCACCCTATCCGTTCTGATACCATAGTCCCAGAGGATCTTTGCCTGATCGTTTTCTATCACTCCTTCAGGTTGGTGCTCGTACCACTTATTACTGCAAGGTAGCTGATGTTTCTTGCACAGGCTCCAGTGGAGGGCTTTTGCCACTGAATCATGCCTCTTTTTGTACTGGTTCTGTGCAAGTGCCGGGCATTCACTTGCTATGTGGTTTATGGTTTCATTTTTCGTATTGCACTTCCTACATATGGGAGAGATGTTATTTCCGTCTATCGTTCTTTGAACATATCTGATTCTTAGGGCCTGATCTTGTGCCGCTGTTATCATTCCTTCAGTTTCCTTCTTTAGCTCTCCCCTCTGTAGCCATTGCCAATTGTCATCGCTGGCTAGTTCTTTAGTCTGTCTCATGTATTGTCCGTGCATTGGTTTGTTGTGCCAGTCCTCTGTTCTGTCTGTCTTTCTCCTGTCTCTGTATATTTCTGGGTCTTCATCTACTTTTATTAGTCCTTCTTCCCATGCACTCTTTAGCCACTCGTCTTCACTGGTTTTCAGATATTGCCCCAGTGCTCTGTTTTCGATGTTGACGCAGTCCTCTATACTTAGTAGTCCTCTCCCTCCTTTTCGTGTTATGTATAGTCTGTCCGTATTTCCTCTTGGGTGTAGTGCTTTGTGTATTGTCATATGTTTCCTGGTTTTCTGATCTATGCTGCGGAGTTCTGCCTTCGTCCATTCCACTATTCCTGCGCTGTATCTGATTACTGGCACTGCCCATGTGTTTATGGCTTTTATCATATTTCCGGCATTGAGTTTTGACTTGAGTATCGCCTTGAGTCTCTGCATATATTCTTTCCTGATCGTGTCCTTCATCTCTTGGTGTTTTATATCCCCTCCTTCCATTATTCCCAGGTATTTGTATCCTGTCTCATCTATGTGTCTGATGTTGCTCCCATCTGGTAGCTTTATCCCTTCAGTTCTCGTTACTTTGCCTTTTTGTATGTTGACTAAGGCGCATTTTTCTATTCCAAACTCCATCCTGATGTCCCCAGATACAATCCTTACAGTCTGGATTAGGGTATCTATTTCCTTGATGCTCTTACCTTACAGCTTGATGTCGTCCATGAACATCAGATGGTTGATTCTGTTGCCTCTTTTCTTGAGTTGGTACCCGGCATCCATCTTCTGTAGTACTTTTGTCATGGGAATCATGGCTACTACAAAGAGTAGTGGGGACAGTGAGTCGCCCTGGAAGATCCCTCTCCTGATATTAACCTCTGCTAGTCTTATTCCAGAGCTTGTAAGTATTGTATTCCAGTTGCGCATTGTATTTTTGAGGAAGCTGATGGTGTTTTCCTCTGCCCCATATATTTTCAGGCATTCTATTAGCCATGTGTGTGGTATCATGTCGAAGGCTTTCTTATAGTCTATCCATGCCATGCTTAGGTTGGTTTTCCTTCTCCTACTGTTCTTCATTACCATTTTGTCTATCAGGAGCTGGTCTTTTGTGCCCCTACACTTCCTTCTGCAGCCTTTCTGTTGGTGGGGGATGGTGTTTGTCTCCTCTAGGTAGCTGTATAGCCTTTCACTGATGATACCTGTTAGTAACTTCCACATTATTGGTAGGCAGGTGATAGGCCTGTAGTTACTGGCTATATTTCCCTTACTCTTGTCTTTTTGTACTAAGGATGTTCTTCCTGTGGTCATCCATTTGGGTGCTTGGTGATTTGAGATACAATGCTGGAGTTGTTCTGCTATTCGTGGGTGTAGGGCCTTGAAGTTTTGAGCCAGTATCCATGGACTTCATCGGGACCTGGGGCTTTCCAGTTTGGCATTTTCTTTAGTTGGTGTCTGACTGTGTCTGTCGTGATCTCTGTGAATCTTTGTTTTATTCTCCGTGTTTCTTCTTCCTTGACTTCCTGGAGCCATGTTGCATGTTTGTTGTGTGATACCGGATTGCTCCATATGTTTTCCCAGAGTCTCTTACTTGGTTCAGCTTCTGGAATTTCTGGGTGGTTGTCTTCCCCTCTTAGTTGGCTGTATAGTCTTTTCTGGTTGGTTCCGAATAGTTTGTTCTGTTGGTATCCCTTATTCCTGTTCATGTACCGTTGGATCTTATGTGTTTTGGCCTTAAGCCTCTGTTTTACATCTTCTATTGTGTTGTTTAGTCCCCTCTCTTGTACTTTGTATTTCTCGTTGAGTTCCTCCCTTGTTTTCTTGCTTCTTAGCCTTTTTTCTGCCATCTCTTTCAGTTTACTCAAGTCAGATTTCATCACCATGATTTGCTTTTCCAGGCGCCTTTTCCAAGGAGGTTGCTGTTTTGGTTTCTGTTGGGTTGGTTGTGCTGGTGGTGTTGGTGTTCGAATCCCCATCAGTTCTGCTACTAATCTGGCTCCTGCATATGTCAAGTTATTTGTTTCTGTGATACTGGTGGTGTGTATTATGCCCATTATTTCATTGACCTCACTTGTTTTCTCCCTTAATTTCTTGGTGTTGTAGGCTTTCATGGAGGGGATCTTTGTTCTCTCTGTATCTGGCTCCATCCATTGTCTAATCTTTTCTACCCATTCCGTCCTCTCCTATTATTATTATTATTATTATTATTATTATTATTATTATTATTATTATTATTATTTTATTATTATTAATACTACTACTAACTACTACTACTACTACTACTACTACTACTACTACTACTACTCTTGCTATCAATATAAGTAACAAAACAACTTTTTCTAATGCTCTCGGAAAAGAAGATTGAAAGACTTTTGGCACACAGAGATGCAACCGAGAGAGAGAGAGAGAGAGATCACACGCAGTGCAATGAAGCGGAAATTGAATTTCCCTGATCAAACAACCAAGACATTTCCTACGAAGATGAGAGACCACCTGAATTCACCTCCTCAGAAAATACTGACGTTGTACAAGACAAAGGAAACTGAGGACACTGCAATGGACAGATACTCAAATAGAGGCTGCATCAGAAAATAATAGGAAATAAAACAAGGCGCGATTCGACCTCCAGCTTACTCGGGGCGCTTGCTTAAATCTACGGTCAAATAAAGCGTTTTTCACCAACGAAAACTAAAATACATTCGGTCTATTTCATATTAGAAATAATTGCTCTGTACTATTTAACATGCTCGTTATTTATTTACTTTGTACATTTTTATCCTAATAAATAAATCATAAATATCCTATCCTAAAATTCCTACATCTTTACCTCAATGGGAAACACTTTTTAGAGACCTTTTTTAGGCTTTTCCATAGACCTACCCTGCCCCCACAACAACAACAACAACAAAGTATGTTGTAGGCTTACTCCCCGAGTAAGAAAGTCGACTCTTTATCGCTGGGACAGACGCTGAAGATGGTGAGGATTTCGGGCTAATAATTGAACTTGTCTTCGTGAATGAAGGGAACTAGTAATTAAACGCAGTAATTATCATGTTCAGTGGTGTTGGCTCCATTGCCTGGGATTGAGAGATTTGTTGATATTAGGCATAATGTAAAGCACTAGGACCCATGAGGTCAATTCAGCGCTGAAACGAAAATTGACAGTGAAAAGGTTTGAAAGGTGTAAAAGGAGGAACACCTTAGAGCAATTGAACTATGAATCAATTGTGAGGAGAGGATGGTCGGTAAGATGGAAGACAGAATAGGAACGGATATACAGTAAAAGGAATGAAAGTGGTTGCAGATAAGGGCCGAAGGGACGCTGCAAAGAACCTTAAGTAACGGCTATAGTGCATCGCATGAGGTGCCACTGACAGCACTAACCCCCTGTGGGTTCCATTGCCTGGGGTGTTTTCGGCTATGGGACTCTTGCAGCATCTCAGCCACTACACTACTACAGTACGCCGGCATTCTTCTTGGTTTGTGCTACAACCCTGGGTGTCTATGTAATTGGGCAATGATACCTATATATATATATATATATAATATATATATATATAATATATATATATATATATATATATATATGTGTGTGTGTGTGTGTGTGTGTGTGCTGTGTTACACTTATTTCACGCCCAAAGAGCGTGCAATTCAGAAGGCAAATAAATAAATAAATACATACATAAAAAATAAGTAAAAAAAAGACCTGGGAGATTTGGAATAGGTGAAACTAAATAAATGGTGGAAAGGAAAAGTCCCACAACAATTGCGCAGACAGGTTTCCACAACATTAGCTGCTTCATACACCTACCAAGAAAGCTTGCTATCCTTATACGTCAAACCCCTTCCACACACCACTTCATCTACCTCTTATCCAACACTTTTAATTGTTGTGGGACTTTTCCTTTCCACCATTTACTTAGTTCCATCTATTCCAAATCTCCTGGGTCTTTTTTACTTACTTTTTATTTATCTATTTATTTATTTACTAATTTGCCTTCTGAATTGCACGCTCTTTGGGCCAACCTATCGTCGCCCATTCTATCCAAACTGCCAACCTCTAAACTTAATATGATCTACCTTCTTACCCATGGTCACATGCAGATATCGGCATAATCTAACCCATTTATGAAATATATAAAGAAATATTTCAGGGGAAATTTTCTCGATGTACTGATTCTCAGTCAACTGGAACAAGCTTTTAAAAATCCAATCTGCTCCTATCAGTAAAGCCGACTATTTTATGATTTAGTAATTCCGCAGTGCTTGATGGTGTCTTTACCACACGTATCACTGAAATTTCAAGTGTAGGAAAAAACTTATATTTCGACGATTGCCTCTCGAACTTCAAAAGAAAAAAAAAAAAAAGATAATTGCCTCTAGCTTTCTGTTTTTTTATTGTTTTGTTTATTTGTTTGCAGTGTTTTTACGTTGCATGGAACCAGTGGTTATTCAGCAACGGGACCAACGGCTTGACGTGACTTCCGAACCACATCGAGAGTGAACTTCTATCACCACAAATACACATCTCCGACTCCTCAATGGTATGCCCGAGAATCGAACTCGCGGCCTTGGAGGTGGTAGTCCAAGACCAAACCGACCACGCCACTGAGGCGCTTGTTTTCTTGTTGTGATTTCATTTCCCCTCGCCACATATAGGGTAGAGTGGGGTAAAAGGCCCCCATGGGATAAAAGGCCTCCCCCTATTTTCTTGCTTATTACATATCATAGCAACCTAGTCAGCTGATCAGTGCAGCAACACCTTCTGCCTGAAGCTTTCTATACCTAACAACCATGGAGAACTAGAATGGGACACAGCCAGCATGCGTGCTATATCAGGGATATCCTGTACGGACATCTTGTCAGTAAAGTCAGTACTTTAACTACAGAAACTTTAAATGAGAGCTAAGAAATATCTTGCAATGCAATCCAGACTTGAAAACTCAATTGAGGTACAGGTGGATTTAGTTTTCTTAAAAAATGGCAAGCAGGGTAAAAGGCCCACCACGCTTTGGGGCAAGAAGCCCAGGGGGCTTTTTACCCCATCTGATCAGTTGGACGTGTAACCAGTGGTGAAAGAGGACAGACTACATCTTATTTGTGCAATGAAGGCAGCAGGAGTTTGTCTTCCTCTTATGTTTATATTTGCCCGTAAAAGGATGACTTCACTACTTATGATCGGCAGCTCACCTGGATCAATTGCTAGATGCACAGCAAATGGATGGTCTAATGCTGGTTGTATCGTAGACTGGCTACATCACTTTGTTAAAATTGTTTAGCCAAGTCGAGCAGAAAAGCACATTACAATTCCAGATGGCCACCACAGTCACAGGACTTTTGCCAGAGAGAATGGAGTAATGTAAAGAAAATTAGTCTACCTATTTGACTTAGGTCATTTTTGTTCTTATGTAAAAACTTATCCATTATTTCTTTCATTTGTGTTATTCTTGGTGCTGTATAAAAGTGAATTTATTTCTAATTGTGCTGCTACAGCAGTCATGTAGAGGAAGTGTCAATTTATTTTACAATTTTGCTAATTTCAGTTCCTATGAATACCAAAAAGTTCTAAGGTTTATCAAAAACCTAAGAACTCTAAGATTAATTTTTGTATATTTTCCAACATTATTCTTGAATATTTTTGTGTGGAAGGTTGAATTTTTTATATTGAGCAAAAGTAGGCGTCTACTTTTCAATATAAATGGTAGTTTTCATGAAGTACCACAATATCTTAGGTATGGGGCAAAAAGCCCCCAACGTGGGCTTCTTACCCCACCCATGGGGTAAAAGGCCCCCTTTGTTTTGTTTTTTTCAGGTCATGTTTTTACTATCCTAAATTGCTAGCAGCTTCTCATGATTATGATCGCTGATACTCCAATAACAAAGCTTTCTAGAAATATCTGTTAGGTCAATAGCTGAAATACTGTAGACTATATAAGCATTTCTCCTTAAGGGGGGCTTCTTACCCTATCTCCGCTATACATTGTTTAAGCAATCTTCAACTCCTGGCAGAAAGGCTTTCGATCACAAAAACCTATTCCTTCTCAACAACTGATAAACGTTGTTAATTACCTCCCACTGATACGAGTTTTTAACAAGTTTCAGAATGTCATATTTCGAGTCATAAATTTCAGCACAATTATTTTCACCTCTGGTATGAAATCCGGTCTGCTGTTCTCGCGAATGTCTATGAGGAGGAATGAGAGCGCATTTGGGACAAGGAAGAACCCTTCGATATTTGATACCAATGTCTCGCTTGTTTGACTGAAGGAAATATATACAAGAATATTATAAAGATAATCGAAATGGAATTCCAAACGGTCTTCAGTTCATCAGTGTTTGTCCTTTACAATTGAACATTGAGTATTGCAATTCTTGCGTCGATTCTCCACAAGGATGTACAGGTCTTAATGCGATGACAGTAAAGTGTTTATTACGAAACATCTGACTTTTTTGCCGACTGCGTAGGGCCGACGCCTAAAGGAAAGACAAAGCACAGCTCACAACATTTATGAGCGACGCTGATAGATAGCATCGGGACACTCACAAATGAAGTCTCCATTATTGCTATCGCCTGGAGTGTCAAACCTTGGCACTATACCAGTAGATTCACATCCACCGTGCATTTGATGTCTAGGCGAGTCCCTTACGACGCTCCTGATTGGCTGTTGCTAAGCCAATCACGGGGTTGGAAACTCTCGGTCTCTCTCAAGAGTTCACATAGGCAGGATGTATGTTCCAACTCTCCTAAGGGATACGTCTTTCAAAAGGTGGAGCATACATCCTGCCTATGTGAACTCTCGAGAGAGACTGAGAGTTTCCAGCCCCATGATTGGCTTAGCAACAGCCAATCAAGAGCTTTTAAAGGGACTGGCCTAGACATCAGATGCACGGCTGCTGTGAATACTACCGTAGATCGTTCTGTCGAATGACGGATGGATTCAAGGAAAACTGGATCGAATCAGTTTCAGTTTTAGTTTTTGCCACAAATAATTTATAACAGTGATTGGGCCGTTATTGTTTGTTTGTTTGGTTGTATGGTGTTTTTACGTTGCAAGGAACCAGTGGTTATGCAGCAACTGGACCAACGGCTTTACGTGACTTCCGAACCACGTCCAGAGTGAAATACGCATCTCTACCACCTCAATGAAATGCCAGAGAATCGAACTCGTGGTCACCGAGGTGGCAGGCCAAGACCATACCGACAACGTCACACTGAGGCTCTCTTGAACAGTTATTATGTTCACGAAATATTTTGTCTTAACGCACTTCTTGTAAATAGTTAGACAGAAATAAAGTAAAATTAGATTAAAGATATTAATGGAAATTTTGCCGATAATTAATATTAGAGGGAATTTCCGAGTGACTTTTCCCTTTTACATGTACTCAAATTTGTGAAAAGATTGAGGAATATTTGTTGAATACTGAATTAGGCGACGCCTATACTGAGACCATGTAGAATCGTTAATATTCGTATTTATCAAATTTAGGATAATTAAAGTTTACAGCTCGTAATGCGCCTTTTAACATTAACAATAGTAGTTCCTGAACCTTCTGATGGCAACGTTAATCTTATTAAAATCAATGTGGCTACGAAAAATTAAGAAATAAAAATATAGGAGAACTGTGATAAATTCCAATAAAAAAACTGCCACCGAAGTTAATCTCATTACCGAAACGAATTCAGACTTTTCAGGGTTCATTGTTAGCCAGCTGAACTGTATAGGACGCGAAATGTGATATGATGCAAAACTGATTCTCGCAAGACAACACGATGCATCGCCGTCATGTTAAAGTTTACTTCTCTATCGGAATCACTTTTACAGCAATATGAGCAGGCATATACTGTGCGTGTGTGTGTGTGTGTGTGTGTGTGTGTGTGTGTGTGTTATGTCTTTTACGTTTGCTTAGATAAATAAAAGAAAAAATACAACAAAAGAAAGAAAAAAAAACATGAGGGACCGAAAAATGCCGCAAAAGACAGTCCTCATACACATCAAAAACGATGGAACCCCCAATTTAACAGTCGAACATTAACAACAGCGATGGGGCCACAGCTCATACGAAAATATATCATGGCCCTTTTGCTGCATCCAATCGGGCGCCCCCTCCCCCACCTACCCCCCCCCCCCTCCAGAACCTTACCTTCCAAAACATCTTCCAAAATCACCTCATAACCAATAACTGCCTTCAATTTGTGTTCTTTTCAGGAGGAATAAATTGCCTTTCCGTATTTTTCCCGTTTTTAATGATTAATACCATATTTTTTAAATAATGTGTTATTTGGCCGTAGATTTTAGCACAAGCCCAGAGTAAGCTGGAGGTCGGATCACGCCCGTTTTCATGGTAATAACAACTCTTATTGTGATGGTAACTGACATCCTTCTTTAAAACTGAAGGAAAATCGGTGTTTTTAAATGTATCCATTGGCAATCGAATTCACTATTGCACAACTGAATCAAAAGCCTAAAGTATCCTAAAACAAATGAAAGTATGACAATCGAATTCACTATTCCACAACCCAATCAAAAGCCTTAACTATCTTCAAACATATGTAACTGTTGCCAACAGAACATCCATGACTTTACAGCGCTTGAAGTCCTCTCGGTCGAGTGACGCTGTTGGTGTTCGTTTCAGAAATCAAGGATCTCCTCATCACGAATCTCCTTTCCATGGTCCTACGCATCTTCGGATGGCTGAATTTAATAACGGCAATGAAATCATTTTCTCTTGCGCCATTGTCGTCGTTCACTCATCCTTGAGTCGAATATCCTGTCGAAAGACACTTGCAGACATTTCCCCAATCACTTTTAGAGATGAAACAAACTCACTTTGATTGAAATATATCTTGGAAATGTCTAAACTCGCCAAGTGACCTTGAAACGCTCGGCATCTCTGTTTGCGAGTTCATAATTTCGTACAATTGTCCAAGCGTAAGCGTGTTACTTTGAAGGTTAGACTTGAAAAGTTTCCGTACTTGTTTAGTATAAAATGAAAACGTATAAGCATGATCATAATATTTCACGCGTACGAGTGCTACTGTAAGTATGCACCATTGGTTATCTCTGCTTTGAATTTGAGTTGCCCTCAAGTTCTTGTGTCCTTTCTCAGACTAATATTGCTGTTTTACTCTTTATAACCCACACAAATAGACAGGAAGAAGAAATGTAGGGCATGAAAAATTACAATCAGTCTAGCATTCCTTAACTTCAGCTTACTCTTCGAGATTGTATTTTTTGTCGATATGGCATTCAAGTTTTTGCTGATATTTCAGTTGATATCATTAATATTACATCTGAAATACAGAATCCAGATCACTTTGTGAATAACCGTCAGTCCTTAACTACGTAGACAGTGTGAGTGGAAATGAAGAGCGCAAGAACAATTACTAAATTCTCTTTTGTTCTCTTAATGAAACTAGCTATGGTAGATTCACATCAACTGTGCATCTGATGTCTAGGCCAGTCCCTTACGACGTTCCTGATTGGCTGTTGATAAGCCAATCACAGCCCTGTGACTGGCTTATCAACAGCCAATCAGGAGCGTCGTAAGGTACGGGCCTAGACATCAGATGCACAGTTGATGTGAATCTACTATAGTAATCCTACTGCAAAAAACTAAAATTCCATTCCAACGTGGCACGCGAGCGCCGGCGCACACAAACACACATACACACAGACCCACACACACAAGCATTTCGGAATTCAAATGAAAAAAATTTCTCCGAACTGCAATGCAAATAAAGGGATAGTAAGCATACAAAACTCTAATCATTTGACAGCCTTCCATCCAAAGAGGTGACACGAAAAGAAAACTGTGAAGTCATCGTCTGTTTCGACTGACACATGAGAGGGAATGAACGAACTCTTCCTAAAGTGAAGTCTCTTCAATTCCCAAGAGAGAGAGAGAGAGAGAGAGAGAGAGAGAGAGAGAGAGAGAGAGAGAGAGAGAGAGAGAGAGAGAGAGAGAGAGAGAGAGAGAGAGAGAGAGAGAGAGAGACTCATCCAGAAGCGATGATGTTTTTCAAGATAACAACATTCATAGAAATGCCACCTGTCGCCCCTTTTCAGATTCTGCCGGAAGCCGCCTAATAATGAGATGTTAATAATGACGGGAAACCTATGTGCCTTTGTTTGCAGTCTTCCGATTTGCTGATTGCCGATGGTCCGGGGATTTTACCAAGTGTGTACAGATTTTGAAAAAAAAAAAAAAAATCAGTGAAATAGGTGTGAAGACCTATTCGATGCTCATTTGAGATTATATTTTGCTAAGTCTCACAAATATATACTCATATATATACACATATATATACATATATATAATATATATATATATATAGATATATATATATATATATATTATATATATATATATAGATGTATATGTCTGCGTATACATAAGAGTCCATGGTCCAGAGAGGAGCTTTCCCCTTTCTTATTATTTCCTTATTGATTGAACATTTTTTCAGTTGTTACGAATTTGGAATGTCCACACCAAAACAGACTGGAATTTTCTTTCTATCAATGTCATCAAGCAGGAATGTTTCAATTGGGAATTCGGGAATATCGAAAATAATCCAGAATTATTTGAGAGATGATTAGAATTACTAAAATTTATTGCATACAATGATGTAAACCTAACATTATAAAATATAGCCGTAAGTGCTTCGGGAAAGCTTCAGAATTGACATAAACCAAAAAGAATATATATTCACTTTTAGTTGATTATAAGAGTTGAGTTGAGTTGAGTTGAATATAGAATTTAGGCCAAAGGCCAAGCACTGGGACCTATGAAGTCATTCAACGCTGAGATGGAAATTGACAGTAAAAGGTCTGAAAGGTGTAACAGGAGAAAACCCTCAAAGCAGTTGCACTATGAATCGAGTATAAGGAGAGGGTGGAAAGTAAGATGTAAGAAAGAGAATATAAAAGGAGGTACAGTGAATAGAATGAAAGTGGTTGCAGCTAGGGACCGAGGGCATGCGGCAAAAAACCCTTCAGTAATGCCTACATTGCACCTCATGAGGTCCACTGACGGCACTACTCCCTACGGGGTTGATGATAAAAGAAGGCAAGTTTATGTTCGTCTCAATATAGAACATCCGATCCCAGAGATTAATCTTTAGCAGGTGAAACTTTGGAACACCCAATTTCCTTCCAGGAAATTGGGAGCTCACAGTCAGCTCGAATTCCAAAAGAAAAGAAGCATCTGGAATCAAGACGAAGAAAAATCCTGCTAAAATGAGAATATTCCATTTAGGTGGATTTATGGGGGAATGAATGATCCACAATTGGAGGTCATAAATGAAGTTCCTCTGATAAATTCTTTCAACCAGTGATGTTAATGTTGGTTCACCAGCACGAATATTGATAGCAGTGTGAGGTGGTATTGTCGTTTCCTGCGGTTAAACTGCATTATTCATAGTACAGCAATTCTTCAGATATATCTACGATACAATAAAACCTTCCAGGAGCCTAAATTCATACGTAATCAACAAATATTCGGTTGGCAGACGATTTCTAAGGCAGTTTCGATTCTCCACAAAACCCTCTACCTAACGAACACAAGACTCTGTTTTATAGGTAATCTTATGCCTCGATGTGTGTGTGTGTGTTCACCTGAAGCTCCTCACAATATGACGCTGACTAACTAACATATGGTAATGTCATATTGCGAATTCATGGATCTGTCAAGAGGGTCGCCTTCCGGTTAACACGAAGGAAGTTCGTCATATTAGGGAGTGAATTACACATAAGGCATGAACTCCAATCAAGATGAAATGATAATGAAGTACAGGTTGTCGCGAAAATGATTGGCGTAGCACAGCAAAAGCGTATCTAACAAGTTTAAACTCAGCAATTACTACTTTTGCTACAGTTACGAGTAGTAATTGGTACTAATATGGATTCCGGGTAATGGCACCTTAGACTTGGAAGATAAACGATCGAATTCCTAGTGATGATAGGCTCAGTTATTCTTGCTTAGCACTTCTATACAACATAAACGTTTTTGTTTGTATGGTGTTTCTACGTTGCACGGAAATTGTGGTTATTCAGCAACGGGACCAACGGCTTCACGTGACCTCCGAACCACGTCGAGAGTGAACTTCTGTTACCAGAATTCGCATCTCTCATACCTCAATGGAATGCCTGGGAATCGAACTCGCGGCCACCGAGGTGGCAGGCCAAGACCATACCGATCACGCCACTGAGACGCTACATACTTCGTAATGGACACAACAAAGCCCATCTCGTCTATTCGTATATTCATTCGTGGATCGTAATACATCCAGTTTATTCGTAGCCGAAAATAACCAAATAACCAAATATAATTTTATCCTACCGGTTGGGTTGGCATTTAAATATTTTTATTATGTATATTTTACAAATAATCTATGTATTTCAATGTTAATATTTTTATGCAGTTACTCATATAAGATTTTATCAGACTCGGTTAAATAATATTTTTCTGTAGTTACCGAAATAGGATTTTATTAGACTCAGTTAAATAATATTTTTCTGCAGTTACCGAAATAGGATATTATCAGACTCAGTTAAAATAACATTTTTCTGTAGTTACCCATATAAGATTTCATCAGACTCGGTTAAAATAAAATGTTTAACACCGAAAATACGAAACATTTAGCTATAGAGTAAATGGATAAAATGCAATGAGTTGATTACAGCTCCGCCAATGTGCAGTGCAACAAATACATATTTACATTAAATCAAAACTCTGACTAAACAAGTAAGACTTGCGATTAATTTCTCTCTCTCTCTCTCTCTCTCTCTCTCTCTCTCTCTCTCTCTCTCTCTCTCCTCTCTCCTATTTATTGCAGGAGAGTAAGGAAGAGAAAGGCAAGAAAAAATAACTTAATTACATTTATTAACATTTATTCATGATTAAATTTATCTAAACAACTACCTATTACATAAAAGCCTATTTCATATAGCAGATACTGCATTTTTAGATTTGACAAAGTAGTTACCGATAACATATGTTTGCAAACGCCATAAACACACCCATGAAGAATCAACACGACCCATGATCCGTCTTGATTCGCCGCACTCATTTCAACGTAAGCGTTTACACCAAGTGAATCTGCATGAATTGACTCGATTCGCTCGAGTTTGGCGAATCAAGACGAATTATGAATCGCGTTGATTCTTCGTGAATTGAATCGATTCGATTCACTTGGTGTGAACGTAGTTTCACTGTGTGGACTCAGCGAATCTCTCCTCTCAGAGACTCAGCCAAGAGTCCCAGTTTATCTGCTGCGTCAATTTTCTTCTATAATATCAAAGGACCACTATACCCGTCTCTCTCTCTCTCTCTCTCTCTCTCTCTCTCTCTCACAGGAGTGAGCGTAGATGTGCTTAAGAATAAGTTTGTCAATTATCTAAGCTGCATCCCAGACCATCCAAGATTGGAAGATGCAAAATATACCGGAAGATGCATTAGCAACTCTCTGGTAGACATTAGAGGTGCCTCACACACTGTGGGACCTGGGGCAACCCGAACAAGATGTAAGGTCTCTCTCTCTCTCTCTCTCTCTCTCTCTCTCTATTAGTTGTAAAAGCCTTAGGCATACGTGAACGCGGCACTAGAGGGTAGGCATACTGCTAACAAAAGTTTTGAACACTCAGCATAAGAGAAATTAAATTTATGGAAACCGTCCTATTCTGAGAGAGAGAGAGAGAGGAGAGAGAGAGAGAGAGAGAGAGAGAGAGAGAGAGAGAGATGGACGGACGAATACCTGCTGAGAGTTTTGCCGTGAGCACTTGCAAGGTTTTGTTTCCTGTTGACTCTTCATGGCAACACTAACCGACTTTTATTCATTATGAGCGCCCTTCAAAACTTTCAAGCAGCTCCATGCCTCATTATCTTCCTGAGCAAAATGAGGAAATACGATTTTAGCTACAGTCTTTTTATTGCGAGAGAGAGAGAGAGAGAGAAGAGGATCGAGAGAGAGGAGAGAGGAGAGAGAGAGAGCGAGAAAGACGAGAGAGAGATTAATGACATTATTTCTAATAGTATGTTTCATAAGGCAACGATGTTTTCGGTAACGAAAAGGAATATAGAGAAAAATGCGTAACTGCCGAAATTAAGCTATACGACGTCATTACGCCGAATCGCCAACAATCACCATGAATCGTTACCGCGACGCCAAGTTTGGTGACGTGCACTAAGTAATGGCGGATGTTTTAATGGATGGTGCATGATGCAACTGCGTTACGATATTCGAAATCTAATTAGGACAAATGGCGACACCATTGCATCAGTGTTGTGTACTGCACAATGACACGAGGACAAAAGTTGATGACAGTTGGCCAGACCGGACCGCGCATATTTCAGAAGTTAAAAAGATCTGCCATTACTTGGTGCACGGCGCCAAACCCGGCGACGCGGTAACGATTCAAGGCGACTGCTGGCGATTTGGTCGTAATTACATCATACTAACATCGTAATTAGCAAATTTTAAGCAGTTATGCACTGCGCTTCCTTGAATCGCAAATGTGTGACCAAGGCATAATTGACAGTACAGTTTTGGGCTACATCTTACGAACAGCTATTCTATCCCTCAAGGAGAAACCTAATCGAATGCCAAAATGGGTATCCTGACTCCCTTTGTGCCATAAAAGCAAATCTGAAATGTTAGATCCGGGGCTTTTCTCAATCAACAGGCTAGATGGGGCTGCGATTTGTGAGATGCAGAAGCATGGGAATATGGGGCGCTATAGCCTTTACTGCTTATTGGATCGGTGTCATTCCGAGAACTTGATGAAACGCAAGATCTTAGGTATGACTTGAAGGTCCAAGCTCCACACAAGAAATATGAATCATATAGCAAATGCAGCGGATGGAGCAGTTAGGTTTTCTCATGGAAAGTCGCGGGGAATTTTCTGTTGCCCATCTCGAATGAACGAATTTCTTAACAGTTCTTTACAGGTATTAGTTACCTCGACTACCTAGTTTTCAACTTCCTGAATATATAGTTTAATTGTTGATTGATTGATTGATTTATGGGTTTTAGGCATAATGCCAATGAAAAGGTTTGAACGATGTAACAGAAGGAAAGCCTCGCAGTGGCACTATGAATCAATAGTTAGGATAGGGTGGAAAGTGAGACGGAAGTAAGGTAATATGAAAGGAGGTACAGTAAAAGGAACGAAAGGGGTTGCAGCTGTAGGGGCCGAAGGCACGCTGCAAAGAACCTTACATAATGTTTACAGTGCACCGCATGAGGTACACTGACGGCACTATACCCCTACTGGTTATACTTTAGTTGTCATAAAAATAGATTCCTTTAACTCAAACGAAGATGTAGAAGAAAATCTTGAAATTTTATAAAAGAAACTCTTTCCCTTGAAAAATTCTAATTTCTCCTGAAGTCTACACCCAGGCAAAGCCAACAATCATTACTTGATAATTTGTTTTTTCATAGGACATATCAAAATATTTTTAGCATCCAACCCCTCCCACCACAGCCGCCCCCTCCCCCCTCGACCCCCAACTCTGTTCAGATTTCACATGCTAATTAGAGCGCTGTTTCCGTGTGGCTAATTGCTGTTGTCGAGTCATGGCATAATTGCTAATACAAAATGTGTATAATAAAGGAGATAGAAATGGCGTAGCTGATAGTCATTTTAAAATTCGTTAGATTAAACGACGTTATAGAAAACTAATGCTTTTCATCAACGATACTGAACATGACAAGTGTTTTCGTAAACTTATGAGTCAAATTTATCGTCGTTCTACGGCCTCTCGTTTTCGTAAAGACGAAAGATTTTTCGTGAAGCTCTTGTAATTAAAGATTCCATCAAAATGAACGACCTATACTACATTTTGCATGCACTAAAGTCACTTCTGACAAGAAAAAAAAACAAAAGAACTCCGTTTGTGTTTACCTGTGTTTTGGACCTGAAGTTTCATGCACACTGCCATTTATCACCTTCATCTCTCTTGTTGGCAGAGCCGTAGTCAGTGGGATAAATGCTTGAAGGAAAATACCTGGTATTGTGTGGAGGAGGCAGTTGGTTGTCGGATATGGCCGAAAACTGAAAGAGAAATGTCGTTTCAGAGGTCAAAGGCTTAGTGCTCAGCGTAGAGGAAGGGTGGAAGCGAGGGAGAAAAGCAATACGGGTAACTGGAATGTTCTTTACAATTCAAAGACCTTTCTAACTGATAAAATTCCCACTTTATTTTATTTCGACCACTACACTCAAGCTTCTCATCACATTTGAGAGAACCTTGCAACAGATATTTTTTTTAAATTGCCACAATAGTAAACATGTTTTGTAAGACATGGCTCGAGAATACAGGCTTGGGCATCAATTTGATCTTTTTAATGGTGGCGATGAAATTTTCGTTTTTATGCAGTCACAGTAATCGAAATTAAATGTAAAACGATATATCCAAGATCATGGTAAGAGCAAGAGAGAAATACTTATTCCCTGAAAAAGTAGCACGCGCGCGTGCGCGCGCACACACACACATATATTCTTTATATTTACAGTGCAAAGATTTTTGCATAACATAAAAATTCATTAATATAGGTATGCTATCAATATCAAGTTTTCTTCATAGCTATTGAAAATAGTTAATGCTTTCATTGCAAAGTTTTTTCCATAACCTAAAACATAGCACATGCTACCTATGAAAAATGGCAGGCTATATGCTATCAGTGCGAAACTGTCTTTCATAAAATATAAAAGGTAAATGCGCTAATGAGGTTAGGATGGTAAAGTCTGGCCAGGACATTGTAGTATATTCTAGTAAACGTTTGTTCCCATTGTTCATCATTCACCCCAAAGTTTTTCTCTATAACCTATAAATCTATATACTATCAATATCAAGTTCTCTCCATAACCTATATACGCTACCACTGTAGTACATGTTTTCCGTTCAGGTATTAAAGAGACAAATAACAAACAAATAACTGCTAGGACAAAGTAAACAATGATGCCGAGCTGAACTAGTCAGGCAACTCACTACAGCGGTAAAATCGTTACTGGTCTTATATAATCATTATATAAAAAATAGTAATCACGAAGTATACATAAGAAAAAAATGGTTAATCTAAACTAACCTTACCTACGTAGATCTGGGAGTTCTGGCATTGTTGCTAACCCAGGCTTTCCTTGTTTGTTTGGGGTAGCTAACTCTCTTCAGTCTTCGTGACCCACACGACATACAATCATTGAGGTTTCTCTCTCATAAGGGTGGCACTACTCTTGCTTATGGCATTGCGTGAATGCACTACACGGTAAGAACGCAATGCACTACACGGTACGAAAATCAGGAAAGGGAATGGGTAACAAAATACTACGATATCACTTGGACCAGAACCTGACGCAAATCAAGTCTCGACGGATTGGTAAGCAATCACGAAGTGACGAAGCTCGGTTGGGAGCTGTTACCTACACTTATATGATTTTATATTTCCGGAAACACACAGTAGAAATACGTCATTGAATACAAGATATTTTAATAGATGCTAGTTAAAATGGTACATTTGTGATATGACTATGACAAGTTCAAAATATCGAGATATATAGAGATTATTTACTCTGATTTGATATTTTCTTCAGAGAACGAACTAGCTCTTATCGTAGAAAATGGGTAGTTTTAATAGGATACTAAAGTAAGTAAATTTCTCACTATCTATTACAACGGAATTGGCAAGTTATACTGACATTGTGCCACAATGTGGCACTCATTGTCGCGATATCGAGATACATAGATACGTATTTACTTTGATATGATGTTATTTTTAGAGAAATAACCAGTTTATATCGCAGATAATGTGTATTTTAGTAGGAAATTAATGTAATATTTCTCACTTCCACATAAAAGGCCATACAAGAAGATTTTTGAGGACAATTTTTCGCTCAATGCCGATAACAGGCCGGTAAATGCGGTGAAAAAATAAATAAAAAAATAAACAACAACAAAATATTTTTGCAATATATAATACTTCTGGACATGATAATTCCCGGAAATTTAACGCAGCCCCTACGAAACCTAAACACACCCCAAACTAAACCTAAACACTATAACTGAACTCACCCCCACTAAACCTCAACACACAACCCCTGCTAAAGCTAAACACATCTCCCCAAAAACCTAAACACAACCCCACTAAATCTAAATACGCCCTCACCAGAGCTAAACACACATCCACTAAACATAAACATGCCCCCAATAAAAGTAAGCAAATCCCTTGCTAAGCCTAAACACAAACGTGCTATACCTAAACGCATCCTCACTAAACTAAACACACCATCACGAAACCTAAACGCATCCCTACTAAACCTAAACACACCTCTGCTAAGCTAAACACATTCGCACTCAAAGTAAACACATCCCTACTTAACTAACACACCTAATAAACCTAGACACACCCTCACTAAACCTAAACAGATCCCTACTAAACAAACACACCGCCACTAAACCTAAACGCATCCCTACTAAACCAACACACCCACCACTAACTTAGATGCACCTTCACTAAACCTAAACACAAACCTTGATACAGAATAATCACAGGAAAGAAAAGCATTTTCAATAATGTATTTATATGGGGGCGGCGTGCAAAATTTCGATTAGATCGGTCAAGCGGTTCGGGTTTCTACAGAGCACAGGGCTACATAGCTATAATATATAATATATATATATATATAATATATATATATATATATAATATATATATACTATATATATAATATATATATATATATATATATATAATATATGCACACACACACACACACACACACACACACACACACACATATATATATATATATATATATATATATATATATACATAAGATGGTGTATATTGCTACTATTGATGTGGTAGTTTTCTTACATATCAGGTTCAAGAACGGTTCCTATGGGTGGTACTTATTAGCCAATGTGTATATATAAGATATTTTGTGATATCGTCTGTTGTATTCCATATATTATTTCTTTTTCCCAGCATTACGGAGCCGAGATCTCAGAGACTGTAATCCCAAGGAAATAGTATCAGAAAACTAATCCCCTGACAAAAGATAGGAGAGAATAGCTTTCATAGAGATTTATCTTCTGCACTATATTCCTTCGAATTGACATCCATCCAACATAAGCCC
>NC_087206.1:72997650-73005150 GCF_015104395.2 Macrobrachium nipponense
TGTCAACAACCAAATCCACGAGCCATAGTTTCAAGGGTTTGTCTGTAGTACTACAGACACACACACATACGTACACACGTACACACTCTCACACACACAAAAAAAAAATACACACACACACACGTAGAAATTAAAAGCAACTAAACTTTAAAGTATCTGCAAACAATATTCAAATAATTTCATATCATGTTCCAGAATACATGCATAATTGCCATTTGGAAAGGGAATTAGCGCATGAACTTCCCTTCAAACGTTCTATTGTGTACTACATTTAGTCTGTCAGTTGCTGCACAGGCCAGAAGCTAGGTGGCACTGTTATGATGGAAAGTATTAACTTTGTGCTATGAAAAGTTATTATCGAAACTACTGACTGGTCTAGGGAATAGTAGTAGTTTGCAGATATCAGTACAGTTAATTGTTGATAAAACGGAAAGCTTGTGGATATATATATATATATATATATATATATATATATATATATATATATATATATATATATATATTTATTTATTTATTTATTTATATATTTATTTATTATTCTTGACTTCGAATATTTTGTCATTCCATTTCAATTACCATTTCTTTATCTATTAAGTGGGATTTGTGAGCTTTATCTCATATCTTAGTGAAGATTAATGTCATCAAGACTATTACTAATTGTTTCTTGTTCCCTTCTCCAGTCTCAATAGTCGAGAATTTATTTAGATTTTGAGAGGCCGGGTTCATGCAAGCTTATGGTTTTCAGGGTGAAATGTATTACTAAAAATTACATTTTTATCGACGTTTCATAAGTGACTTTCCTCATTTGGATGATTCAAGCTTTGCGTTGTCATCACTCGTCCATTTTTGAAAACTGGTTGTCTGGGTTTGGCTGGAAATTTCGAATTTCTCTTCCAAAAATAAAACAAAAAATAAAATTATTAGAATTACGAACCATAAAGAAAATCCTTGTCCTTCTCTCTACGTGATCTTTGCCTTTTCTCATTGATGCCAATTCTCTCTCTCTCTCTCTCTATAGGCTTCCTCATTAGAAAAAGTAATTGAGTCACCCATTGTAGATACCCGGAAACTGCTGCAATAAGTCTTCCGTAATATAGCTTCCAAAAGGTTATTGTCGGTTAGTTCAGACTTTGGAAGGTATTCATTCTCCCATAATGATGTTTGGACCTTTCTCGTTTTGGCGAAATATTAACATTGTGACCAAACGATGTGTGTCTATGCCCTCAAAAATGCCTGTTTTATCACTGATATTCATTTTCACATCCCTGGGTCATAATGTAACTTAAAATTTTCATTATTCAAATTTTCAGCCACGCGTGTTTTACCTCCTTTTTGTGATTTACTAACTTACGATCAAATTTTGCTTATATCGGACTCCCAGGGTATCTATGTTGTTAATTATTTGTTGATAACTTATTTATCAACGTATCACATTCCCATATTTGTACTTAACAAGAGCTATTCTTGCAAGATATGCATTCTGTCGTAAGATTAGTTAAAAGGTTAATGAATATTACAAATTTGACTACAATATCTCTCGCCAAAGTTGTAGGAATTGTGTCATTTTTTCAAGGACTTAATAACAATCTCCTTGTTTTTTTTTTTAATTTATTTATCTAGTGTTTTAACTGGTCATTTTGACTTGATGTAGATTTATTGTTGGAGGATTGTAAACGAATTTTAAGTTATGTCAGGAATTCGTTTGTATTCGATGTTGTTGGCCTTCTTAGTTTTTATTCATTTGAGAGGTGAAATTTTCGATTTAAATTTTTTTTTCTTTTTGAGTAGTCCCCATTCTAAAAGCTGAAAGCTAAAGGATGAATTTTTGCATTATTTCACAATAGTTTTATCTTGACCGTACTATGATTATAGACTGTTCCCTTAATGAAAGAATGGTGCCAGAGAATAATTGAATGTGCAGCAGAGTATGTGTGAGAAATTCCTTCAGTCACGGTGGATGACTCAACAAAATACTAAGGGAATTTTATTTTTATTCAAGGTTAACTAGAGTAACTAACCACTCCTTGCAATTCGTTATGGTTATGTAGTACTACGTTATTTACAAGAGCAATAGCACGGAATGTACGTTTTCTCCTCTTTAGTGCAAAGTTCTGGTCCCTAAATTAATCTGTATTCACTTCAGTTGTATTTTACAGCCAAGTGTATATTACGGAGTCATTTTTATTCATAACCGCTGGAGTTAATGAGTATCATTTGCATATATTTCTCAGTGGAAATTCACTACACGAGGTATGTTGTATTTAGGACTTCAGTTTTTCCTTTTTATCTAAATATTTGTCTTTAATATTTTTACCCAGTAACTATTGAGAGGGAAAAACTGTATATTTATAGAGCCCTAAATCCACGGGAATGTAGATCAATTAGTTACTGCTTGGATTTTTGTGAATGCAGACATTCTCGTCCTTAATGATACAGATTTGGGTAGTGTCTCCTAATTCCATCTCACATTTCCAATATCATTCTACGTGATCATTATCGCTTATTCTGGAGTAGCCTACAAACTACTTTATTGTTGTTGTTGTTCTTGCATTTGTTGTTCTTGTTGGGGGGCGTTATGCTGTCCAACCGCTCCAAGAAAACAACCAATTAATGCCCAATAGTTAGCAATATCAGACTGTCGCCAAGCGGAGACTATTCTGGGAATAGGAGTCCATAATGCCCAATAGTTAGCAACGTCTGATTGTCGCCAAGCGGAGACTATTCTGGGAATAGGAGTCCATAATGCCCAATAGTTAGCAACGTCTGATTGTCGCCAAGCGGAGACTATTCTGGGAATAGGAGTCCATAATGCCCAATAATTAGCAAAAAAGAGAATATTCTGGTAGATTAACGTCATGAATGGGAGTCCATGGACAGAGTATTCCTGACCTTTGCTCCAAGGATTCCTCGTCCGAAGTTATCCAGCTGAGTCGGCAGAGGCAGAAACCTGCAAAATTTCCGCTCGAATTTGAGGCAGAATCTCAAAGTGCTTCAAAGCGTTCAGTTTATTTTGACGCGAATGCATGATGGCTCTCGCTTTTACCCATATTAAGTTCTCTCAAACCTCGACCTGGGAATGTTGCCGTTAACGGGATACTGGAACCATGGGCTGGGTATTGCTGTTTTTTTTGGGCATCTTACTGAATTACTGTCTTATAGTGCTGTGTAGTTTTATTTGTTTGTTTGACGCGTCATTGACTTTTAAAATGATGTATTTTTGGTTCCTCTAAGGAAAATCTTAAATTGCTGCTCGCAAAGAGAAATCTGATATGTTATCGTAAACAGTTACTAGAATGAGTCTCTACACGTTTGTAAAGATGAAAGGAAATGTATTTCATTGCTGCTCCGTGCATTGCTCAATTTCTCTAATACTAAAGCATACACATACCCGGAAAGCAGCAGAGATCCTGTAATACTTTAGTTTTACAAGCTGAATGAATTCAGACCATCAACATTTGTTCAAAGTATTAACTTAACAGTGATATACATAAAGCATACCCAAGTCTACGTTCTCTCCCTCCTCGTGCTTGTTCCTTTTCCTTTCCTAAGGTATTATTGTAATCGTGGAGAGAGAGATACTTTTGTTCTGTTAATGTAAATTATTATTGGTCATCTGCAGAGCGAATTGCATTCAATGTGTGAAGGTACCTGGAAAATTGATGGATATGCGACTGCTTCCTGCCTCGGCTTCGGATTTTTATTTTAGTTTTCCTTTGTTTTCCCTTTACCTGGCCTTCCGTACCTCCAGTTCTGTTTAAGTGATGGATTCTAGTATTGGCTCTATGTTGCATAATCTTCCTGCCTCCCGTTGCTTTCTTGCGGACAAAGGGACGCGAAATTCCCTCTATTCCTTTAGATAAAGAAATAATTGTTAATTATTCCAAGTGAAAACAATGTTTCATTATTACATTGTCATTTACTTCAATTACTTTCTGCTGAACTACAGAAAAATAGCGGTAAAAATATCTTGCTTTGGAATATCATGTATCCAAAATAAATTGTTTAAAATTTTTTTTCTCGTAAACTATACCACATAGCGAGTTGAATTTTTCAAAAGCAACAAGTGATAATTGCTTCCTTTTATAGCATCGTTAAACCGTAACTACTAAGAACTGTGATATCGTTTTGCATAAGTTAAGTATACCTTAGTTTAATCAGACCACTGAGCTGATGAACAGCTCTCCTAGGGCTGGGCCAAAGGATTAGATATTTACATGGCTAGGAACCAATTGGTTACCTAGAAACGGGACCTACAGCTTATCGTGGGATCCGAAACACATTATATCGAGAAAATAATTTCTAATCACCAGGAACAAATTCACCTCTGATTCCACGCTGGCAGAGCGGGGAATCGAACTCGGGACTACCGAATCGATAAGCGACCACGTAAACCACTCGTCCAACGAGGAACTAGATATCGCTTTCCAAACTTAAAATAAAAATAAAAAACTCTTCGAAGAGACGAAAGAGTATTTCCGGGAACACCTTTTTCGAAAAACAAATATGATAAATAAGGTCACCCGTAGAAGGGAATAAATAGTAATGACGGCATAGTGCTATGAACGTTGACATATTCATAAAACCATTTATGTTATCGTATGCACTTACTTACCGTAATCGTGGTATTCCTGTTTTTCTGACGTATTTCAGTATTTTGCTCTCTACGATTAACCTTGGGATGACCCCAAACTCCAAATGATTAACTGCCCAATATGGTTCCATACCCCCTTGGCTTAAGT
Source organism: Macrobrachium nipponense (assembly GCF_015104395.2). Taxonomy (NCBI): domain Eukaryota; kingdom Metazoa; phylum Arthropoda; class Malacostraca; order Decapoda; family Palaemonidae; genus Macrobrachium; species Macrobrachium nipponense. The sequence goes on from NC_087206.1 coordinate 73,002,390, forward strand.
TCAACATAAGTCCTATATGTGGACAATATAACTTAAAATATACTTAGTTTAATACACACTTTAGGTATGAATAGCTAGGAATGGAGCATACAAGAAAATCAAAAGCATTTATAGTCATATAGTTATTTATTTCCAAATTGTACCTCTGTATATACTGACACATTAAAATCAAATATACACAAATATCCAGAGGTCAAGTCCCATAGCCCCCAACATGCAGTTCTCATACCCCCAAGGGGTATGGATACCTCCCGTTAAGAACCCCTGCTCTATCCAATGAGAACATTAGACCCTTCAATATTCAGCGGTAGGTTACGAATTGATATCGTTTTTGCCACCAACTTACATTGCGTAAAGTTAAGCAGTGTCAGGTATGATGGACGAAAAAGAAACTTCTAAATTATTCTAAATGATCTGCAGGTACATTGGTATGATTCTGTCATAATACAACAATGCATCTGATTCAGCAATGACCAGCTGTTACTGGCAATTTTAAAATTACTGTTTATTTTTGTGTACAAATACGTTGAAATATGATACTTTCAATTTCAATTGTTTTATCGGCAATTGTTCACAACTTCCGAACTGATTCTTTCAAATGACTCTCTATTTGTCAGTTTTAGTTTCAAATGGGAGGTGTTATATCGTAGTCTTTATTGATGCAGCCATAAATTTTTAATGAACACTGATTATTATGCTAGATTCTTTTTTTCATAGAATATAGAGCGGACGCATTCGTCCGCTGAGCTTAACTATCAAGTCAATACTTCAGAAATGAGACGATTCCTTTACCTGTCCTAATTATGTCAGCTTGGTTTAAGTAAATGATTATAATATCCTGCTGTCCGTAGGGAGGTAGTGCCGTCAGTGCACCTGGTGCGGTGCAATGTAGGCATTTCTCAAGGTTATTCAGCGACGGGACCAACGGCTTTACGTGACTTCAGAACCACGTCGAGAGTGAACTTCTATCATCGGAATTCACAATATTGATTTAGGCAGAACATTCAAATAAGTGTGTGCATCCGTAAATAAGCGATCACAACTCTTTTATCTTAACATATCCTACGTGAACATACGTTGACATAGTAGAACCAACGCTATAGATATATATATAAAAAAAAAAAGATGTAAACAAAATCTTGCGATATAAAACTTTTTTTTTTCAGACATGCTAATGAGAGGCCTTACCCCGAACAATAAATTTCCCTATGTACAGTAAAACTAGATAAACTTCTTATATAAGAGAATATTTTATGTGAGACATTAAAGAGCTTTGATTATTGAGCAAATATTCTCACAGTTCTGTGTGTGTGTGTGTGTGTGTGTGTGTGTGTGTGTGTGTGTGTGTGTGTTTTAATTATTATTACAACATCAGCATACAACAAATAATGAGAATCCCGGTGTTTAGAATGATTTAAAATGTTTTGTGCGTAATTTTCGAGACTCGGCAAAAGAAGACTAAAGAAATGTCTATATGGTTGATTTAAAGTGTACATGACCTGTTTTTTGTGAAAATTACTTGCATAAAAAAGTTGCCCTATTCAAAAAAAAAAAAAAAAGCGATTTACACAAGAATAACGACGCGAAACTTAAGAAATGTTTATATGGATGACTAAATTGTACATGACCTGTTTTTTTTCATGGTAATTTCTTGCATAAAAAAAGATGCCCTATTCAAACAAAGAAAAATAGAAAAAAAACCAGCGATTTACAAAAGAAACAAGACGCGAGACTTAAGAAATGTCTCTAAGGGCGATTAAAGTGTACATGACATGTTTTTTTCAAGGTAATTTCTTGCATAAAAAAGATTCCCTATTCAAAAAAAAAAAATTAAGAAGAAATAAAAAAAACTAGCGATTTACAAACGAATCAAGACACTCGACGCAGAAGGCATAAAAGGTGAACTTGGACAGAGGAAAGAAAGTGGAATTGAATGAAGAAGAGAGGAGGGGACAGGTGAAGGGAGAAGTTAAAGAGAGAGAGAGAGAGAGAGAGAGAGAGAGAGAGAGAGAGTAGGAAGGAAGAATTGTGTGAAAGTAGGAAGGGGGCTAAAAGACCCCGATAGAACGCAGAACAATGGCACGTTGAATAATTTCCACAACGGACTCTTCGCCATCAATTCCACTGAGAAAGTCAATAGAAATGAATAATGACTTAAGTATCACCTTTGTAATGGCCTTATCATTCTTTTCAGATGAGTTATTTCTTCTCGACAATTCTGTATATTCTTTTGTCTGAATTGTAAATTTAAAATGCTGACTTCCTATTCAGGTTGATTTATTCTCTCTATATATTGCTGGTGCAGAATAATTGAAACGAATTCAAACATACACTAGATAGATAGCTGTAAGCCATTATGTAAATACTGATAACACTTTTAAACTTATAGTTAAATTAACAAAAAAAGATATATTCACCAAGACAGATCACTGAACGGGAAGGTAAGAAATGGGTCTACAAGCCTACAGCGATTCCCATAGTAGATTCAAATCACCCGTGCATTTGATGTCTAGGCCAGTCCCTTACGACGCTCCTGATTGGTTGTACGTAGATAAGCCAATCACAGGCTGGAAACTCTCAGTCTCTCTCGAAAGTTCATATAGGCAGGATGTATGTTCCACCTCTCCTGAGGGATACATCTTTTAAAAGTATCCCTCAGGGGAGGTGGAAATACATCCTGGCTATATGAACTCTCGAGAGAGACTGAGAGTTTCCAGCCCCGTCACTGGCTTATCAACAGCCAATCAGGAGCGTCGTAAGG
>NC_087206.1:73010150-73067650 GCF_015104395.2 Macrobrachium nipponense
TTATATCCCCTAGAATTTAGATGTACATATAGAGTGATTTTGTATTCGACAATATCTGTCAAAATTCTAAGAAATAAAAATGCTACAAACTGCTTCGCAATCAATGAACTATTCCAGTAAACTTGTTTCTGACTGATAACAGTCATCATAGTATGTTTGTTTTCATTTGTTTAAATTCACAACAATACTTTTGCTGTGCTCATTCTGTCTCTTTCATCTAATTGCATTAGTTTTTCCGTAAACCGAGAATCATATATCTCCACTTTACTCTCACCTTCCTTTGACATACGGCTAAATTTCATATAATTCGTGCAATTTTGAGTGAAAATTCATCAGTTTCCACCTCACTTAACGTAATACAACGAGGAGTAAGTGATATTGTGCATAGCAAATATAACTGAACAGCATTTGTAAATCTGGAGACAAAAGCATACCGCTGGAATATCAGTGAGACTTCCTACAAAGCGACTGCTCGAATTCTTAATTGAATTGAGACTAACGAATGTTTGCTCTCCTGAAGGCACGGAACTGTTAGTCTAAAGGGAATGGCTGGGAACTGAAGGGACCTTGAAATTCATTTATAATAAAAGCGTCACTTTTGATATCCATCAGCGTAACCCTTGAATAGATTATTTGGAGGCAAATCACGGGGAACGTCTACCTTTATTCCCTTTTAATCAGAGAATCGATTATTATAAATAAGTGACAGGGAATAAAAAGATTTTGAATAATTCCTATAATTTTTTGTTTGTACGGTATTTTTACGTTGCATGGAACCATTGGTTATTCAGCAACGGGACCAACGGCTTTAAGTGACTTCCGAACCACGTCGAGAGCGAACTTCTATCACCAGAAATACATATTTCTCACAGCTCAGTGCAATGCCCGAGAATTGAACTCGCGGCCACCGAGGTGGCAGGCTAAGACCATACCGATCACGCCACTGAGGCGCAATAATTCTTATAATAAATATAAATAATTTACAACTCTTCATTGAAAAAGTTACTCGGTTTTAGCTATCAACTATCGAGGCAAAATGTAACTACATAATATTAATGTATATGTGGTACTTACGAATTGGCTACTGCTGTATGTTCACCCGTACATAGCTCAGTCATTTCGACTCGGAGGACTTCCTCATGATCCTACCCTCGTGAGCAGAAGCTTTTTTCCTTGGGGAACATTTATATACCTTCATTTCACTAGAAAATAATCCTCTTCCAAAGTAGGCGTTTTACCCTTGAGCTGCTTTTCGACGAAACCTTTGCCATATTCCTAATTTGAGGTAGTTACCTATATAAAAAAAATAAACTTCCTTTCAGAGAGAAGCTTTCAAGGTACGAATCTACGTATTCCTTTACTTATCTCGTGGTGATTTTTTGTTTGTTTGTTTGTATGGCGTTTCTACGTCGCACGGAACCAGTGGTTCTTCAGCAACGGGACCAACGGTTTTACGTGATTTCCGAACCACATCGAGAGTGAACTTCTGTCACCAGAAATACACATCACTCACACCTCAATGGAATGGCAGAGAATCTAACTCGTGGCCACCGAGGTGGCAGGCCAAGACCATACCGACCACGCAACTGAGGCGCTGGTTACGATTGTGGTTTCAGGGGTTGAAGCGAGGACTTCCTTTGATGGCATAAAATGAACTGAGTTCTGAACACTGATAACTTGTTTACCGTTTCTCTTCGTACGGTCCGGAATCAAACGATGGTTATTCAGTTTATGAGCTGAACGCGATATCGCGGTCCTACGAAGTCACGAGGAGAGAGAGAGAGAGAGAGAGAGAGAGAGAGAGAGAGAGAGAGAATAATTTGTGCATCTTTTGATACAACATTGTCATCAGCAACCACAACAACCACGATAATAATAATAACAATTACTCTTGCTGTCAAAATAAGTAATAAAACAATTTTTTCTAATTGTTTTATTATTTAAAACTGAAAGACTTTTGGCACACACAGCTGCAACAGAGAGAGGAGAGAGAGAGAGAGAGAGAGAGAGAGAGAGAGAGAGAGATAGATATTTAAAATATTTTGTGCATCTTTCGATACAACATTGTCATCAGCAACCACAACAGCCACGATAATAATAATAATAATAATAATAATAATAATAATAATAATAATAATAATAATAATTAATGATTACTCTTGCTATCAATATAAGTAACAACACAACTTTTTCTAAGCCTCTCGGAAAAGAAAACTGAAAGACTTTTGGCACACAGAGATCCAACCGAGAGAGAGAGAGAGAGAGAGAGAGAGAGAGAGAGAGAGAGAGAGAGAGAGAGAGAGAGAGAGACGTCATGCAGTGCAATGAACAGAAATTGAATTTCCCGGATCAAACAACCAAGACATTCCCTATGAAGATGAGATCACCTAAATTCACCTCCTCAAAAAAATACTGACGTTTTACAAGACAAAGGAAACTGAGGACACTGCAGAGGACAGATACTCATAGAGAGGCTGCAGCATAAAAAAAAAAAGATGAATTAAACCAGGCGTGATCCGACCTCGAGCTTACTCGGGGCGCGTGCTAAAATCTATGGTCAAATAGAGCATACAGTCTATTTTATATTAGAAATAATTGCTCTGTACTATTTAACATGCACGTTATTTATTTTTTTACATTTTCATTCTAATAAATAAATCATAAGTAGCCTATCCTGAAATTCCTGCAACTTTAACTCAATGGGAAACACCTTTTTCAGACCTTTTTACGCTTTTCCATAGACCTTTCCTACCCCCACAACAACAACAAAGTATTTGGTAGGCTTACTCCCCGAGTAAAAAAGTCGATTCTTTATCGGTGGGAACAGACGCTGAAGGTGGTGAGGGTTTCGGACTAATAATAGATCTTGTCTTCGTGAACGAAGGGAACAAGTAATTAAACGTAGTAATTATCATGTTCAGTGGTGTTAGCTCCATTCCAACGTGGCACGTGAGCGCCGGCGCACACAAACACACATACATACACGAAGACATACAAAAAAGCATTTCGGAATTCAAATGAAAAAACTTCTCTAAACCCAAAGAGGTGATACAAAATAAACTGCCAAAAAGAGATGGTTTTTCAAGATAACGACATTCATAGAAACGCAACCTGTCGCCCCTTTTCAGATTCTGCCGGAAGCCGCCTAATAATGAGATGTTAATAATGACGGGAAACATATGAGCCTTTGTTTGCAGTCTTCCGATTTGCTGATTTGCCGACGGTCCCGGGGATTTTACCAGGTTTGTACAGATATTAACAAGAAAAAAAAAATTCAAGAGTGAAATAGGTTTGAAGACGTATTCATATATATATAATATATATATATATATATATATATATATATATATATATATATATATATAATATATAAAGGTTTTTTGCCACGAAGGGTTAAAATGAAAAAGCGAGATAGCCAAGTACTTTCAGTCCTGTTCAGACCCTTTACTGAGGCAACTGATTTTACAGAGAACAACATAGTCAAAAGAAGGCTTAATATACAAACTGACACTACAAGATTATCAAGCAATAAGGGCGATTTTCACTCTACAGAAAGGAGGAGCCGCCATGAGGGTAGACACACCTTGAAGGATACACGCAGTAAACAAGTGATTCTTCCAGAAACAGTACATTTTGAAAAAACACGGGAGCATATACAATTTAATATCATGAATTTTTACACAAATTTTCCCCAAAAAAATTATTATTAATGAAAAGATGAAAGAAAATATAAATATATATATATCGAGCAAGAGAAAGAGGGAGAGAGAATATCGAACCAGAAAGAAAGAGAGAGAGAGAGAGAGAGAGAGAGAGAGAGAGAGAGAGAGAGAGAGAGAGAGAGAGAGCTAACATATACATGTGGGACTAATTTATTAGTTGTTCATTTATTTTAAGGTCCTTCAAAAAGATCTTACAAATATATGGGTCCAAATGGTACATTCCCAGACTAAGATTTAGGTTGTTTTTATTAGTGATTTGTATAACTGCCGATTCCAGTAAATTTCTTGAAACATAATCATTACATCTAGCAATTACCGAGGTATCACCCCAATTAATACAATGAGATTTTTCACTCAGATGGATAAAAAGTGCATTTGAAGTCTGGGCTATTCTAACTGCATACATATGCTGCTTAATACGTACACATAAATTTTTACTTGACTGACCAACGTAAAACGATGGGCAATCCTTACAAGGAATTTTGTAAATGATGTTGCTATTTGTTACGGGACTATTCTTAATTAGCATATCTTTAATGGTATTGTTATAAGAGAACACTACATTAACATTAAACGATTTAAATATTGATTTTATGGTTTCAAATCCACGAAAATAAGGTAAGCTAAGTACATTTTTAGGCATTTCTTTTTCATTAATAGCAACACTAAAACTTTTTGTGAGCTTTTTGATAACATAAATCAATTAAATGAGGTGGGTAGCAGAGATCGTTTCCTATCTTTTTTATGTATTCTATTTCTTGGTCCAGATATTGTGGACTCGTGATACGCAAAGCGCGTAGGAACATAGAAGAAAAAATTGAAATTTTAATATTAAGATGGTGGCCAGAATAAAAATGTACATATGTTAAATTATTTGTGGGTTTTCTATAAATACTGAATTTTTTTTTTGGCTGACTCCAGCCATTAACTCAATTGGAGAGGGAAAAGGATGATGACCAGAACTTACAACTCTCTCTCTCTCTCTCTCTCTCTCTCTCTCTCTCTCTCTCTCTCTCTCTTCCTCCTCCTCCTCCCACGGAGAAACTCTGGTATAGCTTTAAAAGATTAAAATTCTGAGCAATTAACTTCCTGGAGGGATTTTCTTTCAAAAGTGATTTGATTTCAGAGGGAGGTAAAGAATTTCCTGGAAATTTAGCTTTCCAGTTTCAAGAAAAAAAAAAAAAAAAAAAAAAAAAAAAAAAAAAAAAAAAATATATATATATATATATATATATATATATATATATATATATATATATATATATATATATACATATATATATACGTATATATAAATACATATATATATATATATATATATATATATATATATATATATATATATCATATATATACGTATATATAAATACATATATATATATATATATATATATATATATAATATATATATATATACACACACACACACACACACATATATATATATATATATATATATATATATATATATATATATATATATATATATATATATATATATATATATACCTTTGATTTTAATCAGATCTCTCTTTCTCTCTCTCTCTCTCTCTCATTTCTTGTATTGTTTTGTTAGTTTGTTTGTTTGTATTGTGTTTTTACGGTGCATGGAACCAGAGGTTCTTCAGCAACGGGACCAACGGCTTGACGTGACTTCCGAACCACGTCGAGAGTGAACTTCTATCACCGGAAATACACATCTCTAATCCCTCAGTGGAATACCCGAGAATCGAACTCGCGGCCACCGAGGTGGTACGCCAACACCATTCCGACCACGCCACTCAGGCACTTTCATTTCTTGCATTCTTCATGCAAAACTTTTCGTGCTTGGGAACACGCGATAAACTCATCCTTATTCCAAGGCAGGTCGCAACACAGACCACGTTACTATGACTGAGGCTCTCTCTGGCCTATTTACTATCGAAGTGTGAATTTGTCCCTTCCCTGATGGTATTCATTATTACTATTATTATTATTATTATTTTCTTTTATTTATTTATTTTTTTTTTTTTGCTCTATCACAGTCCTCCAATTCGACTGGGTGGTATTTATAGTGTGGGGTTCCGGGTTGCATCCTGCCTCCTTAGGAGTCCATAACTTTTCTTACATGTGCGCCGTTTCTAGGATCACACACTTCTGCATGAGTCCTGGAGCTACTTCATTCAGCCTCTAGTTTTTCTAGATTCCGTTTCTCAGGGGAGCTTGCGGGATCGTGCCTAGTGCTCCTATGATTATGGGTACAATTTCCACTGGCATCCCATATCCTTCTTATTCTATTTTCAGATCTTGATACTTATCCATTTTTTCCCTCTCTTTCTCTTCAACTCTGGTGTCCCATGGTATTGCGACATCAATGAGTGATACTTTCTTCTTGACTTTGTCAATCAACGTCACGTCTGGTCTATTTGCACGTATCACCCTATCTGTTCTGATACCATTGTCCCAGAGGATCTTTGCCTGATCGTTTTCTATCACTCCTTCAGGTTGGTGGTCGTACCACTTATATGGGAGAGATGTTATTTCCGTCTATCGTTCTTTGAACACATTTGGTTCTTAGGGCCTGATCTTGTGCCACTGTTATCATTCCTTCAGTTTCCTTCTTTAGCTCTCCCCTCAGTAGCCATTGCCATGTGTCATCGCTGACTAGTTCTTTAGTCTGTCTCATGTATTGTCCGTGCATTGGTTTGTTGTGCCACTCCTCTGTTCTGTTTGTCATTCTCCTGTCTCTATATTATTTTCTGGTCTTCATCTACTTTTATTAGTCCTTCTTCCCATGGACTCATTAGCCACTCGTCTTCACTGGTTTTCAGATATTGCCCCAGTGCTCTTTCTCGATGTTGACACAGTCCTCTATACTTAGTAGTCCTCTCCCTCCTTCCTTTCGTGTTATGTACAGTCTGTCCGTATTTGCTCTTGGGTGTAGTGCTTTGTGTATTGTCATATGTTTCCTGGTTGTTTTCTGATCTATGCTGCGGAGTTCTGCCTTCGTCCATTTCACTATTCCCTGCGCTGTATCTGATTACTGGCACTGCCATGTGTTTATGGCTTTTTATCATATTTCCTCCATTGAGTTTTGACTAGAGTATCGCCTTGAGTCTCTGCATATATTCTTTTCTGATCGTGTCCTTCATCTCTTGGTGTTTTATATCCCTTCCTTCCATAATTCCCAGGTATTTGTATCCAGTCTCATCTATGTGTTTGATGTTGCTCCCATCTGGTACCTTTATCCCTTCAGTTCTCGTTACTTTGCCTTTTTGTATGTCGAAGACCTAGCGCATTGTTTTTCCATTCCAATACTCCATCCTGATGTCCCCAGATAACAATCCTTACAGTCCTGGATTAGGGTATATACATTTTCCTTGATGCTCGTTACCATACAGCTTGATGTCGTCCATGAACATCAGATGGTTTGATTCTGTTTTGCCGTCTTTTCTTGAGGTTGGTACGCCCGGCATCCATCTTCTGTAGTACTTTTGTCATGGGAATCATGGCTACTTCGAAGAGTAGTGGGGACTCACTTATTCCAAACTCCATCCTCATGTCCCCAGATACAATCCTTACAGTCTGGATTAGGGTATCTATTTCCTTGATGCTCTTACCATACAGCTTGATGTCGTCCATGAACATCAGATGGTTGATTCTGTTGCCTCTTTTCTTGAATTGGTACCCAGCATCCATCTTCTGTAGTACTTTTGTCATGGGAATCATGGGTACTACGAAGAGTAGTGGGGACAGTGAGTCGCCCTGGAAGATCCCTCTCCTGATATTAACCTATGCTAGTCTTATTCCGAGCGTGTAAGTATTGTATTCCAGTTGCGCATTGTATTTTTGAAGGAAGCTGATGGTGTTTTCCTCTGCCCCATATATTTTCAGGCATTCTATTAGCCATGTGTGTGGTATCATGTCGAAGGCTTTCTTATAGTCTATTCATGCCATTATTATTATTATTATTATTATTATTATTATTATTATTATTATTATTATTATTATTATTATTGTCGCCGTTGCTCTCCCTGAAGACTGAATGCAGAGAGAGAGAGAGAGAGAGAGAGAGTTTTCATCTTTCATTAGAGAAAACATACAATATTTTACACTTTTAATAGTATTACAAGCAGTAACTCATATAAGATTTCATCAGATCAGTTAAATTATTTTTCTGAAGTTACCGAAATAGGATTTTATCAGACTCAGTTAAATGGTATTTTTTCTGTTGTTACCAACATAAGTTTTTATAAGACTCGATTAAAATAAAATGTTTAATACCGAGAATCGTAAAAATTTAGCTGTGGAGTAAATGGATAAAATACAATAAGTTGGTTACAGCTCCGACAACACGCAGTGCAATAAATAAATATTTACATTAAAACAAAACTCTGACTAAACAAGTAAGACTTGCAATTAATTTCTCTCTCTCTCTCTCTCTCTCTCTCTCTCTCTCTCTCTCTCTCTCTCTCTCTCTCTCTCTCTCTCTCTCTCTCTCTCTCTCTCTCTCTCTCTCCTATTTATTGCAGAAGAGTTGGGAAGAGAGAGGCCAGAATACCTAACTTAATTACATTTATTAACATTTATTCATGATTAAATTTATCTAAACAATTGCCTATTACATAAAAGCCTATTTCATATAGCAGATACTGCATTTGTTTTATTTGGTAAACTAATTACCGGTTACACAGGTTTACAAACGCCATAACCACGACCATGAAGAATCAATATGACTCATGATTCGTCTTGATTCGCCTCACGCGTTTACACTGAGCAAATCGGCATGGTTTGCATTGACTCGATTCGCTCGGTGCCAACGGTGATATTGAAACGAGTGTGGCGAATCAAGACGAATCATGAATCGTGTTGATTCTTCGTGAATTTAATCGATTCGATTCGCTTGGCGTGAACGCAGTCTCACTGTATGGATTCAGCGAATCTCTCATCACAGAGTCTAAGCCAACCATCCCAGTTTATCTGAAGTGTCATTTTTCTTCTATTATCAAAGGACCACTATACCCGTCTCTCTCTCTCTCTCTCTCTCTCTCTCTCTCTCTCTCTCTCTCTCTCTCTCTCTCTCTCTCTCTACTAGATTTAAACATCTTAGGCATACGTGAACGTGGCATTAGAGGGTAGGCATACTGTTAACAAAAGAACAATGAAATTTATGGAAACTGTCCTATTCTGTCCATTTATTCGCTCTCGCGTCGAGAGAGATGAAGAGAGAGAGAGAAGGAGAGAGAGAGAGAGAGAAGAAGAGGAGAAGAGGAGAGAGAGAGAGAATGCTGAAAGTTTTGCCGTGAGCACTTGCAAAGTTTTGTCTCCTGTTGACTCTTCATGGCAACACTAACCTGACTTTTATTCATTATGAGCGCCCTTGAAAACTTTTAAGCAGCTCCATGCCTCACTATCTTCCTGAGAACTATGAGGCAATATGATTTTAGCTACAATCTTTTTATTGAGAGAGAGAGAGAGAGAGAGAGAGAGAGAGAGAGAGAGAGAGAGAGAGAGAGAGAGAGAGAGAGAGAGAGAGATTAATGACATTATTTCTAATAGTATGTTTCATAAGGCAACGATGTTTTCGGTAACGAAAAGGAATATAGAGAGAAATGCGTAACTGCCGAAATTAAGCTATACGACGTCATTACGCCGAATCGCCAACAATCCCCATGAACCGTTACCGCGACGCCAAGTTTGGTGACGTGCACTAAGTAATGGCGGATGCTTTTATGGATGGTGCATGTTGCAACTGCGTTACGATATTCTAAATCTAATTAGGACAAATGGCGACGCCATTGCATCAGTGTTGTGTACTGCACAATGACACGAGGACAAAAGTTAATGACAGTTGGCCAGACCGGACCGCGCATATTTCAGAAGTTAAAAAGATCTGCCATTACTTGGTGCACGGCGCCAAACCCGGCGACGCGGTAACGATTCAAGGCGACAGCTGGCGATTTGGTCGTAATTAGCTACATCATACTAACATCGTAATTAGCAAATTTTAAGCAGTTATGCACTGCGCTTCCTTGAATCGCAAATGTGTGAGCAAGGCATAATTGACAGTACAGTATTGGGCTACATCTTACAAACAGCTATTCTATCCCTCAAGGAGAAACCTAATCAAATGTCAAAATGGGTATCCTGACTCCCTTTGCGCCATAAAAGCAAATCTGAATTGTTAGATCCAGGGCTTTTCTCAATCAACAGGCTAGATGTGGCTACGATTTGTGCGATGCAGAAGCATGGGAATGTGGGGCTTTGCAGTCTTTACTGCTTATTGGATCGGTGTCATTCCGAGAACTTGATGAAACGCAAGATCTTAGGTATGACTTGAAGGTCCAAGCTCCACACAAGAAATATGAATCATATAGCAAATGCAGCAGATGGAGCTGTTAGGTTTTCTCATGGAAAGTCGCGGGGAATTTTCTGTTGCCCATCTCGAATCAACGAATTTCTTAACAGTTCTTTACAGTCCAGGTATTAGTTACCTCGACTACCTAGTTTTCAACTTCCTGAATATATAGATTAATTGTTGATTGATTGATTGATTTATGGGTTTTAGGCATAATGCCAATGAAAAGGTTTGAAAGATGTAACAGAAGGAAAGCCTCGCAGTGGCACTATGAATCAATTGTTAGGATAGGGTGGAAAGTAAGATGGAAGTAAGGTAATATGAAAGGAGGTACAGAAAAGGAACGAAAGGGGTTGCAGCTATAGGGGCCGAAGGCATGCTGCAAAGAACCTTACATAATGTCTACAGTGCACCGCATGAGGTACACTGACGGCGCTATCCCCCTACTGGTTATACTTTAGCTGTCATAAAAATAGATTCCTTTAACTCAAACGAAGATGTAGAAGAAAATCTTGAAATCTTTTAAAAGAAACTCTTTCCCTTGAAAAATTCTAATTTTTCCTGAAGTCTACACCCAGGCAAAGCCAACAATCATTACTTGATAATTTGTGTTTTCATAGGACATATCAAAATATTTTAGCATCCAACCCCTCCCACCACAGGCGCCCCCCCCCCCAACTCTGTTCAGATTTCACATGCTAATTAGAGCGCTGTTTCCGTGTGGCTAATTGCTGTTGTCGAGTCATAGCATAATTGCTAATACAAAAAGTGTATAATAAAGGAGATAGAAATGGCATAGCTGATAGTCATTTTAAAAGTCGTTAGATTAAACGACGTAATAGAAAACTAATGCTTTTCATCAACGATACTGAACATAACGAGTGTTTTCGTTAACTTAAGAGTCAAATTTATCGTCGTTCTACGACCTCTCGTTTTCGTAAAGGCGAAATATTTTTCGTGAAGCTCTTGTAATTAACGATTCCATCAAAATGAACGACCTATACTACATTTTGCATGCACTAAAGTCACTTCTGACAAGAAAAAAAAAAAAAAAAAAAAGAACTCCGTTTGTGTTTACCTGTGTTTTGGACCTGAAGTTTCATTCGCAGTGTCATTTATTCCCATCACCTTCATCTCTCCTGATGGCAGAGCCGTAGTCAGTGGGATAAATTCTTGAAGGAAAATACCTGCTATTGTGTGGAGGAGGCAGTTCGCTGTCGGATATGGCCGAAAACTGAAAGAGAAATGTCGTTTCAGAGAGGTCAAAGGCTTAGTGCCAGCGGAAAGGAAGGGTGGAGTGAGGGAGAAAAGCCATACGGGTAAACTGGAATGTTCTTTTACAATCAGAGACCCTTCTAACTGATAAAAATCCTACTTCATTTTATTTCGACCACTACACTCAAGCTTCTCATCACATTTGAGAGAACCTTGCAACAGATTTTTTTTTAAATTGCCACAATAGTAACATGTTTTGTAAGACATGACTCGACAATACAGACTTCGGGCATCAATTTGATCTTTTTAATGGTGGCGATGAAATTTTCGTTTTTATGCAGTCACAGTAATCGAAATTAAATATAAAACTATCCAAGATCATGGTAAGAGCAAGAGAGAAATACTTATTCCCTGAAAAAGTAGCATGCGCACATACGCACACACACATATAGGGTAGATCACCACGGCAGGCCAACCAGGCCACCTACATTCAACGCTTGCCACCCTCCGAAAAAGTACATTATAACGCGTCCTGACACCCGAGATGGGCATCAGTCGCGACTTGTTGTTGGTGAGAAACGGAGCTAAGGACCTCTACTCTCCTTTCGAAGTAAGTATTTTCTCCAAAGTTAGAAATTAAGGCCAAATTTTAAGATTTATTTAACAGAGGGTACTGAAAAAATGGCGCCCACGCAGTGGAAATCTCACCAAAAACGCTTTAGAAATTTTTACTTATCAACTAAAAAAAAATGTTTCGAAGATTGACGCCATCTCGATGTTTACGGAGTCGCTTGTGTCAACAAACTTTCCATTTCCTGTGATAAATCCGCACACCACTGGAGCACTTTTATCACAACAATCGAAACACGATTTCTCACCAACAAACAAGCCAGGAGTAAACAGTCTGTTTTGGTAGAAGCTAATTTTAAAATAAGTAGTAAAACATCAATATTTTACATTATGATGAGATTAATTTGAAAATATTCGTTATTGAAAAAGTAACTCGACTCTGACTCAAATTTAAGTAATTATTTTTCTGAATTAGAACGTTCTTTTAAGTTCTGTATTATGACGTCACGACATCTTGACTTTCGTACCTATTGTAAATAATTGCTATACTCAACTGTCATTGCAGAACAGTTTACCAGTTATTCATGCAGATTGTTATCAGCTATACATGTAATTGTTATAATCGTAATGCGCATATATATCTTTATTATTTACTTTTTGGATATATGAAGATGTTTTACTGCTGGATTATCGCCGGTAGTGTGCGCATTTTTATCGTAATTTTTCGGTCCATTGCTGGGCCTCTGTCTGTTTTCGCACCATAAGAAAATTATGGGGCCGAATTTGCAATGACCAGAAAGTCGTTAAAAGAGGAAAGTTAGCATTGAGGGGCATATGTTTTGACTGAGAAAAATACAAATTTATTCAATAGCTAGCTTGTAAAAAATACTTGGTTATAAAAACTTGATTGACAACTAAGCAGCATGTCTACTATGGGTTTCAGAGACAGTGCAAGCACGTTTTTGGGCAATACCTATTTCTGTAACGAACACTCGTAACAGAACGAGATTTTGCTATAGTGCATTACACCCAGTGCCGTAATTTATAAGGGTATCGTGAATCACTAATCGTAAAGAATAACGACACTTGTCCTTGTACCAAGAGACAAAAACTCCATTATGCAGAAATGGATACGAACACGCGTATAAAGCTCCACCTACCGGTACCCCCCCCCCCCCGCCATCCCTTTTCTTCTTCGTTCCTCCGCCTTCCTTTCTCTCTCTCTCTCTCTGTTGCCATTCGGTATGTGTTGACCCTCCAAACTGGGTATAAGACTACACACAAAACGTTGAAATTGGTGAAATTAGGCTATGTATTGGAAGTATATATACATAAATATTAAAGCAATTTTATCATTATTGCATTACTATGACAACTAGAATTCATGGAAACAGTTTATAATAATGGAACGGCGTATGTGTGAAGCCTCCACTAATGTGGCAACGATGATTTTGCCATTCTTAGCATGCAAACATTAAAGCATGCAAACATTAAAGGTTACATTTATTTCTGGCATAAGATTATTAAAAAAATTCAAAATACTAATAAAGACTGAAATCAATGAAAAGTGCTAGCAAAAACAAAAAAGCAAAAAAAAAAAAAAAAAACGTAGTCGTTCCTATATGCACTTTCCGTATTCGTTCCTCTATGGTTTTCGGCAGCCAGATGTACGAAAACGTTAGAAACATTTGATTTTATCTACTTTAGAAATATCTGTAATTTTTTTCGGGGTAAATTTGGTTGCAAAAAAAGGGATAATATACATGAATTAAATCAAAATTTTTAAATAACAAAGTAAATTTAAACTAAATAATGAGTAAAGTAAACAGTTTAGGGAATAAAACTTTGCAGTTTCGTCGTCTGTCGTCGTCTGCTGTTCGTAATTGTGTTTATGGCGCGCTGCGCTTAGAAACCAGGAACAGCAACGGGTTTAAAGTGCAATGTGGAGTGAACTGAGACCAAAATGTGTATAATAACAATCAAATAAGCACTGTGGAGTTTCAGTTGTGATGGCAGTAAGGATAAAAACCGCCGATTACAAGGTAAGAATGAATTCAGTTCAAACCATAACCCCGGGAATAACAAGTTTCATACTTTCACTAATATAGGCAACAAAATGTTCTTTTATTGTGCTGATTACAACTGCAATCTTGAGTAAGATCAATAAACGTTACATATATACGCTAACATTGTTCAAATGAGTGCTGGGAAGGCTGGGAAAGATGGTGGCCGTCACTGATGAGAAACCGTCCATGCAAAACGTAGCCGCCATATTGGATTTCAAAACTGCCTTGAAAACATATTTTACGAAGAGCTCACATGCTTATTTTAGTTCGTATGGGGTTTTCATATATCACATTATGTTGACGAAACTTCAGTCTTTTAAATGGTATGCTTAGAGTTGCAATTGTATTCTTGTTTCACCAATTAAATATCGAGTGAATAAGACCCGTCCACCGTGATGAGGGTTGGCCTGCCGTGATGTTCTACCCTATATATTCTTTATATTTACAATGCAAAGATTTTAGCATAACATAAAAATTCATTAATATAAGTTTTCTTCATGGCTAATGAAAATAGTTAATGCTTTCATTGCAAAATTTTTTTCCATAAACTAAAACATGGCACATGCTGCCTATGAAAAATGGCAGGCTATATGCTATCAGTGCGAAACTCTTTCATAAAATATAAAAGGTAAATGCCCTAATGAGGTTAGGAAGGTAAGTATGGCCAGGACATTGTATATTCTAGGAAACGTTTGTTTCCATTGTTCATCATTCACCCCAAAGTTTTTCTCTATAACCTATAAATCTATATACTATCAATATCAAGTTCTCTCCATAACCTACGTATATACGCTACCACTGTAGTACATGTTTTCCGTTCAGGTATTGGAGAGACAAATAACAAACAAATAACTGCCAAGACAAAGTAAACAATGATGCCGAGCTGAACTAGTCAGGCAACTCACTACAACGGTAAAATCGTTACTGGTCCTATATAATCATTATATAAAAAAATAGTAATCACAAAGTATACATCAGAAAAAAAAAATGGTTAATCTAAACTAACCTTACCTACGTAGATCTGGGAGTTCTGGCATTGTTGCTAACCCAGGCTTTCCTTGTTTGTTTGGGGTAGCTAACTCTCTTCAGTCTTCGTGACCCACACGACACGCAATCATTAAGGTTTCTCTTTCATAAGGGTGGTACTACTCTTGCTTATGGCATTGGGTGAATGCACTACACGGTAAGAAAATCAGGAAAGGGAATGGGTAACAAAATACTACGATATCACTTGGACCAGAACCTGACTCGCAACTCGTCTCGACATGGCGGATTGGTAAACAATCACGAAGCTCGGTAGGGAGCTGTTACCTACACTTACATGATTTTATATTTCCGGAAACACACAGTAGAAATACGTCATTGAATACAAAATATTATAATATATGCTAGTTAAAATGGTACATTTGTGATATATGACTATGACAAGCTCAAAATATCGAGATATATAGAGATTATTTACTCTGATTTGATATTTTCTTCAGAGAACGAACTAGCTCTTATCGTAGAAAATGGGTAGTTTTAATAGGATACTAAAGTAAGTAAATTTCTCACTATCTACTACAACGGAATTGGCAAGTTGTATATACTGACATTGTGCCAAAATTTGGCACTCATCGTCGCGATATCGAGATGCATAGATACGTATTTACTTTGATATGATATTATTTTTAGAGAAATAACCACTTTATATTGCATAAAATGTGTATTTTAGTAGGAAATTAATGTAATATTTCTCACTTCCACCGAGAAGGTCATACAGAGATTTTGAGACAATTTTTCGCTCAATGCCGATAACAGGCCGGTAAATGCGGTGGAAAAACAAATAAAAAAAATAATCAACAACAAAATATTTTTGCAATATATAATACTTCTGGACATGATAATTCCCGGAAATTTAACGCAGCCCCTACGAAACCTAAACACATCCTAAACTAAACCTAAACACTATAACTGAACTCACCCCCACTAAACCTCAACACACAACCCCTGCTAAAGCTAAACACATCTCCCCAAAAACCTAAACACAACCCGACTAAATCTAAATACACCCTCACTAGAGCTAAACACACATCCACTAAACATAAACATGCCCCCACTAAAAGTAAGCAAATCCCTTGCTAAGCCTAAACACAAACATGCTATACCTAAACACATCCTCACTAAACTAAACACACCATCACTAAACCTAAACGCATCCCTACTAAACCTAAACACACCTCTGCTAAACTAAACACATCCGCACTATAGGTAAACACATCCCTACTTAATAAACACACCTAATAAACCTAGACACACCATCACTAAACCTAAACGGACCCCTACTAAACCTACATACCCCACTAAACCTAAACACATCCCTACTAAACAAAAACACCAACCACTAAACCTAAACACACCTCTGCTAAACCTAGACACCCCCTCACTAAACTTAAACACATCCCTACTAAACAAACACACCGCCACTAAACCTAAACGCATCCCTACTAAACCAACACACCAACCACTAAACTTAGATGCACCTTCACTAAACCTAAACACAAACCTTGATACAGAATAATCACAGGAAAGAAAAGCATTTTCAATAATGTATTCATATGGGGGCGGCGTGTAAAATTTCAATTAGATCGGTCAAGCGGTTCGGGTTTCTACAGAGCACAGAGCTATATAGCTCTATATATATATATATATATATATATATATATATATATATATATATGTGTGTGTGTGTGTGTGTGTGTGTGTGTGTGTGTGTGTATATATATATATATATATATATATATATATATATATATATATATATATATATATATATATCATACATATAAAATGGTGTATATTACTACTATTGATGTGGTAGTTTTCTTACATATCAGATTCAAGAACGGTTCCTATGTGTGATACTTATTAGCCAATGTGTATATATAAAATATTTTGTTATACCGTCTGTTGTATTCCATATGTTATTTCTTTTTCCCAGCATTAAGGAGCGGAGATCTCAGAGATTGTAATCCCAAGGAAATAGTATCAGAAACCTAATCCCCTGACAAAAGATAGGAGAGAATTGGCTTCATAGAGATTTATCTTCTGCACTATATTCCTTCGAATTGACATCCATCCAACATAAGCCCTAATCCTCAAGTAACTAATCTAACATTCCCTCTCTCTCTGGTCCCCAGGTAATAGATTACTCTGTCCTTAACAAACTCCGTCAGATTTATATGTTCTCTCTCTCTCTCTCTCTCTCTCTCTCTCTCTCTCTCTCTCTCTCTCTCTCTCTCTCTCTCTCTCTCTCTCGTCTCTGTTAAACGAAAACAAGACAAGGAATAATGGAGGAAACTAGAGGTGAAGAGATACAACACATCCCACTGTGGGAGCTTCTTTACATACAAGATATGTGACTCTTGGAATAAACTGCCACCAGAAGTTGTAAACAGCAACAGTGTGGAAGAGTTTAAAAGGAAGCTAGACAAAATTATTAAGACACTGTGAATAAACGGTATCGGTAAAACCTGCTCCTAGTGATAAGTGAGCGCATGCTGTCTCTTCGGATGGACTAACAAGTCTTTGAGACATCCTAATCCTTGTAACTCTATATTGAACTATACCGTTTTAACACTTTTTAAGGAAAACCATGGCCTGTTCTGGTAATGATAGCCGTTTTCCTTGTAATGGAAAACGGCAGGAAGGTTTTTGTAAAAAGGTTCACTCATAAACTCATAGAATTAAACCTCCTTTGGTGACATACTTAAAAACAGATAACCCGAGCGAAATAAGACCATAAGCGGATGTTTAAGTAACACTGGCTGGCAATCATTATCAAGCCAGCAAAAAATAAAAGGAAATCCAACCTCGACTGAGTCAAGATGGTTTCTTTCGGGATAGAAAAATAAATTTCAAATTCTGTCTCAAAGGGATATCGGAGAAGCTGCTTGCCTTCACTTGAGACAATAATACAACGCCCGAAAAGTTTGTGTGGAAATCCCGGAAGGAAAATATTGCGAGTAGATTCCAATAGATATTCCGGAACGTTCAACACTACAAATATTTTCTCAGCGCAAAATCTGAAGATTTTCTCGGTTACGTTTATTGAACAGTATATAGTAAAAACACAGGAGCTGTCACAATTATTTCTCGTAATTTGATTCCATGGGAACCTGATAGCATTTAGAACCTGTTTCGGGAAGGTAAATTTCAATATCTTTCCCATCCCCCCTTTTCTTTTAGCAATACTTTTGAATGATGATGATTTTCACTTTCAGTTGAGTTGAGTTAAATGTAGAACGTAGGCCAAAGGCCAAGCCCTGGGACCTAATAGGTCATTCAGTGCTGAAACGGAAATGACAGTAAAAAGTTTTAGAAATAAGGTGTAACAGGAGGAAAACCTCAAAGAAGTTGCACTATGAATCAAGTGTTAGGAGAGGGTAGAAAGTAAAATGAAAAAAGAGAATAGGAAAGGAGATACAGTAAAAGGAACGAAAGTGGTTGCAGCTAGGGGCCGAAGGCACGCTGCAAAGAACCTCAAGTAATGCCTACAGTGCACCGCATGAGGTCCACTGACGGCACTACCCGCCTACAGGGTTTTCACTTTAAAGATATACTGTTAAGAGTAAAATTAAAATATATAAAATATCACTGATAGAAACGATAATCTTCACTGAACTTAAATGTAAATATTATAATGTTCACTAATTTTGATATAGTTAACTCTACGGATCAACCGTCTTAATAAATATGGAAATAAAAATAAGTTAATATTTATTTTCACGACTTAGCCCCATGAAGGTTTTAATTCTCTGCAGTGTTTGACTATTTTATATCAAGATACTGATTATATATAATATATGCATATATATATATATATATATATATATATATATATATATATATATATACACATACATACATACTTATATATATATATATATATATATATATATATATATATATATATATATATATTCATATATATACATACATACATACATACTTATATATATATATATATATATATATATATATATATATATATTATATATATATATCTGAAAAAGTGTTAATCACAATACCACGTCCTGAGGTATTACTCCAGGCGATATTAATAGAAAGAAAAAGTTTTCTCATTTGTCTCTTTTTAGTGAACATTTACGATCATTGGGAAATCTATTAATGTTCCACAGAGTTCTTTCCTTTATACACATTTCCGTCCACACACCCCCCACCCCCTTCCTATTTTTGTTCGTTATCTTTGTCATTTATGCTCTGTCGCATCTGCTGTCATTGTGAGATAGATATTCAAAGGCATCAGGGCGGCTTTATGAGGTAGAGTAATTCCCCAACTAAATCGCAGAACATGGAACAGGTACACAGGCCGCTTGGAGCACCAAAGGGCTCTGGCTCGCTACTAAATTAATCATATTAATTACGTGGTTACATCAGGGATGAGCTCCTTATGTCTGTTTAAACCTTTGAGACCATTATTGTTACTGAAATCTTAATCTATTGGCTGTTAGAGTGAAAGACGATAAAGGAGTGATCAGTTTACCTGTCCTCAATTTCACATGACTTACTCATTTTCGTACATGTGATTATGATAATCGTTCAGAAGCCCCGCTATTGCTGCTGCCATTATTGCTAATGATAGCATGTTTGGATGTCCATAACGACAAGGATAATAAACTATGCTTAATGGGTGTTATGTTTGTCCGCCAGTCTGTCATTCAATCACTGCCAAACGGCTGTGGTCCGATGAGAGAGAGAGTGAGTTGGGTAGAAGGGGAAAAAAGAGTAACCAAGAAATGGAATGCTGTAAAATTAGATTCGTTTAAACGTTTTCCTTTAAAATTTTCAGATATTCATCAATTTTTATTTATCTTAATATATAATTTTATCGCCAATAATTTATTATGTCTTTGAGTGTGTTATATATACAATAAAAGAAATTACTTCCCAGGACAGTATTTTATATTTTTTGACGTAACACTAGTACGAACTGGATGAAGGTAGGTCTTGGGAACATTACTCCCGTAATCCATAATTTGCAGCAAATGTCTAAGACCCAGCAGTTGTAGACTGCACATAGATTACGAACTGTCCCGCTCAAATTACCAGGAAACTCAGTGTATCTAATATAATACCCATCAACGTCTCACCGTTTATAGAGAGAGAGAGAGAGAGAGAGAGAGAGAGAGAGAATAATGATCATAACTTACTCCTCTTAGTAAACCATTCCTACGGCAATTTGCTCACTCTCGCCTGTAAAAGAAAACGGGAAATGTTAGTATAAAACAAATCAAGATTACTTTTAGTTACTGTTGAATACAATCAAACATTAACACAATTCGTTGTACATAAAGAAAATGTGTATTGAGAATATTGTACCTATCCCATCAAAACTGAAGATAATGCTTCAATCACATACTATAGTAGATTCATATCAACCGTGCATTTAATGTCTAGGCCAGGCCCTTACGACGCTCCTGATTGGGTGTTGATAAGCCAATCACAGGGATAGAAAGTCTCAGTCTCTCGAAAGAGTTCACATGGGAAGATCTATATTCCACCTCTCCTGAGGGATACGTCTTTCAAAAGTATCCCTCAGGAGATGTGGAGCATACATCCTGCCTATGTGAACTCTCTCAAGAGAGACCGAGAGTTTCTAGCCCTGTGATTGGCTTATCAACAGCCAATCAGGATCGTCGTAAGGGACTGGCCTAGAAATCAGATGCACGGTTGATGTGAATCTACTATGGTAAAACGGCAATACTTTCCCCATATTATTTTCCAACGTAGTATTTTGTACCGTGATTTTGGACCGACTTCTTCGTTAACAAAAAAGTGAAGACTTGAGGGATGAGCACTTCATAGGTATTTTGCCTACAAAGTTTTATTTTTAGAGGAAACTGCAAAATCTCACAAGAAATTCTCATAATTCCAACCATTCGTCTAGTTCGCGATAGGGGTCGTCGTTTTCCGTAGGATATTAGCTTTTACGCAACTTATTATAGCTGGTTCACATAAGATAGATTCTTGGATGAGCCCTATGCTTACGAGACGTTTGTTTGGCGGCCGCTGATTGGCTGGTACCAGGAGGTAGGCAGATCCCACCCAATCAGCGGCCGCCAAACAAACGTCTCGTAGACATAGGGCTCACCCAAGAATCTACCTTAAGTGTACTAGCCATAGTAGTTTTGTTTTCTCAGTTTTTCAAGATTATGATAACACATTCTGGCGACATTAATTGCTGAAATTGAGAATGCAAGAGGAAGTAGGACAATAAACTGAGAAGCAAACTATCTCGAGTTGAATATAGAATTTACGCCAAAGGCCAAGCGCTGGGACCTATGAGGTCATTCAGTGCTGAAATGGAAATTGGCATTAAAAGGTATGAAAGGTGTAATAGGAGACCTTACAGACCTTACCTTACAGACCTTACATCTTGTTCGGGTTGCCCCAGGTCCCTCAGTGTGAGGCACCTCTAATGTCTACCAGAGAGTTGCTAGTACATCTTCCGGTATATTTTGCATCTTCCATCTTGGATGGTTTGGGATGCAGTTTAGATATTTGTCGAGCTTATTCTTAAACACATCTACGCTCACTCCTGATATATTCCTCAGATGAGCTGGCAACGCATTGAATAGACGCTGCATTATCGATGCTGGTGCGTAGTGGATTAATGTCCTGTGTGCTTTCCTTATTTTCCTGGGTATAGTTTTGGGCACTATTAATCTACCTCTGCTTGCTCTTTCTGATATTTTTAGTTCCATGATATTTTCTGCTATTCTTCTATCTGTTTCCATGCCTGAATTATCATGTAGCGTTCTCTTCTCCTTTCTAGACTATATAATTTTAAGGATTGTAGTCTTTCCCAGTAGTCAAGGTCTTTAACTTCTTCTATTCTAGCTGTAAAGGACCTTTGTACACTCTCTATTTGTGCAATATCCTTTTGATAGTGTGGGTACCATATCATATTGCAATATTCAAGTGGACTACGAACATATGTTTTATAAAGCATAATCATGTGTTCAGCTTTTCTTGTTTTGAAGTGCCGTAACAACATTCCCATTTTTGCTTTACATTTTGCCAACAGAGTTGCTATTTGATCATTGCATAACATGTTCCTATTCATCATCACACCAAGGTCTTTAACTGCTTCCTTATTTGTGATGGTCCTCATTATTAGGTCCCTTATATGCATATAGCTTTCTTTCTCTGTCTCCATAATTTATTGATTCAAATTTATCGGAGTTAAATACCATCCTATTTACCTCTGCCCAATCATATACTTTGTTAAGGTCTCTTTGTAGAGCGTTCCTATCTTCATCACAAGTAATTTCTCTATCTTATTCTTGTGTCATCTGCGAAACTACTCACTACCGAATCCTTAACATTATTGTCTATGTCTTCAATCATAATAACAAACAGTATTGCAGCTAACACCGTACCTTGCGGCACACCGGATATTACCTTGGCTTCATCCGATTTCTCGTCGTTTGCAATAACTATCTGTTTTCTGTTGTGTAAAAATTCTTTTAACCATCTTCCTACTTTATCCACGATATTGTGTTTTCTAATTTTCTTCGCTAATATATTATGGTCTACTTTATCAAAAGCTTTTGCAAAGTCTAAATAAACCACATCTGTTTCATTTCCGCTTTTCATATTTTTGAATATGTTCTCACGGTGGACTAACAGTTGGGTTTGTGTACTTTTTCCGGGTACGAAACCATGTTGTCCTTTATTAAACAATTATTTTTTATTAAATGTTTCATATATTTTTTTCTTCATTACCCTTTCATACACTTTCATAATATGTGATGTTAGACTCACAGGCCTATAATTACTTGCCTCTAGTCTTGATCCACTTTTGAAAGTAGGGGTAATATATGCTAATTTGTGCTCATCATATATCTTGCCTGTATCTATACTTTGTCTTAATAATATTGCAAGTGGCTTTGCGATAGAATGAACTACTTTCTTTAACAAAATAGCGGGAATTCCATCAGGCCCTGCAGCAGCTCCATTTTTAATTTCATTAATAGCCTGCACAATATCAGCTTCATTAATATCTATGTCAGCTAAATATTCACTATTTTCATCCCTTACTTCTATATCATTATCTTCATTATCTATTCTAGGGGTGAATTCTCTCTTATATCGTTCTGCCAGTATGTTGCAAATTTCCTTTTTTTTCATTCGTTAATCTCCCTTCAATTCTCAGAGGGCCGGCCTATTTCTATTCTTCTTTTATTCATCTTCTTCGCATATGAGTATAATAGTTTGGGGTTTTGCTTGATATTTAATAGGGTTTTTTCTTCCAAGTCCCGTTTTTCATTTTCTTTTGATTGTATAATCTTTTGTTCTGCATTTTCTATCTTACTTTTTAGTTCTATAACTTTCCATGCATTTTTTTCTTTTGCAAGACCTTTTTTCCACTTTCTGATTTTCTGGAACAAGATCCTTCTGTCTCTTGGTATGCATGAATGATGTTTACTTTTCTTCTTCGGTATATATTTTTCCACTATTTTCTCCAATATTTTATATAATATCTCCGTATTTACCCTTATGTCATCACTTACGAAAATGTTATCCCAATCTTTGTTTAATTCTTCATTAATTTCTGACCATTTTATATTTTTACTGTAGAAGTTGTATTTTCCATATCCTTCCCACTTTTTCATTTCTTGCTTATCTCTATTTTCACTTGCTTTGGAATGAACTGTTAATTCTATGACATTATGGTCTGAAATACTCGCATTATAAACTATTATTTCTTTAACATAATTCATCTCGTTCACAAATACTAGGTCTAAAGTATTTTCCTTTCTTGTTGGCAGGTGATTTATTTGTTGAATGTTGTATTCTAGTAGCATATCTAATAGCTTTTCAAATTGCCTCTTATCTTCTGCACTACTATTACTCTCTTTTTTATATGTATAAGTACAACCACAATCTCCTATTCGTTCTTTCCATTCTACGAAAGGAAAGTTGAAGTCACCAGATAGGACGAATAGTCCAGTCCTTGTGATTTCTACATATATCATCCAATTTTTCAATTATTAAGTCAAACTCTTTAGTATTAGGGTGGGGGTCTATATATTACTATGTTCATCAATTTTTCAGATTCAAATTCTACCGCTATTAGTTCACATTCTGAGTTTACTATATTTCTCATATATTTTTCCTTGTTTTTTGTCTTTCCCATATATTGCGGTTCCCCCTTGATTCCTATTTTTTCTATCTGATCTATAAGTTTGGAACCCTTTTTATTTGATCATCATTCCCAGTCTCTTGGGAATACCAGGTTTCACTTATATTCATTATATCTATTTTCTTTCATTTTGGGTTAGTTCTTCTAAGTACTCTATTTTTCTTTTTGAGTTACTCGTAACTAAACCCTGCGCATTCATCACTATGATGGTTTGCGTGTTTTCTCCTTCATTTAATACTGGTAGTAATAAGGATTTTTCCCATGTCTTTCCTGTTTCCTGTTTCGGTATGTTGTTCTTTTTTCATTTCCAGAAATTCTGACATTAAAAAAATCCAACTTTTCCATAATATTGATCTTCTTCATCATAATTATTAATTTGTGTCTGAATCTGCAATTTTCTCCGTTTCTTTTCTGCAATATCCTCTTGCATAATAAATACAGTTATTATCTCTTGAGTAGAATTTCGGAGCTGATGCTTTGAAATTTTTGCTGACACCTCTGCATATCTCATTGGTGGTTTGCTTTTCTCTTTTACCTGATATTCTTGATTTCTCTCTTTATTTGTTTCTTTCTTATTTTGGATTTTATTACTTGGTTGGTTATTTATTTGATTATGATTCATGGCTACAGGGTGCATATATTTGCATTTTTTGTCGAACTTACATCCTTTTCCTTCTTTTAGGTTTTTACATATTTTGGATGCAGATCTCTGCAATCATCCCCATATCCATCTAAGTATGCACATTTACCATATATTTCATAGTTTTGACATATCTTAGGATGTTTGTAGTAACATCTTTCTCCAAATCTGCAATTCCCTCTTTTCAAAAGGTTGCAGATTTTGTCTTTCTTGTCTATTTTTTCCTCTTTCCCGTCATTGTATAGATCTGGGTAGAGCCTCTTCGGGATTTGCTTTTCTGTTGTCATATCGTAATTTATTCTTCGTAGGTATGCTGCTTTATTGCCTCATATGTAGTATCAATGAGTATCTCTGCATCCATACTTTATCTTGTTTCTTTGTTTTCCTTATTTTTTCTGTCATTTCATTTTTGTTTACTTCTCTTCCGTTTTCCTCTTCTTCTTTTTCTTCTTCTTCTTCCTCTTCCTCTTCTTCTTCATCCTCAACTATTTGTACATTCAATCTTGATTTAATAACATTGTCTATCCATGATAGACATGTTGAACAAAAATTCTTGTATCTTTTCTCAAATCTTGTATTACCTCAGCACACTGTGGATGGGTCGGAATGTTGCATGCAGCACATTTTCTGATTAGGTTTTGTGGATTGACTATGCTATACCAAACCTTACACAGTTTGCATGCTTTTGGCATTCTTTTTCCTAATGCATCAATTAGGATATTCACAAGATTCACCTTATTCATTTTCTTTGTCGGAATATGTTGGTTTATGTATATTTTCTTTATGAGTCCTCTTGACCACTTGGATTTTATTTGGAACTTCTTCAATTATTTTCAAGATGTTTTCATTAGATTTGTTCCAGTTTGAAGGATTATATCCTTCTAATATATCTATGAATGCTTTTGTATCTTTTTGGTTAGGACTGTTGCTGATTTCATAGATGAGAAATGCCAGTTCCCTTCCTGCTACCAAATTACGCCACCTCTTCCCGCAGTTGGAACTTACTGCCATCTTGTTCTGATTTATAGTATTACACTTGATAAACTAACTTAGAAGACGCTTTATCCTACTATTTTCACACTAATCTTATCACCGATAGTTCACGAACACTTCTAGATATTTCTCAAATTCTAGTCGTATGTTAAACTTGTGATATCTGTTGATTATGTGACTTCACGCGGGTACGTCTCACCAAGCAAGATGGCTACTACGAGAGAGTAGTTGCACTATGAATCAAGTGTTAGGAAAGGGTGGAAAGTAAGAAAGTAGAAAGAGAACATGAAAGGAGGTACAGTAAAAGGAACGAAAGTGGTTGCAGCTAGGGACCGAAGGCACGCTGCAAAGAGCCTTAAGTAACTGCCTACGGTGCATCGATGAGGTCCACTGACGGCACTTAAACTTACCTACGGGGGCAATTCCGTCGAGATGAAATTTTATAAAAACGAATTCTCTCTCTCTCTCTCTCTCTCTCTCTCTCTCTCTCAAAGCAAGAGAATAATTGCTTCATTAGACACACTAACGTAAACGTTAGGGCAGGTCAGTTCCGATACGTATACTTTCTTGTTTGGACAAAAGATTCAGTAACAAAGGAGAGGCTTTGCTCGTAGAGAAGCTTCCATTAACATGTATACGAGATTAGTTCATTTACCGCATTTATATCTGAAAGAAGCAGCGGCAGTATATCATCATTTCCATCTCATTATGGAGCCACTAAGCCTTTTCCTCCTAATGGGGTTCCCCTAATTGTGAGAGGGAATGTTTATGTACGGCTTTGTATCAACAGGATTTTCTTCTTTACCCTGCAGGTATTTGGGGACTTTAGCGTTCCAATAAAATGCATAATGTTAAGATTCTATTACGGTTTTTTTTCGGGAATACCTTATCTTTTATAAATGAGGCTGTGAAAAAACGAATATGAAAGCGTAACAGATCAACCCAAGTTTCTCTAATCACGAAGAAATAATAAATAAATAAATAAATAGATAAATAAAATTTGAATCAAAGCTCATTTTTCACCTAAACTACCTCCTCCTTAACTGCGTCGTTCTACTTGATTTGATACAATAATTTCTCATGTATTGAACAAACTCCCACGCATATAGATTCATTTGGATGCTGTTATTAGTCGTAGGCTAAAGAAACTTGACCAAAAGAAACCTAACCCCTGACAAATCCTATTAAATTTTAGTAACCGCCTCTCTCTCTCTCTCTCTCTCTCTCTCTCTCTCTCTCTCTCTCTATTCCTTTACTTACCTGCTTCATGGATAGACCTCTTTCTCAGAGAGCTAGAACTGTGAGTGGCTTGTTTTTGTGAGAATTGCCAGTAGCAGTTTTCTGGATATTTCCTTGAACAGTCATTGACACAATTTTGATAAAGATAGACGGTTAAATACGTTAATTTATTTCCTGGAAGTTACTAACAGGAAATTACTCGGCTCGGGTGGGAAGTAGATAGTTAGAAATGTCTTTGAAGGGCAGTTACAGAATTTTGCTATTATTAGGAGGTGTATAGTCACTCATAGAAGTTCATGGATGTCTACGGGCATAAAGCTGAATTCCAACCCCTTTCTGGACAACGGGTTAGTATTGTGACTTAAGACGGGCACACACACACACACCGAAACTTTCTACAGCAGAGTCAGGGTAGTTGAACTTTTGGCCAATTTCGCACTCGCTAACAGCTGTCATCCAGAAAGGTGAAATGGAATTAAATCTCTCTCAAACACCCGGGCACCCATGAATTTATATGAGTGGACTTTACAACCTCAAGTATTTATATTGAATATATTAAAGGCAACGTTTAATGTTAAGTCTAATACTGGGTAATGGTATTACGTAGAGAATCCACTTACGAATTTAAACCAGTAAGCTATTTTCCAGAGATCCCAGTTCTCCGTTATAAATTTGAATTTTTTCCGTTATAAATTTGAAATTTAGAATTTATGAAAATCGGAGATCACTAAATCCTGATTTATCTTTCAAAGTAACAAGGACAACGCAGTCCTAGGCCGATGGAGCGAGTTGTATGAAGATTTTACTTCTGATCATATTCAGAAACTTGAAAATGATTTACCGTTATCTTAGAACTGATTTCGCCGAGGACTTTCTTACCTTCAACATTTTACCTCATGTTAATAAAACCACCCGTTTGTTCTTTAAATACATTATGGTCACTTACTATGAGATTCAGGGCTTCTGTAACACGGTTTTTTGGCAATAACTTTTTATCTATGCATTTCATAGATATAACGCTTATTCAGAATACACATCATATCTACACATAAATTTTGACTGTATTCTGCATTACGTAGGTTGAATAAATTTGGTACTTATAATGTAAAAGTTACTTTATTTGAAGATGGGCCAACTTACTCAGAGATAAGGTTTCGAACGCACTCGTTACGTAACTTATGACAGCATTTCTTCCCTCTTTCTCGATGGATAATTGGCTATACGTAACGAAGGCTATACCTTTGGCAACAATGACAAAAATTTAACTACAAGCAAAGCAGTACACCTTTATGAACTCTGAATTCTTACCACTGATAATTGTCATAATGAATAAACCAACAAAATATGTTAATAAATACAAAAGCACTTCGATTATTAGTCTAACTCCCAAAATAAGTGTCCTAAGAAATTATAATCTACATTATAAGTCACAATCAGATTGACAAGATGTAGGGAATAGTTGGTAATTTTCTAAGACATAGTAGACATGCTTGATTTGATAACTGCTGTATCCAATGTCAAGCAATTTTTATTTTATCGGCTATCTACCTATTTACAAAAAAAAAAAAAAAAAGACGGTACCGTATTTTGGCTTTAAACCTTCACCAATAATTATCGTCAGAATGATGACTTCATGAGGCTCCACCCACTTTGGCCTCGTTATAATTCAGGATAACAATGAAGGCTATCATGGACATTGTTGTATTAGAAAATCTAACTTCTGGCTATAAAAACTCATTTCTCGAGTAGTGGTAAGAAGTGCTAAATGATCCTCAGGGATCCCAGCAGTTGGCCTAAACCTTTAATTCATGTATATTGCTGCTATTACTAATTTTGCGGCACTACTGCTACAGTAGTATTATTACGCTAGCACAGATACCCACCCACATCTATGTACCGTTCCGCCATTCATAGTCTTTATATCCAACATGGTCGTACCGACTAAAGAAGAAGACAAACAATTATATCGGATGATCCGTTGGTCTGCTGGAGATTTTAGCACATATAAGCTTGTATTTACTTTGGATAAAAATCTTATTTTAACAAAAATAGTTATATAAAGACTGTTTACATACAATCTCTCTCTTTCTCTCTCTCTCTCTTGGTGGCATAGTGAATAGTTAATGGAAATGTTCAAAATCCTGAATGACATTACAAGTATTATAATCACGTTACGCTAAATACAAATCAGACTATAAACATTGGATTTAAACTAGAAACTGAATAATTACCTATTCAGGCTATATAGTAAGTATGGCCACGGGCTTTCTCTTGACTGTATAAAGTTGCAAGTCGTAAGACAAATGCAGTTTTGCATTCTTGACTACTATGGGTTTCAGAGCCAATGGAATAAGGTGAATGGGTTTCTGTCTGGTGGATGGGCGGGGCAACATTTCGTAAAACGATGTTTACCTTGCTTACGTAATGAATGTTTTTCGACCCTTGGCTCGCAATCATTGGCCATGGCGTCGGCTAAAGCATTTTTACTCTATAAAAATTAAAACTATCGGGTTTAGGTTATTGATAATGCTGACAAAATTTGTGTGTAGTTGTAAAATATACATATGTCAACTTTCAGCTACATCTGATGCTTTGATAAGGAGCAAAATCCAAAAATCCGTGTTACAGAGGCCCTGAATTTCATAGTAAGTCAAATTTGTTAATGCATTTTAGTTTTTACCATATGCACAACTCTATGTTAATACTACTTGTTCATGGATTTTTTAAGTAGGGCAAAGCCGCTTGTTACCAGTTCAGTATTTAAACAAGTACACTACCATTACTAAAACTCTTCAGTAATGAATACGTAACCTCGTAATAAACCATATTTTATCTCTCCATTTAGATTTCATTTATAACATCGGCTTTTAACGGTCAAATAAAACATTGAAATTACGACAGCCACTCTATTGCTAATTTCTTTACCAACAGCTCTGTTCACCTAGATTTCTATCATAGAAACATTTTATGTATCAGAATTGTTTTAGTAGTCACCACTTTCACCTATTATATATAACGTGCTAAAATTACATTTTTAGTAATAAAACCATTAATTTAAACAATCAGTATTAAAAAAATAGACTTTCGAAATTCAGATTATTACCAACTGGGATTTAATAACTGCTTAAACTTTCTAGAAAGCCAATTCTGAATTACAGTAATTACTTTTGATGTAGAGGCCTTTGATAAAAGGCAAGAGCGTTCATAACTACATATGAATAATTTAAAATTCTGTTGGAACGTCAAATAACTTTACATATTTGGACCATCAAATAAAGGATACCTTATAGCGTTAAAAGGTATGCTAAAAATGAACACCACGCTCCTACCTTCGAATACCATTGTGTGGTAGGAAAAATAAAATGTTCTGAACCACTCTAGTGTCTTGCTTGCATTGCCGTAAATGATAGTTTTAGTAGCCTATCCTGTAAAAATATAAAATAGTTTAAGAAGAATGTTCCAAGAGAATTAAAATTAGATAAATCCTCAGTCATTGTTATATGTGTATATATAATATACTATTATATATATAATATATAGATATATAATAATTATAAATATATATAATATATATATTATATTTAAAGATGAACTGAACCTATATATATACATAGTATATATATATATATATATTATAATATATATATAAGATATATATATTTAAAGATAGAGAATAAATATAGAATTATATATATATTACATATATCTATATATATAGATATATGTAATAATATAATATATATATATATATAATATTTAGATATATATTATTTATATATATATAAACCGTCCATTTTGTTTAATATATATTGCCCAAAATGTGAGACCAAGACAAATAACTACGTTTTCTTTTGATATCAAGCCAATCTATTTCACACACCTATTAGTATCTTCACTCTCTATTTCGGTAAATCACTGACTGAACGTTAATGCTGCAGCGCTTACAAGCCAGTCCTATCAAACAACAACGTCATAAAACGCCGAAGCAAGCAGTTAGCGGTGAAGCATCGTCAGATGTTTTTAAGTTTCCCCTTTTGACGAAAATCAAGGACGCAGTTGCCTCTCGCGTGGTTCTCAGTTACTGGAAGGTTACTCCATGGTCCTTGGTCGTGGCGTTCTTAGTACTGAGTGCAGAGTCTGCATGCCTGTATCTAGTACATATCTTCATTTCGTCTGCGGTCTCAGACAACAGTGATAGTTCTTCGTGGAAGTTCGTTAACGATAGGGGCAACTGTGGTCGGGCCCGTCGGGTGTGGTTGAGACTAGTCTCTACCATTTGGACAGTTCATTTTGTGCCCGTAAGTCTGCTGTGTCCTTTAAGGTTTGCAAATAGTTTGTGTGTAGATTTTTTTTTAAATATAACTAATTTTTTTTTTTTTCATGAGTTTCTCTTAATTCTAACTACCTAAATGTAATGGTGTTTTGTACAGACTTTATCTTAGTAGTTAATTATTTAAGCTGATTAACTCGGTTAAACTGACGGTATAGATTTATGCTTGTATTTTTGCGTGTCTTTAACTTTATTTCCTGTATAGACTTTAATAAGCCGTTTGAATGTATTTCATAAGATTAATCATTTTTGTGGAAGAGTTCAAATTGAAGTTTCTCTAGTTTTAAATATTTTTAATATTTTGTATTGCTTAAGAAATCATATAGCATATGGTTCTATTTTACTCAGATTATATAACTTGTAAGCCATTGATATAAGTTTCTAATTTTTCTAAATATCAGATCTCCGATACAAATAGGCTTTTGTATAGCTTAAGTAATCATATAGCACTATGGTTCTATTTTACGCTGAGATTATATAACTCGTGTAAGCCGTTGATCATTTATTTCTTTAATTTTTAATCTATTTCTAGGGTCTGATTCAGATGATCCAAATAGGCTAATGTTCAGTCCCTTGTAAAAAATTATATTAAACTTTATTTTGAAATTGCAAATATATGAATAGTTACAAAGATTTGACTGGTTGCAGTAGAAATCCAAGTAAATCCATTCACTGTTCTCCAGAGATCTTAATGTTTCCAAACTCTCTCGAAGTCCAAACTCTCTCGAAGTCCAAACTCTCTCGAAGTCCAAACTCGTCAGGTAAGGTGTGCAATATAGAGTACAAGCAAAGTGAATTTTATTATTTACCTCCACCCCTGCAGGGGCGGTGCCCCTGTAGGGGTGGAGGCCCCTCCCATACTCTGTTCCATTGGTCTAATGACCTATGGACAGGTGCATGGGAGGTTGGGGGCCGGGGCAAACTGACCTAAATCTAAGGTGGTAAGTTTCCTGAAATAGTAATTTTAGTGGTTAACGTTCCTAGAGTTTTTCTTTTCACAAATCAAAGTTTATTTTTATAGGAGTTTTTGAAGTTTTAATTTTCTAAACAAAATATTGGTTTTGTTTGCCAATGTGATTGTATATAAGTTAATGTAAGGGAATAAATACTAAATTTCAATATAAGGGAATAAATATTAACTTAATCATTTGCAATTTTTTACTCTAAATTTAGAAAACTTAAATTTTCAGTGGTAACTTTGCTTTACATTCGCGTATGGCGTTTGAATTCAATAATTTAAATGGACGTTAACTTAATATTTTTCTTTGTTAAATTTAGCTTGGTTATTGTTTGTTTTAATAACCAAGATTTTTTAAAGTTCATCTTCTAATGGAGTTTTGAAATCTTAAATGTTTTGAAAACTAAATTTTATTTGTTCATGGTTCAGTTATTCAGTTAAAATGTGCGTTAGTTAAAATATGAGTTAGTTAAAATTTTTCTTAAATGAATTTAGGTTGGTAATTCATTGTTTTAATAAGTGTTTTAAACTTTTAGATATGACTTTTAATGATTTGAACTTAATTCAGTTGTTCATGGTTAAAAATTGGTTTCAATTTGATTCTTATACATGAGTGATAGATTAGTGATATTAATGTGAACAGTACAAAGAGCAGGCCTATATTTTTAATTTATACGAAAAACAGGCCTATGGTTTGATGCAATTAATTGAAACAGCCTGCCAATAATGAGGTAGACATTAATGATAGTCATCTAACAAATTCTAGAAACTACGACTATGCTATGACTTGAGATCAAATAAACCTTAAGGTTAAGTTTGCTTGCTAACTCTGACTTTGTCAATTTTCAAAATTTAAATTATAGCTCATATGGTCACTTCCCTTGCTATCACTTTAGGGCACTACTGGTTCCTTGGTTTACCAACACTTAATTCTGTATTGGAGCAACTTTGATCTATTGCGAGGGCTTCATTTCATCTTAAACCTTATTTACAGACTTCATTTAATTTTTTTTTTTTTTTTTTTTTTTTTTTGCTCAAGAAAGTATTTCTGCCGCAGATTTTTGTTTTTCAGGGTTGTTTCTCCGTAGTTACTTGATGCAACGGAAGAGGAGACTGTTAGTAAACAATTCCAATGTTGGCTGCTTTTTACGTTTCTATATTTTTTTAAAAAAAAAACTAGGTGAGAATGGAGCCTGCCATTGGTGATGTCCTTCGCTTGTCGAATGTTGTAATGTCTTGATGGTTCAAAAGTAATAAGTATGATACTCCATCAGCCTTTGTAAACTAGTTAATGGTCTTGCATTAAATTCCAATAACCTTTTTAAATATTATTATAAGCTATTAACCTGGACCAGTAGAAAGCTTTCATATTTCAAATCCCAGGTTTTTCCATTTTTGAGTTAATTCTTTAGCCTCTCAGTCAAACCGTATGTGCCATTGATTGCTATTAAAGTAGTACTTAGTTTTAATTTTTATTCATTTGGGAAAACCGTTAACTTCGCGAGTCGAATTTTATGGTATAGCACTGAAGAATTATAGAATTTCACGAAGGGTAGTAAGGTGTAATTTTAAATTCTGTAAATTCTTACGGAGTTTGATTTACTATTTTTATTAAATTTAGTTTAAATGTTTGATTAGTGTCGCTGTAAAGGACAAATACGAGATAAAGACTTTCTGTAAAAATATTTTGTTTTTAGTAGTTAATACTAATTTGGTTTTAGTAGGTGTTCAGTTAGGGAAGCAAACATTTTTTTGAAGTTACTTTTAAATGAAGGCGTATGTTTTATTGTAAATAAAGAAGTCCACTGAGGAAGCAGTTTTGAAATATGATCACAGGCAAGAAACTATTTTTCCCATCAAATAGTGTTTAATAGTAATTGCTCTTAAGAGCTCAAAGGCGGCTTTTGTGAAATAATGCTAAAGTGAATGTGTTTCTGCATGTATACAAAGATAAATATTCATGCCATTTTCCAGCTGGAAATTTGTCAGAAAACAGGAGATATAAAGTGCCCGAAGTTGCTCTTTGATATTGAGACTGAAAATGCCAGTTTCCCAAAAATCTGAGACTGTACTCCGCTCGGACGACTACTGCGGTAATTATAGTACCTGTAGAAATGAGATTGTCTATCAGTATCGCCCTCACCCCCAGCCTTTATAAACTGTATTGAGGTATGTAATTTAGAGGTGCAAGTGGCTTTAATACTAGACAATGTGGAAATTCTTAGTAAATTGTTTGCAACTTAAGGGCTCTGGCATAAGCAAATTTCTTTAATCCTTAACTGCTAAAGGGAAATGTTTTTCTAAACCCCAGAAGTTAATACCATTTAATGTTAACTAATCAGACATAAAAAAAGTTAGGCATGTACGAATACTTCATACCAAACCAACTCGCCCTAGCTTATCATAAATGTCGGGTTAAAGACTATTGTCAGAGCTATTGAGGTTTAACCCAGATGTTTGACCCAGATGTTAACTAATCTTCACAAACTTAACCATGAGTACCATCTCTATGGAGGATAACATCACCCTCCTTGGCTCCAACCTACATATCTTAGGATATTCATATTCCTTGTATATATCTCAAAAATGCTTGAGTAAGGCAAACGATACATACGGTTTGATGCAGTGCATTTGGTTTTAACATAGATAAGTTGATGGAATCTTGGAATGGTTGAAAAATTCTTTCAGTCATATGAATTTCAAACATACTTTGGTTATGTAACTTCAATCTCTTAAGCAGAAATACATTACCGAATTATCTTTAATTGTGGAAAAGCACTAAGGTAGGTGCTTCGGCCATTCCATTGAGGAGTGAGAGATGTGAATTTTTGGTGATAGAAGTTCACTCTCGACGTGGTTCGGAAGTCACGTAAAGCAGTTGGTCCCGTTGCTGAATAACCACTGGTTCCATGCAACGTAAAAACACCACACAAACGAAGGTAGGTGCTGGTGTTTGCAGATGATATACAATTTTACTCGGTTTTGAGTAACAGTATGATAGAGATGATGAAAGCTGGATGAACAGGAAAAATTAAATTAAGAAAATTTGATGTATATCATTCAGGGTTAGAAAGAACCGGAACATAAATGGAGACTACAGACAGGAACTGGTAATTCTAGGCAATAACTCTGCCTCAGTGGTGTGGTCGGTATGGTGTTAGTGCGCCACCTCGTTGGCCGCGAATTAGATTCCCGGGTATTCCATTGAGGTGAGGGAAGTGTTTTTCTGGTGATAAAGTTCTCTCGACATGGTAAGGAAGTCTCGTAAAGCAGGTGGTCCCGTTGCTGAATAACCACTGGTTCCATGCAACATAAAAGCACCATAAAAACTCAAACAAATATGTCGCCGTGTTTAGTACTAACCCCTGTGGGTTATCCCCCCAAAATAACCGTAAAGTCTTAAGCTACCCAATTACTATGGGAAACTAATTTCCAAAGAAATACCCGACGCGGAGTTACTACCTAGATCTACCCAGGAACGTAGAATCACAAACCAGTCCTTTACAGATTGAGATCAAATATTAATGTAACGAAAATAAATCTGTCACCTGAGAGATGTAGCCTACCTTCCATTGAAGAATAAATGTGGATACGTTACAAGTGCTTGTACTACATAACCATGCAATCAGGAGTTTCCAATGTGTGTGGTCTTATCAATCATGGACAGCAGTAAATAGTCATTTGATCGTGGATGAGGTTAGCATCAGAAAAACTGCAAGTTTTAAAAATTCCTTTAAATTTAAGCAGAGTTCAATTGTTACTCGAGCCCAGTTTCTATGATGATGATGCCTTTTCAGAGAGAGAGAGAGAGAGAGAGGTTTATCTACTCTGCTATAGCTTTAAGTTAATGTTCACAAGTTTATTTTATTCACTTACATTTTGGAAGATGAGTTCCTCACAGTGAGAGAGAGAGTTCTGATTTATACTATGACGATACTTCTGTCACCCACGTGAGGTTAGGAGCACCCCATTACCTTTTCAATTGCTAAATATAACGGCTTCTGATAGTCTCTCTTGTGACACCCATCATGAACGCAAAGCTTTACATCTTCTATCTTTAATAAGCTTTTCTTGGAATGTTTTTGAGATGCCCGGTAACAAAGCCACAAGGGAAAGTTACAATTTTGGCTAGGAAAAAAAAAATTATTCATGGTTACCGTTCATGAAGTCACAGGGGAGGAAATTCACAATTAATTCTTGGGGGTCATTACTCTCATGATAGTTACTTGTTTTTGTTTATAATGAGAAATCCAACGGGTTCGTACTAAACACGTTGCAAAAGTGGATACATACCGGGTTAAAACCCACAGAGATCATTATCTATGGTAGACCATTGTGACTTTTATCTGACTTTTTTTCCTCTTTACTTTATCTTCTAGTAACTTTTTTTTTTCTTTAAGCTTAGATTCGTTTTTCGTGTGATATCATCTACATCCTCAAAGGCAGTCTCAAAACAATCATCACCAATTCCCCCGTAGGGGAGTTAGTGCCGTCAGTGCACCTCATTCGGTGCAATGTAGGTATTACTTAAGGTTCTTTGCAGCTTCCCTTCGGCCCCTAGCTGCAACTACTTTCATTCCTTTTACTGTACCTCCGTTCATATTCTCTCCCTTCCGTCTTACTGTCCACCCTCTCCAAACAGTTAGTTCAGAGTTGAACTGCTTTGAAGTTTTCCTCCTGTAACACCTTTCAAACCTTTTTCTGTCAGTTTCCGTTTCAGCATTGAATGGCCTTAGTTGCCCCAGTGCTTGGCATAATGCCAAAAATCTGTATGAATAAGAAAACAATCATCATCAATACGTGCGAATGTCTTGATTTTCCAACACATATACTAATAATGTGGCTCACGGTTAACTCCTTCCTTACGAAGAGTAATAACATTCACTAATGTTTGTAGTTGGGCATCTCAGATATTCAGTCAGTCGTGGAATGTAATCGATGGAATGCCTGTTTGAAGCTAAGATATTTCATATAAATATATATACACACAGGAGGGGAATTATAAGTAATAAGTACTTCGTAGCCTCACAGGCTTGAACCACCAGACACTGAGAAAGTAACGACGTTTAATTATAATACATTAAACCATCCGGCTAATCAACGGATGGTTCAAGTTCGCGTGTTTAGTTGTTCAAGTCTGTGAGACGACGAACTACTTGTCAATTTTAATACCCTTTTGAAATAAATATATATATATATATATATATATATATATGTGTGTGTATATATATAGTATATATATATATATATCTATATATATAATATAACAATATATATATATAATATATCTATATATTATATATATATTTAGGGGCAAAAATACTCGCTAAGACATGATATAGATCAAGATTATATTTCGTTTTAACAGGAAAGTTTTTTATTTTGAGAGAGAGAGAGAAAGAGAGAGAGAAGAGAGATAGAGAGAGAGAGAGGAGAAGAGAGAGACGAGAGAGAGAGAGAGAGAGAGAGAGTCTCAGACATTTTTTTTGTTTCTAATCAGCTCATCTAAAAGTAATATTTTTTTTTCTAAAATCACCAGCAAACTACGTTTTATTATATAGCGGTACAATTAGCGTATAGATTCATAGAAGTGCCTTTCTTTCCAGTCGTTGATTGAGGCGTCTGGAATCATGGAATCTGGGTTCCTTACACCGAACGAGAGAGCTACTGCAAATTTCGGTAAGTGAATGTTTATTGCAAGTCGGTATAATGTCAGGACGGTCCCATTTCCAGTCCAAGTTAACAGTTAAGTATCTCTCAGTTTAACCAGACCACTGAGCTGATCAACAGCTCTCCTAGGGCTGGCCCGAAGGATTAGAAATTGGTTACCTAGCAACGGGACCTACAGCTTATTGTGAGATCCAAACTACATTAAATCGAGAAATGATTTTCTAATCACCAGAAATAAATTCCTGTGATTCAACGTTGGCTGAGCGGGGAGTCGAAATCACGACTACCGAATCGGTGGGCGAGCACGTAAACCACATGTCCAATTAGGAATTGTACAAGTGACTGACATGAAAGAGGAATGATGAGTAGACATGACATTACTCCCCTACTTCATAAATCAAAAATCGTTTTTGATTTTCTGTTTTTGTAGCATTTTACCAAAAAGCAACTCTCAAATATTGCTTGATGCAGATTATAATTTCACAGGTATAGTAGATTCACATCAACCGGTGCATTTGATGACTAGCCCAGTCCCTTACGACGCTCCTAATTGGCTGTTGATAAGCCAATCACTAGGCTGGAAACTCTAAGTCTCTCTCAAGAGTTCACATAGGCAGGATGTATGTTCCACCTCTCCTGAGGGATACGTCTTTCAAAAGCACCCCTCAGGAGAGATAGAGCATACTTCCTCGCTATATAAACTCGAGAGAGAGACAGAGTTTCCAGCCCTGTGATTGGCTTATCAACAACCAATCAGGAGCGTCGCAAGGGACTGGCCTAGACATCAATTGCAGGCTGATGTGAATCTACTATAGTAGTTTAAGCTGCGAAAGTTTCACTGGAATTCCAATCTAGTTTTAACGATGTGTTTGTAGAGTGACGGCGACAGAATACTTGCTATGAAATATGAGTGACACTTGTTTCAGTGCGTTTTTTTTTCTGGCGTTTCATTGTGCTCGTATTTGTCCCAGAAACAGTCTTAGCTAAAGTGAACTTGATTATATAAAAAAAAATAGTATCCTTTAGATAAAAAGAGCATAATATACTTTATTGATGCATATATATTTAATATCTCAATAATAATGTTTTTAAATAAAGGAATTACGAGAGAAATTTTTTTTACAGGAAGCAAGAACACGTGTAGTATCTTATTTTACTAGACACTTTTCAAAGACCAAAGCCATAAAGGAAAAAGTTCAGTCAAGTATATGTTAGATCAACCAGACCACTGAGCTGATTAACAGCTCTCCTAGGGCTGGCCCGAAGGATTAGATATTTTTACGTGGGTAGGAAACAACTGGTTACCTAGCAACGGGACCTACAGCTTATTGTGGAATCCGAACCACATTATATCGAGAAATTAATTTCTATTCACCAGAAATAAATTCCTCTGATTCCAAGTTGGCAGAGCAGGGAATCGAACTCATGACTGCCGAATTGGTAGGCGAGCACGTAAATCACTTGTCCAACGAGGAACTGCCGTAAAGGAAAGGAGGAATTGTTTCTCTAAATTAATGAAAACCAAAACATAACTGAACGTTTAAAGGTTAAGTAAATATAGAGAGATCCACTTTAATGTCATCCAGTATTCATCAAAGACCCAGCTATGAGTAAAAACACCTTTATAGTTCTAGATGGAAACAAGTCCCAATTCGTCTACGA
The DNA here is from genome assembly GCF_015104395.2 of Macrobrachium nipponense. Lineage (NCBI taxonomy): Eukaryota > Metazoa > Arthropoda > Malacostraca > Decapoda > Palaemonidae > Macrobrachium > Macrobrachium nipponense. Next base: position 73,049,763 of record NC_087206.1, read on the forward strand.
CACCGGAAGCATTTCAACGGGGCATTACACTGTAACCCCGCCCCCCCCAATTCAGGAAATCACAAAAAAGAATCTTTTGTTTCAACTTTCTGACATCAGATGCAACAAGTTTTTCACTTTTCGTTTTTAGTTCAGTGGCCGGAACATTTTTCGTGCAATATTGAAAAAAAATGGATAAATTCTGTCGCTGACAACGATCGTTTTAACTTGAATGATACTGAAATGATACTGGTACTGATGAAAAGCGCAGATTTTCCTTTTGAGATTCGTGATCTGAACGATAATCTCCTTCACGACTGTCTCTTCCCCATTTCATTTTTTTTTTTTTTTGCGTAATGAAAAAATGGAGAAATTCTCTCCCTGGCAACGATCGTTTTACTTGAATGACACTGATATGATACTGATACTGATGAAAAGCGTACATTTCCTTTTGCGATTTGAGATCTGAATGGATATCTTAATGATAAATCCTTCACCACTGTTTCTTCCCCATTTCATTTCGTCATATAAGAAGAAAATGAAAGCTTTATGCAGACGAAGACTCTATTGCATTCAGATTACTCTGATATGGAGAGGGATGTATATAATTCTAAATGATACTTTTTATTTAATCAAATAAGGCAAACCCTTTTTGTGGGGGGGGGGGTGTTCAAATAGACCAAACCCTTAATTTTTGGTCAAATACACCAAATAATTTTTTTTATTAAAGAGACCAAACTCGTTTATTTTTTTGGTCAAATAGACCCATTTTTTTTTTTTGGTCAAATAAATCAAAACTTTTTTTTTTTTTTTTTTTTTTTTTGTCAAATTGACGACCTAAACCCCGCCCCCCCCCCCCCTTTTTTGTTTTTTTTTTTTATCAAATAGACAAAAATAGCTATCGTATGGACACCTTCAAATGACGCTTTACGTGAGTTGAAATCTGAAAATTATGGTTATTCTTGTTTAATTTTGCTATTAAATCTCCCGTCTTTCGTGTATAAATGAGATAAAGTACCATTAATAAAGGTGAATTGATTGGCCTCCAATATAAAGGACGATAGGTAAAAAAACGCATCTAGTTTTCCGTCTGCCACGGTCCATGAAACTCATCCACTGTCCGGTGGTGGCATATGTTGTTGGTACCTATATCGCTGCCAGATGTACGATTATGGCTAACTTTAATCTTCAATAAAATAAAAAGAAACTGCTGAGGCTAGAGGGCTGCAATTTGGTACGTTTGATGACTGGAGGGTGGATGATCAACATACCAATTTGCAGCCCTCTAGCCTCGGTAGGTTTTAAGATCTGAGAACGGACGGATGGACGGACAAAGCCGCCAAATGCTTCACAGATGCTATTCAGTGATTCCAGACCGTCAGGAAATAAGCCCCAGAGTTTTCTTTATCTCCTTTCTGTTCTCCTGAGGATGTGTTTATATTTCCATCGTCTTGGACGATGACCTCCGTGACACCGTCCACGTTTTCCTGACACATCCATTACAGGATGCTGACATTTTCTTGACTTGATAGACCCTATCTCGTCTGTCACTTGCAGAGAGAGAGAGAGAGAGAGAGAGAGAGAGAGAGAGAGAGAGAGAGAGATGAGAGTCGGTTTTGTCCTGCGTCAGAGGCTCCCATTTTTGAGTCTTGTTTCGTCCTCTCTAACTTTCTTAGCATATCTGTTTAAAGGTATTCATACCGAGTCTTTTTGTCGGCTTTGGGACAGTCGCTTTTTATCTCTTTTTTTACCTTTATTTCATAAAAAGAAATTCAAGTTTGATTAGATTACATTTTAGGTACAAATGACTTCCGTCGTTTATTGGACTATTTTGTTTATAGAATTTTAAGTTTTATTATATTACATTTGCCGCACCAATGAATCCTGCCGTTTATTGGAGTGTTTTGTTTATAATCGCTTGTTTTTTGTTCCAGTAAGTCATCGTTACGATTCTTTTCCCCTTTTTGCTAATTTTATTGATTAAAGTTCGTTCACCTTATAATATAGCTTTATTCAGTAATTTTTCTCGACTCATTACCAACTCTTTTTATAATGTTGCCACTGTTCATCTTAAATCTTTATATTTGACGGGTTTTGTTGTCTTTTATTTTAGACTTTTTTTTTATGTATACTAGCTGTCTGTTCCTCTTCGTTTGTTGGTGTTTATTCTTAAATGGATATGTGAACTCAGCTTGGTAGAAATGTGAGTATTCGTAGTATCATCAAGAACGCTTAAATGAACGATTTCTTCTTGCGCGCCTGCACGCATGCGTTTACGCACACATACATATACGTATATGTGTTGTATATGTGTATATATATATATGAATGTATTTATATACGTAAAATATACATGTATATATACGTATATATATATGAATGTATTTATATACGTATAATATACATGTATATATATACGTATATATATATATATATATATATATACTATATATATATATATATATATATAATATATATATATAGATTATATATAGGATGAGTGTGTGTGTGTGGGGGTCTGTATAAAGTGTGTGAAGAATGAATAAATATGCCAATTATAATCTATGCTGATATTCGAATTGAACGTGATAATCACTTCCTATTCTCACCCTTTAGACAGCAGAGAGAGAGAGAGAGAGAGAGAGAGAGAGAGAGAGAGAGAGAGAGCAGGGTAGGATGAGGATGTTTTATTCACTTTTGACATAAATCCAGCGAATTGGTTCCTCGAATTCCCGCCCTTCTGTTCTCAAGGGATAACCCTTGTCCAGACCCTTCAGGGCAATCACAGATTTTTGTACCATCTGTCAACAACCAAATCCAGATGAGCCATAGTTTCAAGGGTTTGTCTGTAGTGCTACAGACACATACACACACACACACACACACACACACACAAAACACACACACACGTAAAAATTATAAGCAACTAAACTTTAAAGTATCTGCACGATGTTCAAATAATTTCAAATCATATTCCAGAATGCATGCATAATTGCCATTTGGAATGAGAATTAGCGCAGGAACTTCCCCTTCAAACGTTCTATTCTGTAATACATTTAGTCCGTCACTTGCTGTACAGGCCAGAATGCAAGATGGGGCTATTATGTGGGAAAGCATTCACTTTGTGCTATGAAAAGTTATTATCGAAACTACTTACTGGTCTCGGGAATAGTAATAGTTTGCTGATATCAATACAATTACTTGTTGATAAACATGAAAGCTTGAGGATATATATAATATCTATATATATATAGATTATAATCTATATATTAAACTATATAATATATAGTTATTATCTATAATATATATAATAGAATATAATATTTATATTTTTATATATGTATATATATATATAATCAAATGCTGCTTCGTGCTTACATTGTTCTTGACCCTTCTTGCATCCTATAACTATTTCTCTTCCAACCTGCATTTCTTCCTTTCTCATACTCTGAATACAAAAATGAAATGGTGTGGGAATTACGGAATTCTCTCGGTATTGTAAGTGGACTGGATGCATATGTGTAAATGATGTTCTTATACCTGTCAGGGAAGAATAGTATTCGTTGAGTGGAGAAAAGATTTTTATTTTTTCCGATCCTGTGAACCAATAAATCTAAAAAGAAAAAAATATTGTAACTCAGTTATGCTTCGAAAAACCTGTCTGAAAGTGAAGAAATGAGAGAGAGAGAGAGAGAGAGAGAGAGAGAGAGAGAGAGAGAGAGAGAGAGTTGATTTATGGAAGAGGAAAGACAGGTCAGGTACTTGGATGGATTCGCTGCAGACTGTTGTGATCACATGTGGATTATATGTTGAGGAACTGCTCCTTGTCCTGTGAATTATTTGCTGGTATGTATATATATATTATAAAATTATATATATATATATATATATATATATATATACATATACATATATATATATTATATATATCTATATATATATATATATATATATATATATATACTATATGTATATATATATGTTATATATATGTATACATATATATATATATATATATAATATATATATAATATATATATATATATATATATATATATTTATTATTCTTGACCTGGATATTTTGTCTAACAGGAGTTACTATTTTCTGGAATTACCACGTTCACTCCATTTCAGTAATAATTTCTTTAGCTATTAAATGTGTTTTGTGCCTTTATCTCATATAATCAAGACCATGAAATCTTGTTTCTTGTTCCCTTCTCCAGTCTCAATAGTCGAGAATTTATCAAGTTTTTGAGAAGCCGGGTTCATGCAAGCTTATCGATGAGCGTTCTCATGGTTTTCATGGTGAAATGTATTACTAAAAAATACATTTTTATCGACTTTTCATAAGTGACTTTCCTCATTTGGATGATCCAAACTATGAGTTGTCTTCATTTTTTGAAAACTGGTTGTGTGGTTTTGGTTGCAAATTTCGAATTTCTCTTAAATAAAAAAACAAAACTTTTTAGAATTACGAACCATAAAAAAAATCCTTGTCCTTCTCTCTACATATTCTTTGCCTCTTCTCATCGATGCCAATTTTCTTGCTCTCTCTCTCTCTCTCTCTCTCTCTCTCTCTCTCTCTCTCTCTCTCTCTCTCTCTCTGATAGGCTTCCTCATTAGACCAAGTAACTGAGTCACCCATTGTAGATACCCGGAAACGGCTGCAATAAGTCTTCCGTAATATAGCTTCCAAAAGGTTATTGTCGGTTAGCTCAGACTATGGAAGGTATTCATTCTCCCATATTGATGTTTGGGCCTTTCTCGTTTTGGCGAAATATTAACATGTGAGCAAACGATGTTTGTATATGACCTCAAAAATGCCAGTTTTATTCACTGATATTTTCACTTTTCTGGGTCATAATATAGCTTAATTTTTTTTTTTTTTTAATTTTCAGCCATGCGTTTTTACCTTCTTTTTTAGTGATTTATTAACTTACAATCAAATTTCGCTTATATCGCATTCCCAGGGTATCTATGTTGTTAATTATTTGTTGATATCTTATTCATCAACGTATCGCATTCCCATATTTGTAGTTAACAAGAGCTATTCATGCAAGATATGCATTCTGTCGTATGATTCGTTAAAACGTTAATAAATATTACAAATTTGACTACAATATCTCTCGCCAAAGTTGTAGGAATTGTGTCATTATTTCAAGAACTTAATCACAATCTTCTTGGTTTTTAAAAATTAATTTATCTAGTGTTTTAACTTTTAATTTTGACTTGATGTAGATTCATTGTTGGAGGATTGTGAACGAATTTTAAGTTATGTCAGGAATTCGTTTGTATTCGATGTTGTTGGCCTTCATAGTTTTTATTCATTTGAGAAGTGAAATTTTCGGTTTTTTTAATTTTTTTTGAGTAGTCCCCATTCTAAAAGCTGAAAGCTAAAGGATGAATTTTTGCATTATTTCACAATAGTTTTATCTTTACCGGACTATGATTATATACTGTTCCCTTAATGAAAGAATGGTGCCAGAGAATAATTGAATGTGTAGCAGCGTATGAGTGAGAAATTCCTTCAATCACGGTGGATGACTCCACATGTAATACTAAGGGAATTTTATCTTTACACAAGGTTAACTAAAGTAACTAACCACTCCTTGCAATTCGTTATGGTTATGTAGTACTACGTTATTTACAAGAGCAATAACACGGAATGTACGTTTTCTCCTCTTTAGTACAAAGTTCTGGTCCCTAAATTAATCTGTATTTACTTCAGTTGTATTTTACAGCTAAGTCATTTTAATTCATAATCGCTGGAGTTAATGAGTATCATTTGCATATATTTCTCCATGGAAATTCACTACACAAGGTCTGTTGTATTTAGGACTTCAGTTTTTCCATTTTATCTATATATTCGTCTTCAGTATTTTTACGCAGTAACTATTGAGAGGGAAAAATGTATATTTATAGAGCCCTAAATCCACGGGAATATAGATAAATTAGTTACTGCTTGGATCTTTGTGAATGCAGACATTCTCGTCCTTAATGATACAGATTTGGGTAGTGTCTCCTAATTCCATCTCACATTTTCAATATCATTCAGCGTGATCATTATCGCTTACTCGAGAAGTAAGCCTACAAACTACTTTATTGTTGTTGTTGTTCTTGCATTTGTTGTTCCTGTTGGGGGGCGATATGCTGTCCAACCGCTCCAAGAAAACAACCAATTAATGCCCAATAGTTAGCAATGTCTGACTGTCGCCAAGCGGAGACTATTCTGGGAATAGGAGTCCATAATGCCCAATAATTAGCAATATCTGACTGCCACAAAAAAAGAAAATATTCTGGTAGATTAACGTCATGAACAGGAGTCCGTGGAAAGAGTATTCCTGAACTTTGCTCCAAGGATTCCTCGTCCGAAGTTATCCAGCTGAGTCGGCAGAGGCAGAAACCGGTAAATTTTCTCTTCGAATTTGAGGCAGAATCTCAAAGGGCTTCAAAGCGTTCAGTTTATTTTGACGCGAATGCATGATGGCTCTCGCTTTTACCCATATTAAGTTCTCTCGAATCTCGACCTGGGAATGTTGCCGTTAACGAGATACTGGAACTTTGACAATTTTGTTTGACAGTTTTATTAGTTTGTTTGACGCGTCATTGACATTTAAAATGATGTATTTTTTGTTCCTCTAAGGAAAATCTTAAATTGCTACTTGCAAAGAGAAATCTGTTATGTTATCGTAAACAGTAACTAGAATGAGTCTCTACACGTTTGCAAAGATGAAAGGAAACGTATTTCATTGCTGTTCCGTGCATTGCCCAATTTCTCTAATACTAAAGCATACACATACCCGGAAAGCAGCAGAGATCCTGTAATACTTTAGTTTTACAAGCTGAATGAATTCAGACCATCAACACTTGTTCAAAGTATTAACTTAACAGTGATATACATAAAGCATACCCAAGTCTACGTTCTCTCCCCCTCGTGCTTGTTCATTTTCCTTTCCTAACGTATTATTGTAATCATGGAGAGAAAGATACTTTTGTTCTGTTAATGCAAATTATTATTGGTCATCTGCAGAGCGAATTGCATTCAATGTGTGAAGGTACCTGGAAAATTGATGGATATGCGACTGCTTCCTGCCTCTACTTCGGATTTTTGTTTTAGTTTTCCTTTGTTTTCCCTTTACCTGGCCTTCCGTACCTCCAGTTCTGTTTAAGCGGTGGATTCCAGCATTGGCTGTATGTTGCATAATCTTCCTGCCTCCCGTTGCTTTCTTGCGGACAAAGGGACGCGAAATTCCCTCTATTCCTTTAGATAAAGAAATAATTGTTAATTATTCCAAGTGAAAACAATGTTTCTTATTACTTTGTCATTTACTTCAATTACTTTCTGCTGAACTACAGAAAAATAGCGGTAAAAATCTCTTGCTATGGAATATCATGTATCCAAAATAAATTGTCTAAAACATTTTCTCTCATGATCTATACCACATAGCGAGTTGAATTTTTCAAAAGCAACAAGTCATAATTGCTTCCTTTATAGCATCGTTAAACCGTAACTACTAAGTATACTAGGATATCGTTTTGCATAAGTTCAGTATACCTTAGTTTAATCAGACCACTGAGCTGATGAACAGATCTCCTGGGGCTGGGCCAAAGGATTAGATATTTACATGGCTAGGAACCAATTGGTTACCTAGAAACGGGACCTACAGCTTATCGTGGAATCCGAAACACATTATATCGAGAAAATAATTTCTAATCACCAGGAACAAATTCACCTCTGATTCCACGCTGGCAGAGCGGGGAATCGAACTCGGGATTACCGAATCGATAAGCGACCACGTAAACCACTCGTCCAACGAGGAACTAGATATCGTTTTCCAAACTAAAATAAAAATAAAAAACTCTTCGAAGAAACGAAGAGTATGTCCAGGAACACTTTTTTTCGAAAAACAAATATGATAAATAAAGTCACCCGTAGAAGGGAATAATTAGTAATGATGGCATAGTGCTATGCTCATAGACATATTCATAAAACCATTTATGTTATCGTATGCACTTATTTACCGTAATCGTGGTATTCCTGTTTTTCTGACGTATTTCAGTATTTTGCTCTCTACGATTAACCTTGGGATGACCCCAAACTCCCTATGATTAATTGGCCAATATGGTTCCATACCCCCTTGGCTTAAGTTCAACATAAGTCCTATTTGTGGACAATATAACTTAAAATATACTTAGTTTAATACATACTTTAGGTATGAATAACTAGGAATAGAACATACAAGAAAATCAAAAGCATTTATAGTCATATAGCTATTTATTTCCAAATTGTACCCCTGTATATATTGACACATTAAAACCATATATACACAAATATCCAGAGGTCAAGTACCATACCCCCCAACATGCAATTCTCATACCCCCAAGGGATATGGATGCCCTGCGTTAAGAACCCCTGCTCTATCCAATGAGAACATTAGACCCTTCAATATTGAGCGGTAGATTACGAATTAAAATAGTTTTTGCCACTAACTTACATTATGTAAATCCCTTTAACATAACAGAAAATTAAGGAGTGTCAGGCATGATGGATGAAAAAGAAAATTATAAATTATTCTAAATGATCTGCGTCATAATCAGCAGGTACATTGGTATGATTATGTCATAATACAACAATCCATCTGATTCAGCAATGACCTGCTGTTACTGGTAATTTTAGAATTACTGTTTATTTTTGTGTACAAATACGTTGAAATCGGCAATTGTTCAAAACTCTCGAACTGATTCTTTCAAATGGCGCTCTATTTTCATAGAATATAGAGCAGACGCATTCGTCCCCTGAGATTAGGTATTAAGTCAATACTTCAGAAATGAGACGATTCCTTTATCTATCCTAATTATGTCAGCTTGGTTAAAGTAAATGATTATAATATCCTGATCCCCGTAGGGAGGTAGTGCCGTCAGTGCACCTGGTGCGGTGCAATGTAAGCATTACTCAAGGTGCTTTGCAGCGTGCCTTCCTTAGGCCCCTAGCTGTAACCCCTTCCGTCCCTTTTACTGCACCTCCTTTCATATTCTTCTTCCATCTTACTTTCCACCCCATCCTATCAACTGATTCATAGTGCAACTGCTTTGAGGCTTTCCTCCTGATAAACCTTTCAAACCTTTTACTGTCAATTTCCGTTTCAGTGCTGAATGACCTCACAGGTCTCAGTGCATGGCATTTGGTCTAAATTCTATATTCAATCAATAAATCAAACAATAATATCCTGCTGCCGTTTCAAAAAAAAAACATACATTTAACTTAAATTCTTGAACGCCGGCGAATTGATTCATTTTTTACAACACAAAACCAAGCGAGACCTCAACTATTGGTCATGCGCGTCTGACTGACCCTGTTTCATTGTTCATTACCTCTGCTCTATATAGCGTTACGAGGACGACCGAAGACATTCGTCCAGTCTCGCCGTAACTTTCTGAAATAATTTCCCCGGTTCATTTAAGTTGAAAAGGCTCGGCGAGCGGCATCAGAACAACACAGATCCCCTCCACAAACATTTGCAATCTAAGCGATGTTCCCGAGAGGCGGCAGGGAAAGCGTTGGTGGGAATTTCTGTTGATAAAATTACATTCCTACTAGTTTCCTCTGTGTGACCTTCGCCTTTGTGTATATCGGTTTTCAGCAGCCGTCCGTTCCAGCTTCGGGGCGGCGGAAGGGATTTAGAACTGTGTTAATGCTTTTGATAATCGTTAATCGTGTATCGCAATGCATCGTTTACTTCAATCTGAGAGCTCAAATTGTCTAACTTTGGCTGACCATAATTGTTTATCCTAAATCTCTGGTCTTATTCCAACTCTGACTCTTCACTACATGAGAGGTGCCTCACACTGAGGGACCTGGGGCAACCCGAAGGAGCTTGTAAAGTCTCTGCTAACTAGGTTGTAAACTGCATTGCCTTGGCAGAATTGGTTTATTGTTTTAAGCTAAATTGAAACGTTTATTAGGTTTGTCTGTATATCAGACTTAATTATTTTTCATCTCTCACGTCGTATTGTAATTTACTTTTTCTGCGTTGCTGATATAGTTCTTTCTCGTTCGTTTTGAAATCTTGGTATCAGTGGACTATTTTGATGTTATTTGCATTTGAAATGGACAGGAGAGAGAGAGAGAGAGAGAGAGAGAGAGAGAGAGAGAGAGAGAGAGAGAGAGAAAATGAATTTCTTTGAAATGGCAGCGAGAGAGAGAGAGAGAGAGAGAGAGAGAGAGAGAGAGAGAGAGAGAGAGAGAGAGAGAGAGAATCTCTTCGAAAAGCAAATGTATTCTCAATGGCACGGAGACCAGTGAGGCAGAAATTGATTTCATTGGATCGGAGGACCGGGACTGTACTTGAGAAGATGAGATCATCCGATCTCATCCAGGTCCTCAGGAGGACGGATGACATTCGAAAAGCCTACAGGGAGATAAAATGGATGCGTTCTGTATCACAATTTACAGAGCGCGATTCAAAAGAGGATGATTAAGAGAGGTATGGCAGACGACAGGTCAGCCGTAGTGAACTAGAAAGAAGGAGCAATATATATATATATATATATATATATATATATATATATATATATATATAATTGCTTGAATTACAGCTTTAGCCCCTTCTTTCTGTGTATATTTATATATATATATATATATATATATATATATATATATATATATATATAAAATATATATATATACAGAGAGAGAGAGAGAGAGAGAGAGAGAGAGAGAGAGAGAGAGAGAGAGAGAGATGACAAAAGTACACTGTGAAGACTCACTTATGGCTCTAAGTGGCGCCAATTCCAGTCAAGGGAGATTTTCTGAATTATCAAAAATCAACTTTATAAATGCTAGAAAAAAGAATCAGTAGAAGTAAGATTTGCTTTAATGTACTTTTCTACTTATTTGTCTGGAGAGAAAATGATAGAAAAATGAAAAGCAACGACGATGTTCTTAAATAACATTTATCATAAAACAAGGAAGGAATCGTTGAGTAAACCGCCACTCACACGAAAGCTATAATTCTTTGGGATAGTTAAGGGGCGTCGAGTAGTACCATGAATCACCTTAGAAAAAAAAAGATGATATATAAGAGACGGAAGCGTGAATAGTTTCCACTGGGAAAAATATAAACGTAATCGGAATTCGATAAAGATTTTCTCAAGGTCTGCGATATATATCTTCATTCCTACACCTACAATGTGGACACTGAGTGAAGAGGAACTCAAGGTTTAGAAGTTTGTGTTAAATGTATACATGTCGGTTAGAAAGATGATTTTTTAGATCTGCACGCAGAAATGCGCACAGAAACACACATACGCGAGTATACATAACCATATCAGCACACGCGCGGAAAGGAATCAGGTGAAAGTAAATTCAATTGAACTGAATATAGAATTTAGGCCAGAGGCCAAGCACTGGGACCTATGAGGTCATTCAGCGCTGAGACGGAAATTTGACAGTAAAAGGGTTGAAAGGTGTAATAGGAGGAAAACTTCAAAGCAGTTGCACTGTGAAGCAATTGTTAGGAGAGGGTGGAAAGAAAGATGGAAGAAGGAGAATATGAATGGAGGTAAAGTTAAAGGAACGAAAGAGGTTGCAGCTAGAGGCCGAAGGAACGCTGCTAAGAACATTAGGTAATGCTATGAGGTGCACTGTCGGCACTAGCCCCTTCCCCCTACGGGGGCCAGGTGAAAGTAACGAAGGAGAAGTGACGCATTACAATAAGACAAGAAGAAACTGATACATGTTGATACTAAGAGTTCCTTCTTCAAGCATTCACTATTCACGAGTTTAACATCCAAAATGCAGACAGCGGTGCTGATGTACATGCTATTACTACGTCTGAAATTTTGGAAGTACACCCCTGTTATATTTTGATATAAATAAACAAAAACAGTAAATTGTACAATTAATAAACATACACCCAGACGCATACGGTAATTCATTTGAATAAACAAGTTGATAATCAACATACAGCATCCAGTGAACTGAATATATATATATATATATATATATATATATATATATATACATATATGTATATATATGTATATATATATATATATATATATATATATATATATATATATACATATATATATATATATATATATATATATATATATATATATATATATATATATATATATATATATATAAATATATATATATATATATATAGGAGGTATACAGGAGCGCAGACATAAAGAGGTTCAGGAGGTCCATTGATACTAAACATGAAGGCCAAGATTTATTATAAAAAACGTTTCGCACATCAACTTTGTGCATCTTCAGTCTGTAAAAAGAGAAATGCATATATTAAAAACTAAAACAGGATTCACAATAGTATTCATTAAATGCAATAAAATATAAATAGTTAAAAGAGAAGAAGAAACCACTGAGGTACCAACCGACTAGAATGGAAGGAAAGCAAGGAATGATTATTGAGAGAGCCAGGTCCAAGACGTTGACTATGCCAGATGTAGAGGTGAAGCCGAGGTGTTTGTTATTCAATGGGGAACCAGCCTTTTAATAATTAAATATTCCAAGGTAGTTAGGTGGTCCGGGTCTTTAGTATAACCTATTATCGAGAAGTGCTGTTTTGATACATTTATTTTGCATTTGGTGGCATGAGTTCTTGATACTAGAAAATTCAGGATTACTAATTCTTTGACCTGTTTCTATAGCTGAAACCCATATGGCTACAATATCTCATCTGCAGTAATCTTCGAGTCGATCCCACGTAAGTGCAGGGCATCCTGCGCATTTGAATTTGTATACAACGTTGGATCTCATGAAGTCCTGCAGACGATCTTTGAAATTAAAAAGCGAGCCAATTTTGCAAGGATTGTTTGAGATGAGTTTAATTTTGAGATAAGGAATTTCTTGTTCTATTATTTGTGAGAGTCTAAGAGAAAACTTCGAGTCTGTTATATATGGAATCGATGCATAAATCATTTCTTTGGGACATCCATTAGCGGAGGAGGCGATTGGATATAGTTACCTACTAATTTGTTTATTATGTTATATACAAAGTCGTTGGGATAGGAGTTTTTTTGAAAAAAGGTTATTAAAAAATTCCATTTCGTTATGAAAAATGTGCCAGTTGGATGTAATATTTCAAAGCTCTATAGACCAGTGTGTATATGGTATTAGTTTTAAAGGTTTTTTCTGACAAGAACTATAGAAGTTATTGGCTAATCCCGTGAACGCCTTTTTTCGATATACTGCAGTCGTGAATTCTGAATTGACTCTAGTGACAAGAATGTCCAGAAATGGTAATTTGTTTTCATTTTCTATCTCCATTGTGAATTTAATGTTGGGATGTTGTGCGTTAATGTGGTCCAAAAATTTTGCTATTGCCACTGGTATCTTGAAAAGTGCAAATGTGTCGTCAACATATCTCTGTAATACATTGGTTTACAAGAAATAGGACAATTGTCTAAAAATTTCTGTTCCAAATATGACATAAAAAGTTCGCAAATATTGGCCCAAGTGGCGACCCCATAGCAACTCCATCGACCTGCGAATAGAGTCGTTGATTAAAAATAAACATGGAATCTTGCACAGCAAGTTCAAGAAATTGTTTAAAAAGGGGTTTGCTAAAACCATGAAATACAGTGTCATCGCTAATAAAAATCTTATTTAAAATAATATCTATGGTTTCGTTTAATGGTACATTCGTAAAACAACGATTCCACGTCAAAACTGGCCATTTGGTAGTCTCCGTCCTGATGGATGATTTGTTCCTGAAATTGATATCCATTTTTCAAAGTGTTTTTCATTAATGGAATATTCAGCTAATAGTGATACTAAAAATTTGGAGATAGAAAAAGAAGGACTATTGTATGCAGCCATAATAGGTCTAACAGGTGTGCCTAGGTTTATGAATTTTCGGTAGGCCATATAATATACTAAACGAAGAACCTGTGACATGTAATTGCTGGTATGTAGTTTCATTTATTACCCCTTCATTTTTCAGTTTCCTTGAATCTATTGACTTTATCTTCTCTTTTGTAAATATCGAGAAAGTTGGGGGTCACCATGTAGTTGAAACTTAGTGGTATCAGATAGAATGGTTTCAATTTTTTCTATGTACTCATTTTTGTTAAGAATCACCACACCTTGCCTTTATCAGGTTTGCAAATAATTATATCTTTCCCGTTTTTTCAATTCAAGTAATAATTTAAGATCATCCTTTCTAAAAAATGGTGTCCACGGAGGTTTTAAGGTTAGCATATGTTTGATGAATAATAGAGGACATTTTTTGTTGCAAATTACTGATGTCTTTTATCATATCTAGTTTGCCATTTGAAGTGTTGTTTCAGAGACTTTTGAAACTAGATATGATAAAAGACATCAGTAATTTGCAACAAAAATGTCCTCTATTATTCATCAAACATATGCTAACCTTAAAACCTCCTGGACACCATTTTTTAGAAAGGATGATCTTAAATTATTACTTGAATTGAAAAAACGGGAAGATATAATTATTTGCAAACCTGATAAAGGCAAAGGTGTCGTGATTCTTAACAAAAATGAGTACATAGAAAAAATTGAAACCATTCTATCTGATACCACTAAGTTTCAACTACATGGTGACCCCAACTTTCTCGATATTTACAAAAGAGAAGATAAAGTCAATAGATTTCTTAAGGAAACTGAAAAAATGAAGGGTGTAATAAATGAAACTACATACCAGCAATTACATGTCACAGGTTCTTCGTTAGTATATTATATGGCCTACCGAAAATTCATAAACCAGGCACACCTGTTAGGACCCATTATGGCTGCATACAATAGTCCTTCTTTTTCTATCTCCAAATTTTTAGTATCACTATTAGCTGAATATTCCATTAATGAAAACACGTTTGAAAAATGGATATCAATTTCAGGAACAAATCATCCATCAGGACGGAGACTACCAAATGGCCAGTTTTGACGTGGAATCGTTGTTACGAAATGTACCATTAAACGAAACCATAGATATTATTTTAAATAAGATTTTTATTAGCGATGACACTGTATTTCATGGTTTTAGCAAACCAACCCCTTTTTAAACAATTTCTTGAACTTGCTGTGCAAGATTCCATGTTTATTTTTAATCAACGACTCTATTCGCAGGTCGATGGAGTTGCTATGGGGTCGCCACTTGGGCCAATATTTGCGAACTTTTTTATGTCATATTTGGAAACAGAATTTTTAGACAATTGTCCTATTTCTTGTAAACCAATTGTATTACAGAAGAGATGTTGACGACACATTTGCACTTTTCAGATACCAGTGGCAAATAGCAAAATTTTTGGACCACATTAAAACGCACAACATCCCAACATTAACAAATTCACAATGGAGATAGGAGCAAATGAAAACAAATTACCATTTCTGGACATTCTTGTCACTAGAGTCAATTCAGAATTCACGACTGCAGTATATCGAAAAAAGGCGTTCACGGGATAGCCAATAACTTCTATAGTTCTTGTCAGAAAACCTTTAAAACTAATACCATATACACACTGGTCTATAGAGCTTTGAAATATTCATCCAACTGGCAAATTTTTCATAACGAAATGGAATTTTTAATAACCTTTTTTCAAAAAAACTCCTATCCCAAAGACATTGTATATAACATAATTAACAAAATTAGTAGGTAACTATATCCAATCGTCCTCCGCTAATGGATGTCCCAAAGAAACTGATGTATGCATCGATTCCATATATAACAGACTCGAAGTTTTCTCTTAGACTCTCACAAATAATAGAACAAGAAATTCCTTATCTCAAAATTAAACTCATCTCAAACAATCCTTGCAAAATTGGCTCGCTTTTAATTTCAAAGATCGTCTGCAGGACTTCATGAGATCCAACGTTGTATACAAATTCAAATGCGCAGGATGCCCTGCAACTTACGTGGGATCGACTCGAAGATTACTGCAGATGAGATATTGTAGCCATATGGGTTTCAGCTATAGAACAGGTCAAAGAATTAGTAATCCTGAATTTTCTAGTATCAAGAATCATGCCACCAAATGCAAAATAAATGTATCAAAACAGCACTTCTCGATAATAGGTTATACTAAAGACCCGGACCACCTAACTACCTTGGAATCTTTAATTATTAAAAGGCTGGTTCCCCATTGAATAACAACACCTCGCTTCACCTCTACATCTGGCATAGTCAACGTCTTGGACCTGGCTCTCTCAAAAATCATTCCTTGCTTTCCTTCCATTCTAGTCGGTTGGTACCTCAGTGGTTCTTCTTCTCTTTTTAACTATTTATATTTTATTGCATTTTAATGAATACTATTGTGAATCCTGTTTTTTAGTTTTTAATATATGCATTTCTCTTTTACAGACTGAAGATGCACAAAGTTGATGTGCGAAACGTTTTTATAATAAATCTTGGCCTTCATGTTTAGTATCAATGGACCTCCTGAACCTCTTATATATATATATATATATCTATGTATATATATATATATATATATATATATATATATATACATAGATATATATATATATATATATATATATATATATATATCTATATATATATCATATATATATATTATTATATATATATATATATATATATATATATATAGATATTATATATATATATATATATTATATATATATATATATATATATATATATATATATATTCCTCACTTCGCATCGGGATTCAACACCAACGTTTCAAATGAAAAGCTAGGGGACTACCAATAGATGTATACATATGTGTGTATATGTGTACTTTTACAAACACACACTATATATATATATATATATATATATATATAATATATATATATATATATATATATATATATATATATATATATATATATATATATATATATATAATATCATTGAAGAAAATAGATAGATCCCACAGTAATTAGCATTATAGTCTAAATAATCACTGCGCATTACCACAAGCCAGGATGCGCCAACTCCATTTTGAGAAGCCAAATATGTATCACATATTGTAGTGAGCGTTGTCCTGTGGCACACTCAGCGAAATTGGTTCTCAAGTCAACAAGCACAGGCTGCAAGCTAGGTTGGTAGGATTAAATGTTTACAAGATTATCTGATACGATTGTTTCTGCCGTTAAAGTTCTACTGGTCTGAAGGTTTAGCCGCGCCCTCTCGGATATAGTATTCAGAATTGTTTCCAGGTTCCTTTATACAGTTCCTTTATACAGCTTGCCGCTGCTACAACAGAAATTCGGATTTAGGCCAAGCTTTTCCTTTTACTTGCTTCAGATTTTTCGAATTTGCATTAATATTTTGCCTAGAATTTAACCCTAATTTTGTAAATTTGTATCATATACACCCCAATGGAATAAATTAACATTTTTCTGTCTCTCTCTATATATAACCTCACTTATTCCAAAAGGCGGTCCTTGCTTCGATATTAAATATCCATCATATTCCTTTCTGTTTCATTTCATGCTTTTTCAGTCATGGTCAACGCAGGTCCATTTATCTGGCCTTTCTGTTTGCTTGTGCGTTGACAATTGCCGAGAGAGAATTCGAAATGCAGCACTAGATCCAAGAGAAAAAATGTTTTATGTATTTCTCTTGGACGAAGATTGCACCTACTCTAAAATTTATATTTCTTAGTAAAACCAGATCAAGGTTGCATGCTATATATTCAGTTTGATAAAATATTCATCTGGGAGAGGAGGTACGTAGGTGGGATAAGATTAGAAATTCAGATAAGCTTTTGAAAAATTCCCGAGTCTGCAAAAGTTTCTATTCTGCATCTATTTATTTTGTAGGTGGTGGTTAAGATTGGTTGAAAATATTTGTTTGTGAGAATAAAATGTATCGGGTTTCAGTACATAATAAATTTTTTTAAAGATAAAAGTCTTCATTTTATATTTTGTGCTGTTTTTGTTAAGTTGTCTAT
>NC_087206.1:73072650-73102650 GCF_015104395.2 Macrobrachium nipponense
CATTCCATTGAGGTTGTGAGAGATGTGTATTTCTGGTGATAGGAGTTCACTCTCGACGAGGTTTGGAAGTCACGTAAAGCCGTTGGTCCCGTTGCTGAATAACCACTGGTTCCGTGCAATGTAAACATATGATTGTTGAAGAATGATGATTTCAGCGCATTCAAACTTACAGTGAAATGACTTTGGTACCGAGTCTTGGAAAAGCGGTTAATTATGCAAGGAAAAATAAAGCTTCATTCTGAATTTAGATGAGAACCCCGAAGGTGTATAGGTAAAAAAAAACGATGCACCCTTCATTTCTCTAAGGGCATAAAACGACATGAGCTATTTACATAGTGATGTCTCTTTTCAAAGCCACAAACTTCACATGAATATAGCGAACTACTGAGGTTTGAAAAATTGTCAGATTTTTTTGTTTCGTTAAGTGTATTTTAAGTAATGTATTTATTACTGAAATTTCAATAATGTTCCAAGGACGAGGAACCAATCTCTCTCTCTCTCTCTCTCTCTCTCTCTCTCTCTCTCTCTCTCTTTTATATATATATATATATATATATATATATATATATATATACATATACATACATATGACACACACGCACACACACACACACACACACACACACACATATAGATATATATATATATATATATATATATATATATATATATATATATAGAGAGAGAGAGAGAGAGAGAGAGAGAGAGAGAGAGAGAGAGAGAGAGAGAGTTGGTTTCTCGTTCTTGGAACATTATTGAAATTTCAGTAATAAATACTTAGAATATCGTTTAACGAAAAAAAAAGAAATCTGACAATTTTTCAAACATCAGTAGTTCGCTAAAGTCATGTTGAAGTTTGTGGCTTTAAAAAGAGACATCGCATATGTAAATAACTCATGTCCTTTATGCCCTAAGAGAAATGAAGGTGCATCGTTCTTTTATACCGAATACACCTTCGGGGTCCTCATCTAAATTCAAGGGCGTGTCCTTTCATGAAAAACCTTCAACTCACACTACTTGAATCAACATATAAACAAGGTTAAAATTTCCTTTTTTTCAACATCCTATGAAGCACTGCCCTTTCCTTCTGCATTCACCCTCAATATTAATGTTAGATAAAGAACTGAACTGAGTTGCGGAAAAAATTGAATGTATTCGAAAATGCGGGACTGCGTCAAACTGTGCCAGTGTTCTCTTATGCTTTGTCCTGGTGGCCTTCCAAGGAAGAGTGAAATATCAGAAAGCGTTTCTAATCAAAAGGAGCAAAGCATTGTTGTAGTTGTTGCTCATAACTTTAATCTAACTTTTAGGGAGTCAGTATTATTTCTCTCTCTCTCTCTCTCTCTCTCTCTCTCTCTCTCTCTCTCTAGAATTCGTTTCTTTGACTAAAAGAGGGACGACGATCGCTTGGGCAAGTTTGCAAAAATCAATTTTGACCGAAGACTAAATTTGATCATCTATTTTTTAGCCGACTGATTTTGTCTGCCACTGGACAGAGAGAGAGAGAGAGAGAGAGAGAGAGAGAGAGAGAGAGAGAGAGAGAGTTACAAAAACGAACGCAGCGGTTATCACTCGATCAAATTGTGTACCACAGAAAAATAGCAGAGATTGTCGTTACTGTTTAGGTAGGGTATTACCAGCTTATTCTGATTGCCAAGTAATCAGATACCCAATATGATTACTTGGCAGTCACGAGAATAACCTGATAATACTTTTCTCGCTGAAGGTGTCTGTGTTTCATAGTATGAAATGATTTTGCTGCTTATTTTAAGAGTAATAGCTCTCCTAGGCTGGCTACCCGAAGGAATAGTTTATTTTTTTTATTTTATTTTTTTTTGGGCGTGGCTAGGAACCAATTGGTTACTTAGCAACGGAACCTACAGCATATTGTGGGATCCGAACCACATTATATCCAGAGATGAACTTCAAATCACTAGAAATAAATTCCTCTCGTTTCGCATTGCAGTAGCAGGGAGCGAACTGGACTACCAACCTTGATAATACGGTACACAACTCATCGTCCAACGAGGAACTTTGTTTCTTGTAAACTGATGAAAATTGCTTTTGGGTATACCTCTACTTAAGCAGAATCAAGCACCTGAAATTACGCACGAAAGAACAGCAAACCTTGAAAATAAACGAAAATTACTTTCGCGGTTTCAAAGTTTTACACCGTCAAGTCATGATTTGTATCCTAAAGGAGTAGCAATGGAAGATAAATTCCGGAAACGTAAAAATATTAAGTTTTGAGACTCTGTTGGCAAAAGTTCTGACATTTAAAGTTGCCCCCCATAAAATTCTCTGAGCACCTCACAGCACGATAGTTTATTTACCGAGAGAGAGAGAGACGAGATGAGAGAGAGAGAGAGAGAGAGAGAAACAGATAATCATATTACTTAAGTTGAAGAGAGAGAGAGAGAGAAAGAGAGAGAGAGGAGAGAGAGAGAGAGAGGTGTTTATCATCGATTATCAACTGGAATTTCACTAGGCACAAAGATAATGTAAAACAAAGTGACAGTGAAGGAGACTACAGACTTTCTCAGATCGAAAAAGATTACAGTTGTCATCTTCGTTTAAGTTAACGGTCGTCACGTGAATCTATTAAATTGAGAGAGAGAGAGAGAGAGAGAGAGAGAGAGAGAGAGAGTTTAGGATTGGCGAATGTTGTTCGTTGCCGTTACAATAAGTCTCAGTTTAAGAGAAATGAAACAAAATTCCTGGTCTTAGCTGGAAGTGTCGTGTGTCAATTGAGACAACGAGAAAATGGGCAAATGGAGGCAGGCTCTTTCTGTTAAAACATTTCATGTTCTTTCCGCAAAAGTAGTTGCTTGCTGGCATGTCATAAATACAGCGACAGTATTGTTTTCAAGGTAAATTTTTTCTTCCTCCAAAGTTTGGTAAAAAACTAAACTAACGGTGAAGGTGGCTGAAAAATAAGCTGGGGCAAAGACAAAGGAGGAGGAAGAGGAGGAAGAGGTTAACTGGGTAAAATTTGTATTTGTGTGGTGCTCACAAAATAACGACCCCGGGAAAAAAGGTAACTCTTACATTTTTAGCCAATGCATAGTTCATGTCAGTCACCTAGATATACTATAGGAGGAGGAGGAGGAGGAGGAGGAGGAGGAGGCTAACTTGGTAAATTTTATTTGTCGTGCTTCCAAAATAACGACCGGGAAAAAAAAGGTGACTCAGAATATTTTGAGATATACTATAGGAAAGTACTATAAATACTATAGGAAAGTGCTATGAAATAGGACATACAATTCCAATTAACAATAGACATCATGGGTAGCTATGCCCCTTACCCATTGTGTAAAGGACAATAAAATCTCAAAAACGAGGGACTGAATCATGGTTGCCTTTATTCTAGAATGTGTACAAAATGAGCTTGTGTGTACATTATTTTCCCTACACTTTTAACATTAAGCGGTTTTTCCCATAACAGAGGTGGATTATAGTAAAATAAAATATAACAGTCAGTACCAGAAGTGTCTTCGTTATTAGTATTGTGCGTCAATAATTCATTCACACACACACACATCTGCACTTGTTGGCAGAGTGGGTAACTTCACTGAAGTCCTGATTTCTCTCCTCTGTCCGCTGTTCGAATCCATAAGAAGACGAAATGATTATCAAATGAAAAATTCCCCTTCGGTTAACATATATGAAAATATATTAATTCCAAGGTAGAGCGAATTGGTTATTAAAATGCATTTGTAGCTGAATGCAGCACGCTTACATATATGTACATAAAATATGTATACTGTATATAAGTATGTATGTATATATGTCTATACCTATTCTTGTCGCATAAGGGGAAACCTTGTTTTCCCACGAACATAATGAATGAGACTGAATAATGCTTTTAAAAACTTCATTCCTCCACACACACTTGCATAATATAAACCACAGGGGACTTTTAAAGTCGAGCTCCAACCTCACGGGTTCTAAAATTGTCCAACTTTTTCTGTGCTTGAAATAGCATTTTTTTTAAAAAAGGACTATTGGCTAAATTTCTGCTTGCCTGGTCTCAGTTCAACATCATTAAACAGGCATGACGTACAAAATTCAGTTATATATATATATATATATATATATATATATATATATATATATATATATATATATATATATATATATATATATATATATATATATATATCTGTCATAATTGCTCAGTATGGAAATAAGGATTTAAGTATACCGACATTTCAGTCTTTAGTTGTTTGTTAGTTTGCTGAATTCAGGGCTACAGGACAGTGTCTCACTTCATATACTTTTGTCGTGGATTAATTGTTAGCACTCAAATTGAAAGCAGTTAAAATGAAGAGACTAATTGACCTCTCTCTCTCTCTCTCTCTCTCTCTCTCTCTCTCTCTCTCTCTTTATTTTTTCACTCTTTTTGACCACATGGGTACCATGGCAAAGTTGCCGGTTGTTTCCCAGAATTTTTGCACTAGTCCATTGCAAACAAGATCTTCTTCATGACGCATAGAAGGACTGAAGTACGCTGTAATCCTTTTAAATGGTCGAAATATTCCTTCACTGCATGAATGCATAATGTTACGTTTGATATTTAAAATTACTTTAAGGTTGTATGTGGTTTTGCCAATAAGAAGAAAATTGGAAGAATGAAATTAAACTGATGGTTTCGTTTTATGAATTTTCAGAAGAACATTCTATTTTATTTTATATCTTTATAAAAGAATAAAAAAATAAGCAAGCATCAGATCTAATAACAAAGAAGCGAATCGCCGCTCGAGGTTTATCAAAATCTATCAAAATAAATAAAATTTAATGTATTAGATAATTCTACCTTCATACCATTATCTGTATAACAACAAGAACGTAAAGAGCTCCAACTTTAGTTAACATTGTCATCAACATGACGAGCCTCCATCATGTTGGTGTTTTCCAATACACCCCTACCGTAACTCACCCCTAACCCCTTTCATAACTCATTCCCAACCCACTCCCCTAACCGACCCACCACCCCCGCTCGGTATTAACCCGTTATGTCTCCAGCTTTTCTCAACCCATACCATATTGTACTCTACGGGGATCAAAGTTTATTATATTCACCCGTTAATTAACGGTGTCTTCTTTAATTGTGCGGCTGTCTACTTTATTTAGCATGAGTTTAAACAGGACTTTAACAAAGGTGGATGCGTACCGGGTTAATACCCCGCAACTCTTTAATGATGTTCATGATATTTGTTGGCTTTTCACTTGATATGTCATACTCCCAGATATAACAAGCGAAGGGAGTTATCGCCAATGAATTTGTTGTCTAAAAATCCATTTTACTCTTACCTTTAATAGTAATTCATAGTTTGAGGGAACCATAATGACAAAAACACCAGAATCACGTTCGGATATTAACCTAGGAAGAAACTCATATAATAATTCTAATTAGCATCCCTAATAACGATAAGGCAGACTGTGAGCTTCTTTGAAGTTAATTACATTTCATGATTCAATCTTGCGGATTACTCTTTTTTAGAGTTCAAATTTGTTCAGTAAAAAAAAAAAAAATTCGTTTTGCGCGTTAAGAGGATTTTGAAACGTTTTTAACGTAGCTTTGCATCCGAGTCTGGATTTCGTGCATTATCTTTGATCAGATTTATCTGTCACATATTTGTAATTCAATCTTTTAGAGATTACGCTTACATTAAGGTTCAAATTTGTTTCGTCAAAAATGTTCACGTAGTTTTGCATTCGAGTCTGGATTTCGTGTTCTCTTTTCGGTATAATTTATCCATTGTATGTATAATTGTTATTCCTTTATCTTATGTTTTGGTATAATCTGATTAACAGCTCTCTGGGTCTGCCCGAAGGATTAGATATTTTAACGTGGATAGAAAACCCAATGGTTACCTGGCAACGGGACCTACAGCTTATTGTGGGATCCGAACCACATTATATCGAAAAATGAATTTTTGATCAGCAGAAATAAATTTCTCTGATTCAATGTTGGCAGAGCGGAGAGTTGGACTCGCGACTACCGAATCGGTAGACGAGCACGTAAAACCACGCCTGTGGTGTTTTTGTATGGTAACACTGCGTCCCGGGCTTGAGTATAGTTACATTTAGCTTATATTCAACGATTATAATGATATCCTATTTCGAATATTAACGGTGTAATTCGCATACAGTAAATTATTAAAACACTTTTCAGTTACAAATGTACACCCAGATATCCTTTTATTTACCTAAAACTTACAATTAGCGTAACTATCTAAAGCCCTGGACGCAGTGTTACCATACAAAGACACCACAGGCGGATGGACAGATGAAAAAAAACAGAGTATAGTTGATTGTTGAAAATAAGGTTCTGGAAGAGGGATAAAGAAGTGAGATTAGAAAATAAAGGAGTTTAGGAAGTCAACTTCACGCACAGGAGGAAACAACTATAACTAAACGTATCTGTCAATCAGAAACCGTTGTCTGTATAATTAATCTTTTTTTTAATCCAGATGTACTATAATGAACTCTTTTCCGTCGCGTGAAATCCAAGCTGAAGTGAAGGATTATCTGTCGTTGCCTGCGGTTTTGTTTAGGACGCATTGATTTATCCAAATGAAAACGGTTAATTGGCGGGACTGGCGATTATCTTTGCTGAGCCTGAATGAACAGCCAGGGTGATTTCCACGACTCGCATGTCTGTCTGGTCTATCTGCCTGTCTGTCTGTCTGTCGGGTTCTTGACGGTATCAACAAAAAGTCCCCTCCGCTGCTCATTGGTATAGAAGTGACGATACTGCCAAAACCATTTTTCGAAAATGCGATTAAATAACTGGCATCACGATTTTCAGAAAACAGTCATAAAGATTGTCGTGGAAAGAACGCGTACAAACGTATGCGTGAAAAAAAAAAAAAAAAAAAAAAAAAAAAAAAAAAAACACCACACACACACACACAGATGGTACATGTTTCAAGTTTTTTTCACAACTGAAGGGGAGGGAAAAATGTCAATCAAATCTAGCAAATGCTTATTTACATAATCACTAAACCACAGACATATACACACGCACACGCACACATATATATGAGCAACACAAACCTATATTATTAATGGCTCACTTACCATAAATTTATTGTCTAACTTTCTTGGATGCTAGATTTCTAATTTTGATTATTTGTTTTTCTTATGTATATATGTCTTTTGGTATTAACAGTCCTTGTTGCTTTACATTTAAATTAAATTACGAGTATAATGAGTATACTATCCTGTTAAAGTTGTTCGGTTTTCCATAATATGAAATGATTGTCTTTACTCATTTTAAAACGCATCAGAAGCAGATCAGCAATTCGCGTAAAACCGCAAGAAACTCTTTGTTTGGCACTAAACTCAGAATAACGAATCACCGAATGATACTAGCAAGCTGAAATTGCTGATAGCATTAGCTCGCCTGTATTGTAATTGTTGGGGGATATTTTAGCCTGGGTGGATGTCAGCTTCCTTCGCGAATTTTATTTTTTCGACAAAGACAGTTGAAAAGGCAACCTGCTTTTCCCGATCAACGGTGACTTCGAATGAGTCCATCGGCAGAACAATCCCTGCCCTCGATCATTCTTCTTTTCTGAAATAATTCCTGCCGACCTATTTGCAGAAAGTGTCTCTCCTTACATTGTGGTCTTGAACGACTTTGATTTAATTATTAATTCAGATAGATTTTCCTATTCAGCATGTATGAGAACATTTTAGGTAGATTTGCCTAATCTGCATGCATTTGAGATATGATTGGCCTCAATCTGCATGTATGATTACATTTCAGATAGATTGCCTATTCTGTTGATATGAGAACATTTCAGATAGATTGCCTAATCTGCATGTATAAGAACATTTTAGATAGATTTGCCTGTTCTGCATTTATTAGAACGTTTTAGATAGATTTGCCTAATCTGCATATATTAGGACATTTATTTAGATTTACCTATTCTGGATGTATGAGAACATTTGAGATAGATTTACCTATTCTGCATGTATGAGAACATTTTTTCAGATAGTTTATCCGTGTGATGCTTGGTTCTATGTGCCTGTGGTTCTAGTCTAAGCCTAAGCAAAATTAATTTTTTTTTTTTTCATGGAAGTGAAGAAATTTACCCAATAGTCGACCATTATGTCAAATATTCCGTGACCAAGAATAAGTTTGCCAGGGATCTTACTTTTCTCGGAGATCGAAGAAAAAAAAGTAATAAGGTTTATATTTCTTTTTTTCTTTTAAGAAGATGAAAGATGTTTGCGATGTAAATACTCTCATCCAAAGTCTCCGTGTAATGAAGCGGAATTATGTGGTGTGTATTAGTCTGGGAATTATGAGGAAGAATAGGATACAAAAACTTAATGTGAATCAAGATTTACAAGCAGGCCGAGGAGTTATGGTCACAAAGACATAATTTTATATATATATATATATATATATATATATATATATATATATATATATATATATATATATATATATATAAATATATATATCATATATATATATATATATATATATATATATGTATATATATATACTTATATAAATTCTTTTGTTAAAACAGGATACGTCTCAAGTATAAAAGGCCACTAAAACACTCGGTTTAAGGCCAAGGACTATATTTTGGTGGACTAACTTCCAGCCTTACCAAGTAGTGAATGGTAGAAGAAAGAAGTTACATTTGCGAAATATAAAGTGGGAGATATGCCCATTATATAGTTCTAAGGCAACAAACTTTACAAGGTTATCTGGTTATCGCTACGTTTGTTAGATATTCTATATATATAGATATATATATTATATATATGATATATATATTTATTATATATACTATATAGAGATATATAGACATTATATAGATATATATATATATTCAGGAAGAACAAGACAGAAATTTCTGATAAAATCTGACGCTTGTGTCTTTTCGCAGGATTTTTCCTGCTTTGAAGACCATTGTATTTCAGCTCTTTTTCTCTTTCGCCATGTTCTGGTTTATGTTTTATGTGCAGAGCTTCCTGCTATGTTCAGGTTTATGTCTTTCCACAGCCAGACCTTGTATGTATTCAAGCTGCAACATTTTTGTAATATCTTGCATTCTCAGCCGTGACTGAAACCCTTCTTTTTTTTTTCCTTTTTATTTGGTTCTTTTTCGTGTTGTTCTTGCTGTCGTTTCTAGTTGGGGTTTAGGAAAGCCCTATGTGAAAGCCTAAAAAGGTCCGAAAAAGGTGTTTTGCATTGAGTTAAAGATACAATAATTTTAGGATAGGATATTTAAGTTTAATTATTAGAAGGAGAATGTTAAAATAAATAATGCGCAGGTTGAACAGTACAGAACAATTATTTCTAATAGACTATATTCATATGTATTTTAATGTTCGTTGGTGAACAAAGCGCTATTTGACCATAGATTTTAGCACATGCCAATAGTAAGCGGGAGGTCAGATCACTCCTTGTTTAAGTACATATTCAAGTTACAAATATCATCTTGGTTTCTACATTCTGTGATTTTTTTTCAGGTAGATATTAGACTTTTAGTTTATTACTAAGTAAGGTTCCCTGTGTCACCATTCTTTAACAAGACAAAATTTTCGCTTGTAAAAAGTTGAGCTGTCTTCTATCATGTATGTCAGTTTGCAATTGCACTCAGGAGGGGGTTGAGAAGGGGTAAGAAAGGGGTGGTGACATGTAAGAATAACCGAAAATGACTGATGTTAGTGTCTGATCCGTAGTTTTTCGAGGACGCTGCGATGAATAGTGACACTCTCGAAGCCCTTTAAGTCCAAGTTCAGCCCAGATAGGAGGGAGTTGAGAAGGGATGGGAAGAGTGTGACATATAAAAATGACCATAGTTTCTGAGGTCGCTAAGATGAATAGTGACACTCTTGAAGCCCTTTAAGTCCAAGGTCAGCCCCAATGTGAAAGGAGTAGAGGGCTCCCCGATGAGTTGGGGTGGGAAGAATAGGGACACTCCCGAAGTCCTTTAAGTCCAAGTTATGCTCTTATAGGAAATGGGTGGGTTGGGGGCGGCGTTTCTTATTATCATGTAATATTTATAAGAAATAAATCCTGTTCTCAAGTAAAAAAAATATTAAATTAAAAATATTCATTCAAGCCTTGTATTGCATTTCGTGTTTGGACGTTAAAATGAACAGTCGTATATAGGATACGTACTTTAAACGAAAATGCAACTATAAAAGTAGTCAAGTGGCTATTTTCCTCTTCAAGTGCTTAGGAATCTAATTAACCATTACATTTTTCAATGCCTTGGCACAAATGACCCCCATTAGTATTCATTATTAGTGTGTGGTGGAGTGAGATTGCCGCCTTGGACCAGTTCTAATATTTGGAGGACTTTTCTCCTTCACCTTTTTTTCTTCTTACAAGTTTCTCTCATGTCGTGCCTGAATATGCACCCATGAAAAATGTAATTATTAATTATAATAATTGAAAAAGACAATTCAATTCCTTCACATCTTATTTGAACGTTTAGCATTTATAATAAAAAAGATGGAAGGTCAGTTTATTACGATTTTCGAAAGTGGGAATTCACTTTCTGCATGTCATTTTCCAGGTCTTCTTGCTGTGGCGACGGTGTTGATTAAAAAAAAAAAATGAGATGTCTGTCTCCTGCGAATGCAAGGTTATTTCAAGGTCTATCAAGGGCCCCCTAGAGGGCTTGGCTCTCCTGATGGTGGTGTGACCGCCTGTGTGGTTTGGTGGTGGCTTGGAAGACGGTCTGAAAGGTCTCTTGTGATGATAATGCTAAAGAGAGAGAGAGAGAGAGAGAGAGAGAGAGAGAGAGAGAGAGAATATCTTTTCCTCATATTTTAAGCGTGGGATTTCTTTCAGAACATTTGGCTTTTTTTCTTAGTCATTATCTAAAATCTAATATGAAATTTGTAGTTGTCATCAAATGAGACGTTATCTCCCATGATAGATGTATAAACAAAATCGGCAATTTTCTAAATGAGACAATACAATATGCTACTCACCATTCCAAGAATTGGTTAGTGTATAAAAATTATATATACATTTTTACTTCGGTGCAATAATTGTTTATACCAAATAACGGAAAGCAGAATTCATTATCTATTGTATTTTTTTTTTTACTGCAAAAATGTATATGATGAAAGACCTATCCATTTGTTATCGTGTGAATATACTCTGAGAGCATAATTAGCATACATTTCCGTGTGCAAACATCGTTACGCGAGGTCATTCGTATTCATAATAATCATCTTGATAAAGTTACGTAAGTTTTATCGGTAAATATTAAGTCTTTTTAGCATACATTCACGAGGGAGTATGAGAACGATCATGTTTCTCTTTGGGGAACATTGTTTCTTTATACTTCGTACGTAACCTCTTGTAACTTACATGCTCAATAGAGGTTTAAACCGCCCTTAATGACAAGAAATTGCCAATTAGGGCAGCTGCGTGGGGGAACAGGTCTCGGGAAAATGAAATTTATACGAGTGAAGCAGCACAAGCTATAATTAAAAGACCTTGTTCACATTTGTTGGTCAATTCATAGTTCCGCAACTTTGTCAAGTGATGATGATTTTGCTCTGTTGATCTTCACAAATTGGAATTAAAGACTTGGGGAAGCGAGTGAATTGTATCGTTAGCGAAAAGGACATTAATTTTTACCTTGCATTCCAAGTGTATGATAACAGAAAATTCTCCAGGACAGTAAGGCCTTTTATTTTTATTTTTTTTTAAAGGGTAGGTAATGGTCTTACTGAAAAAGCGTGGTAATATGAGCTATCCAATAAACAAAAAAAAGTGGCCGTTACGACGGATCTGCCAATGAAAAGAGGCCAACATATATATATATATATATATATATATATATATATATATATATATAATATATATATATATTATATATATATATATATATATATTCAGAATAATTAGAGTAATTATCAACTATTCTCAAGTTTTTTTTTATTGATTATTTAAAACGGCGTCCGGTTACTTGAAGCTATGACAATATTTTTGGGTGTGACATATAACAAATGATCTCTTAGTTTTAATTTTAATGTTTGAACGTGAACGATTATCTTCTGACGGTCTCTTAAACTGTAGACCTAGATTAGCAAAAGTTAATTTTCAATTCATAATCACCATCATACGATTCTTATTTCCTTAGTTTTTGCCGTTAGTTCCTGCAACACACTATGCGAATAAACAGTTTGATTGACATTTAAACTTGTAAAATCGTCACCGGAAGGACTGGTCATATGATATTTTTCAGATCATTCAGTGAGTTCATTTATTTATCATTGCTACTATTATTACAGGCAAAATCTTCAACCTTGTTAGATAAAAACAAAGCAAGCTAAGGTCTACAACAGGGAAAGCAGCCCAGTTTAGATGCGGAAATTAATGAAGAAATAAATTATAAAAAAAGAGCAACTAAGATAAATAATAACTGAGATTAATAACAAAAACATAACAAACTAAGCTAATAACAAAGCACCAAGAATAAGGCAAATAAACTGTAAGCAATGAAGTGAGACTCATATTCAGCCATTCACAAAATCGAATTGACTCAGTTTGAACTTGAGAAGTTCAAACGATTCTCGTGCAACAAACTTCTGATACGATTTTTTTTCCGTTGAATGATTTGACAACGCATGAAAGGAAAGAGAGAGAGAGAGAGAGAGAGAGAGACAGAGAGAGAGACAGAGAGATATTCGCCACGCTTTCTGATGGAAATATAACTATCAAAATAGGAATAGGAAATGGAGAGAGAGAGAGAGAGAGAGAGAGAGAGCGAGCCATATTCACCACGCTTCTTGATAAAGGTGTAAATATCAAAACCGAAAGAGGAATTGGAGAGAGAGAGAGAGAGAGAGAGAGGACGAGATCATGAGAGACGAGTAGAGAGAGAGAGAGAAGGAGAGAGAGAGAGGCATATTCACTACGCTTCCTGAAGAAGTGTAAATATCAGAATAGAAAGAGGAAATTTTGTTCTGCATACATAAGGGATTAATCTAGGAATTGGTTGGATCAAGACGGGGCTGGGATTTAGCAGATTAATCCCATCGAAGCCAATCCTAACAGATGCTTTATCTCGGGATTATTCGTCTGACATCACCGCTGAGGGGACAAATGGAAATAGATCCTCCTCCTCCAGGTGTTGGGGAATATATATATATATATATATATATATATATATATATATATATATATATATATATATATATATATATGTATATATATATATATATATGTACGTATATATATATATATATATATATATATATTATATATATATATATACACACACACACACACACACATATATATATATATATATATATATATATATATATATATATATATATATATACTATATTACATATATATATATATATATATATATATATATATATATATATATATATATATATGTATGTATGTATATAGATGTCGATTTGTTATTCATGTTATGTACAGCTATTTTGGTTATCCTTTGGTCGCAGATGCTCCATTTATGGCAGGATAAACCTTGTACTCGACGAAACTATTTTATGGATCTTCTCAATTTAGGCCTGAGGAAATTGCATCAATGACTAGAATACTACTTACTTGTCGTAGTAGATAGATAGATAGATGTGTGGTGAGGAAAAATATCTGCGACGAGGAAACGCTTCCTTGCATTGCAAAATATGTAATCATTTACCAGAAATTAATCAAATTTTCCTTCGGTTATCGTATCGTCTTTTTGTCTCCTGATTAAGGAAATACCCTTTCAACGTAGTTCGATATGACTTAAAGCTATGATTTTTCCAAGAATTAAATCCTCTTTGAAAAGACAGAGGTCTGGGGTAACTTGGCGGGTTACAACTTCTTTTATGACTTGTGTGGTCCTGATGGCTGCCCCTTTGCTGTTCAATTGAAAGACCTTGGTTCCATACCCATGTGGAGTCAGAAAGATTATTTCTGTTCTACATGTGACTATCTATCTATCTATCTATCCATCTATAGATAGATAGATAGATAGATAGATAGATATATAGATAGATAGACAGATAGTCACGTGTAGAACAGAAAAAATAAACTTTGTTGACTCGAATTGGTATGGAACCAAGGTCTTTCATTTATGTATATATATATATATATATATATATATATATATATATATATATATATATATATATATATATATATATATAAAGAGAGAGGAGAGAGAGAGAGAGAGAGAGAGAGACAGAGAGAGAGAGAGAGAGAGAGAGAGCTCCATAATATGTTGTAATAGAGAAAAGTTGAGTCTTGTTTGCTTGGTCTATTGGAATGCTTATTTTTAACTATTGTTTATTAATTTATTTTTTAAGGAAGCTTCACAGCTTTGGACATTCATGGCTACTGAAACTACCAGTAACACACGTCGGCTGCCAGTGGTGAAGACGCCCTCATGACAGAGGTCACACCGTGTTTGAGTGCGAGTCTATTCTACAGAGTCAAAGTATATCCTTTGACTCTCTTCTCTGTGAGAGCGCGTGATTGCTTTAGAGCCGCGTGTGTCGCTTTTAAATAAAAGCCCTTGCCTAGTTGTCGATAAATATCACCAGAAAACGAATACGCCGCTGAAACGAATAGGCGGCAATTTCCGTGCTTCGGGCAACGAATAGTGGACGCTGGAGGCGTCGTGTAATATCAGCATCCGATAATGGAGGCATTAACTTGACAGCTGTTCTCAGTAAAAGTTTCCACAGAATGTCGTCGCATTCGCGCCGATGCTGCTGCGGTTCCACGTCATTAATCTGCATAATATGTTGACGATATTTTAGGATAATTATGCGGCCGCTTTCGTTGGCTCTATCTCAGGGTTTTCACTAAAGGATTATTTGAATGAAATAGTAGTTTTGAATAAGGGAGATGAAAAACCCCCCCCTCTACCAAAAAGATTCAGAGACAAATAAATGGCGTAGACGCATTATCCAGATAAAGCCGTATTCATTCTGAAGAATTTTGATCGGGGGCTATGGTGCTGAAGTTCCTGAAGTTCCTCATTTAGTATATATATATATCTATTATATATATATATATATATATATATATAATATATATAGTATATATACTATATATATATATATATATATATATAGTATATATATATATATATATATATATATATTATATATATATATATATATATTGATATATGTATGTAATGTATGTAAGTATTTATAATATATATATATATGTATATATATATATATATATATATATATATATATATATATATATATATATATATATATATATACACATATATATATATGTATGTATATATTATATATATATATATATATATATATATATATATATATATATATATATATATATTAATATTATGTAATATAATATGTATATATAATATAATATAAGTGGTTAACCAGGCGTTACTCGAGATAAGACGATTTGGTAAGAGACAGGTATGCAAAAAAATCACTCCCCCACTAATGAAAGTTTGGAAGGAGATATTATCTGACAAATGATGTAGTGGGGATTGTAATTAGAATATTTAGGGAGCTGATCAAAACTATTAGATTCTCAGCGTCCTATTGTAGTGCTCTATGTTACTCAGAAGGAAGACTTGCGTTACTCATCCACTGTATGCTGAAAGAAGGAAAAAATCGAAGAAAAAGAAGCTGCGATTTGTTGTGAAAATTTGAAATGATTCTAATTCTAATTGGGAGAGAAAATGATTAGATGAAGAGAAAAGAGTGGGGGTGGGGGTGTTGGTGGGGGTTTGGGGGAGGGGAGGGTACCGGGAAGCGGGAAAGACGAGAAGTCTACAATGAAAATTGTGCGATCCTGGATAGCGCCACTAATTTCCGGTTCCATAGAAAAAAAAAAAAAAACTTTCTTATGAGGTTTTGATTACAAACATAAACAGTAACACAACCGGCGAAGATACGAGGAAGATCTTTATGTAAGGAAATGGCCTTTGCTCCAAGATGCACATAAAGGAAGGGAAGGGATTTCTGTGCTGTGTTTATTTAGTAGATTTCCTTTTCTTTGTCGTTTACTAGTGGAATAAGCCTACAAACAAACTACTTTCTTGTTGCTGTGTTGTTGTTGTTGTTATTGTTCTTGCCGTTGTTGTTCTTTTTGAGGGATACGAAAGCCCCCATTGAAAAGCCCTAAAAAGGCATAGAAAAAGTGTCATGACACCAATCATTGCTTCTGACAAAGCTGTTTATCCAAGAAGAATTTGGGATCGAACCATATCGACGCAGCCATGTTTGTGACAGCGAAGCCACCGCGCAACAGAAAATGCCGTCACTCGGCTTTTACGGGCTGCTCTAGGAGCAAGAGCCCATGCTGGCATAAGGCCAGCTAAATCACAAACAACAAACAACGTCACTCGGCCTTTGAATTCTCTTCTCTATATAGGTGATTTCGGACACAACGAAAGTAATGTGATTTCAAGAAAGTCAAGGATCGCTAATGTCGGAGGGAGACGGAAGGAAGTGTTTTCATTTGAATATCGGAGAAAACAATACGACAGAGAGAAGGAGCAGACGTAACTTTTCGTGGGAGGTAAACAGGGAGTTTTTTTTTTTTCGTCTCTCTCTCTTTCAGGGGGCATTTGCCAACAATTTCTCGTCAGAAAATAATAATTGTCCGGAAAATATTTCCCTCCGGAAGTTGAATTACCATAATTCTTCGTTCGTGAAAGCAGATGCTTCTAAATATCGCTGTTTCTTTCTTCGTCTTTTCATTCCTGTTAATTAGTGGAACTTATATATGACGGAATTTAACTCCTCTTTTTTTTTTTTTTTTTATGAAACACTTTTATATTTAGGAATCACATCATATGAGCACCTGAGCGGCGTGATCGCTATGGTCTTGGCCTGCCACCTTGGTGGTCGCGAGTTCGATTCTCGGGCATTCCATTGAGGCGTCAGATATGGTGTATTTCTGGTGATAGAAGTTCATTCTCGACGCGGTTCGGAAGTCACGTCAAGCCGTTGGTCCCGTTGCTGAATAATCACTGGTTTCATGCAAACTTAAAAACACCATACAAAGAACAAACAAACAAACAAACATGTCATATGAAATTAGCTGGCCAATTTGTCAGTTACGTACGTATTTTTCTAAAGTCACTATGATGTCGTACTTCTCAACTACATACTACATGTTTTTCTGATACCCTTATCACTACTACTAACGATATTACCCTAGTTTGGGGTATAAATAAAAGAAAAATCACCTAAATAAAACAAGATCAGATATGCAATTTGACCTTCGTCTTCATTAACATAAATTGAAATATAAATCGACGAGAGAAAACTGGGATGGAGAAAAAAAAAGAGACACAGGAAACACGATTATTGAATTAGAATTTTTGTGGGATATGCGTATGAAATGGGTCCGACAGAATGTCACAAAATATCTGTAAAGGTTCCCGATAGACCGATGATAACCTTGAAGCTCCAACTGGGAAATTCGAATATCAGTTAATATTTGCGCCTTTGGGAATGTTTCCTTCCATGCAATATTTGTCTGTAATGGGATTAATGTATTTGACTCATTTTCAATGCATCAGGCAAATTGATAGAGCGGTTCGGAAGTCCCGTAAAGTGTTGGTACCGTTGCTGAATAACCACTGGTTCCATGCAACGTAAAAAAGCACCTTCTAAAACAAAGAAACAAATAAAGATCAGGTCAATTGATATGTCACCACTTTTGAGACGAAAAGGTTCAAAGTGTAATTGATCGATGTTGAGAATATCCGTTGATGACGATGTTTGAACACAAGAGAAATACCCAGATGCTTTAACATTGGTCTAATCACAATCGTGATCAAACTTGACCATACCTAGGTTAGCCCCAGATATGGTGAGTCCCCACGCCGAGGACCCAAGCTAATCAGTGCACCTCATATGGTGCACTGTAAGCATTACTTCAGGTTCTTTGCAGCGTCCCTTCGGCCTCAAGCTGCCAACCCTTTCATTACTTTTACTGTACCTCCTTTCATTTTCCCTCTCTTTCCATTTTTACTTTCACCCCTCCCTAAACAATTCATTTATAGTGCAACTGCTTTGAGGTTTTCCTCCTGTTACAAACCTTTTCGCAAACCTTTACTCTCATTTACAGGTCAAGCGCCCCATAAGTGACCTCCCATAGGTCCCAGTGCTTGGCCTTTGGCCTGAATACTATATGCAATTCAATTCAGTAACAGTACCATATCGATACACGACACTATAGTAGATTCTCATCAACCGTGGCATTTGATGTCTAAGCCAGTCCCTTAAGACGCTCCTTGATTGGCTGTTGATAAGCCAATCACAGGGCTGGGAAACTCCCAGTCTCTCTCGAGAGTTCACATACGTAGGTAGGATGCATGTTCCGCCTCTCCTGAGGGATACTTTTGAAAAACGTATCCCTTAAGAGAGGTGGAGCATAGATCCTACCTATGTGAACTCTCTCGAGAGACTGAGAGCTTCCAGGCCTGTGATTGGCTTATCAACAGACAATCAGGAGCGTCGTAAGGGACTGGCCTAGACATCAAATGCATGGTTGATGTGAATCTACTTTAGGATGATAGAGAATCAGTGATTTATATTCTTTAGTGCATATGTATATTTTTTCGGGGTTTGAAAAAGCATTAATTTTTTTCATTGTCTCGGGCCCCCTAAGGCCTTCTCTTGGACCCCAAGTGGTCCGGGGGCCCAAGTTTGTGAACCGCTCAAAGGATTTAAGTGACACTTTTTCAACTGTGAAATATTGCAGCGCAAAGTATGCTTGGAAATGAATGAAATAAGGAGCGTCAATGCAGCACCACTCTTGGAAATTCTTTCATATGCAATTCTAGAAAGGGAAGCGGACATCAAATCCGACGGAAATCTAATTTATTGACCCTCTACTGAAACGTGGAAGGGAAAACCACTAGATTGTTATCAACACATTCACAGGACGAGAGGACCCACACAGTATATATTGAAAAACAAATTGAATTGCAAGAGTTCAGTCACAACTCCAATGCCTATAAATCTCGGTGAATTGTGCAGGCTATTTCGGTCCGAAGGCAAAAATGATATTAAATGATTAATGTATAACGAAACCTCGGACAGAAACACCTGGATATGAACCATTGATCAGCGTTTCTTTTAATTAAGGAGTCTACGTCTTATGATTACTGCATGTGATACTGAATTACAGAGATACATTCAGAAAAATTCTGTGACTCACTTTTTTTCTGTCAATAATGCAATTCCTCATTACACATGAATTTCCACGATACCTAATTTCATTCCCTTATTATGTAAAATTTTGTCGTAGCATACCTTTTTTGTGCGTGGAAAATTTAGAAAAAACTAGAAGAAATATTATCTGTCAAATGCAGTGCCAAGATTATTTATTTTCTACAATGGTAAAAACTACAATGGTAAAAACTGCAGCAACACTGTAGAAAGTCGATAATCTAGAAGCTGTATTTTATAGATGGTATTTCCTCTAGGTCTACTCTCTATTTTCCACAAAAATTTGGTATTTTATAGACAAAAGACGGACATCAATCAAGTCGCTTGAATTAAAGTATGGTAGATTATCGTTGGGAACGCACCTTACCTCAACCTTCTTTAGTATATATGAGAATCTAAAATCCGAAATCACATTTAACAAAAAAATTAACAAAGAAATAGGAGGCCGTTTATAACTTTTCAACAACAATTTAAAAGTAACATATCGAGTCTGCTGTTCTCACTCACAAATTCTATATACTTTGCCCACAATACCCTCTTAGGCTTTATTTATTTATTTATTTATTTATTTATTATAGTCTTTGAATATTTTTGAATACCCATTTGCAATTGAAATCTGAGTACTGGAATAATGAGTAATTAAGAAACCTTCCTTTCCAGATTGAATTTCAAACTCGACCCACTACATGCCGTAGGAAAGCGGTGTCCACAGCTTCGGGTGTGACTGACCATAAGACGCATTACTGGGATGTTACAAGTTGATGACATTTCTTTAAAATTTGTTGTTTTTGTGGGACATCTCAAAGTAATTAGGACATTTCGTCGGAATGTTTTACCACAATAAAATACTATAAGTGGTTCCCATAGTACAGTTAATTCCATAATCATCATTAACGTATATACGTCCTCTCTTGCAGTCATCGGATTAGAAGCGCCTCAGTGGCGTGATCGGTATGGTCTTGGCCTACCACCTCGGTGGCCGCGAGTTCGATTCTCGGGCATTCCACTGAGGAGGGAGAGATGTGTATTTCTGGTGATAGAAGTTCACTCTCGACGTGGTTCGGAAGTCACGTAGAGCCGTTGGTCCCGTTGCTGAATAACCACTGGTTCCAGGCAACGTAAAAACACCATACAAACAGTCATTGGATTAGACACCAAATCAGTTTTTATTTAAGTCTTGCTTGTGTGTTTTTCCTTTTCTTATTGTTCCTACGTCTTTCCTATAGGTATTTGTCCTGCTATCTCATAAAAGGCTCTAAAATTTTCAGACGAAGTCCGATTTCGCTTCGATAGCTTGAATTTAATTTAAACAAAATTTTTTAACGCAGTTACCGGGTTAGGTTAAAAACAGCAAATATCCAGCCCGAATATACAACCCTGGGGAAAGCATACACTAGAAATCTCAAATTAGACGAGTTCTCGTGGTTATGTTGCATGCTTACGTAGGTTACAAGGTTTCGCCATATATTTTTTTGTAAGAAGTCTTATATGATTTTAAAGGGTATACAAAATGAAATGTAATTGAAATTATGACGTTAACTTTTCAACAAAAAATTAACCATATGTATTATAATCTCTCTCTCTCTCTCTCTCTCTCTCTCTCTCTCTCTCTCTCTCTCTCTCTCTCTCTTTTAGAGTAAGTTAAACAGCCCATACTTTGGGGTATATATCTTTTTTGAATGAGAGCTTAATCCTACTAGGTCATTAGCTAGTTGGCAAATAGTCGTCAAAAACAATTAGAAATAAATAAGTAAATAAAAAACGTGCAGGCAAAAGACTGTATTTCCCATTTTGTTCCGAAATTGCGATAGTATTATAGTATTACCTTCGTAGTTAACCAGAAAGCTAAGTCTGTCTTTGATAACGTCATGATCATCAGCTTCATTATCATAAATATAACTTAACTTTCCATCGTTCTTAAGGACCATGAATACTGCAAAGGTGACTCAGAATATGAGATCATCTTGATTCACAGCAAGAAATATGATAAGCCTCATGTTATGTGTGTGTGTGTTTTTTATTTATTTATTTATTTTTTTTGCGAGGGGTCTCTTGGATGAGCGAGAGCATTTTCTCATCCACTCAGAGATGCTGCTTCGTGGTTCTTGCCTCGCGTAGGGAGATGAAATGGCTTCTTTTATGTTGGTTATTCAAAGATATTATCAGATAGAGGGGAAGGAAGGGGATTCCAAGAATGGACTGACTGGATAGTATTCTATATATATATATATATATATATATATACTATATATATATATATATATATATATATATGAGTCCTAGGGGTTATAATTAATAATATATTTAATATGTTCGTTGTGACCTTTTTGGAATGCGGAGAACAGAGCCGAAGCAACGACCCAAGAAAAGCTGATAAATGATTTCTGTGATGGCGTGATTCAAAAAGTGCATAGAAAGGCGGGTCAATGTTCACGAGTTCATGGGTCTTTTCAAAGTGCCTTTGGGAAACTGGTTGTAGCCAGTAATATGAGGCGTTGTCGAAGTGTGCATTCGTATGTACATGGGCGCCTCTTCTATTCTTAATGGCATCCTTAGCCAAGTCTATGGGAGACTTTCAGATACGTCTGTGGGAGAAAGGCAAGATGCCGGGATAGCTTTTCGAAAGTTTATTTGTTTCTGTGCGTAATATTCTGAGTTGGAAATGGGTAAGTGTACCTTACTTTAGCCAAAAGGGATGGCTTGTTACACATTGTAAGAATGTTTAATCATTAACTTTGTCTTTAGACTTATGTGTACTTACCAGTGCGTTTCTCGTGTCTTTGCAACAGACGATTCTGGCGAGGGAATTGAGTGTTCTGACAAAGGAACCATGTGTTCTGGCAAGGGGGGACCGAGAGTCCCATATGGAGATAATTGGTGTGACTAATTACTGATTAAGACTTTTACATATTGGGGGTTTGACTAAGTTAGTTTGTCTGTAAGACTTGATTTATTATCTTTCAATTGTTGAATAAACATTTATTTTTTATATAACTTTGTCTCTCATTTGATGACCTGTTAGAATGGTGAGAGGTGGAGAGAGAGAGAGAGAGAGAGAGAGAGAGAGAGAGAGAGAGAGGTCGCGAGCCGTTGATCGCTTGGAGGGAGAGAGACAGAGAGAGAGACAAGGAAATTGCTGCAATCCGCGGTTTGGCGCCTGGACGCTCGGGGTTTCCACGTTTACCAAATGTAAACCAAAACGAGAACATTCTTAATAATTCCTGCGCGCTCCATTTCAGCTTTTCACCACGACACACCAAGATCACACAGCCACCCCAACACCCACACTCACACACCACACACACCACAACACACACACATATATATATATATATATATATATATACATATATATATATATATTATAAATATATGAGCACTTTCTCTTTAATTTATACTTTAACGCAAATCTAATTTTTTTTAATTAAGCCTCGATTACATTGGTAGCACTGTGAGGGATTGATAACACTGTATGTATAGGATTTTCAGAAGCAATATCAGCCGCGACACATCCTACATTAATGATTATGGATGCAGGGCGCATTCATGTGTTGGGGTGGGGCGGGACCGGGGTTGGGTGGAAGGGTAGCTATTCTATACTTCCCGGGGCCTGGCATCTGGAAGTCATGTGACAGCAGCTTGTTTATTTTAGTTTTCTTTTTAGAGAAAAATCAAAATGAAAGGTTGAAGGATGCATAACGGGACCATGTATACCCAGCCATAAATCAATTGAGCAGGATGGCGGGAATCACATCTGGGTCTGAAAGATTGATGCTTAGGCCCTGTGCGTATGCAATTGCATTTATCATAAATAAATACTGGCGTCATCAGTCCTATCGGTATTATAGAGCTCTATGAAGTCTCACGCATCAATCCCCTGTATGGATGTGGTGACGAATCATCCAGCAGGATAAACCGTTTTTTTTTATATAGAAATAGAAAGAAAATTTTACTCTCGCAGAATGTGTTAATGAAGATAAAAACAAATATGGAATTCATAGTCTCGAAAATAATAGGGGACCAATTATCCAACAGAATAATCCGTTTTTTTATAGAAATAGAAAGAAAAGTTTACTCTCGCAGAATGTATTAATGAAGATAAAAAAAATATGAAATTCACGTCCTCGACAATAATAGGAGACGAATTATCCAATAGAATGATCCGTTTTTTAAAATGAAAATGGAAAGAAGAGCGGAAAAAGAAATATGGACTCTTTAGAATGTTTTGACGTTCCAGTAATGAAAGCATTATGCTAATGTTGCTCTCATAGAGGTTCCTGTCTCCCTGAAGTGACCTATTTTCTTGACACTTATGTTTTACGACGAAAAATCTGTTGCCTGCTTTATCCTATATCCTCGGGAGCTAAGTTTTGAAAGATATATTTAATTCCTTTATCTCTTTATTCTTGGTACTTTATAATGATATTAATATGTCCATATATTGTACTGTCTTGTCGAGTCATCTTCAAGAGAAGTGATTCATATTAATGTGACGTCAGTAATTCTAGAATGATAAGATACATTAACATCATTCATCTTCGCTTGCTCTGGGAGTAAGCTTACAAACTACTTTGTTGCTGTTGTTGTTCTTGCTGTTGTTGTTCTTGTTGGGGGAGCCGGGTATGAAAGCCTTAAGAGGTTTGAAAAAGGTGTTAAAGATACAGGAGGTTTAGGATAGGATATTTATGATTTATCTATTAGAATTAAAATGTAAAAAAAAATAAATAGTGTGCATGTCAAACAGTACAGAACAAATATTTCTAATATGATATTGCGTATTTATTTTAATTTTCGTTGGTGAAACAACCCGCTATTTAACCGGAGATTTTAGCACGGTCTCCGAGTAAGCTTCAGGTCGGATCACACCTTGTTTCTCTACGCACATGATATTTGGGTTTAAAAACTAGATTCTTAATCACATTTCCACTAGAGACCCAGATAGCATCGTTGATGTGTTTTGTTATTTAAGTTTACAAAAATTAATGAGTCTAGGATTTAAACCTCCCCTTCAGATCTCCATGTGAATAAATCATACTCTTTTTTTGGCCATTATTAAATGTTCTCTCTCTTTTCTCTTGTTTAAGATTATTTCATCTTTAGAAATTCCTCGAAACACTTTGGTTTCGCCTCAATTCTTACTTTATACAGTTCTCGAAATGACAAGGTGACCATAGCGTCTAAATGTGCGATACTTAAAGTCAATCATAGTAGATTTTACCATGGATGCTACCAAAATTCTGTCACCATACATAGTCGTATCATTTTTTTTTTTTTCAATGGCAAGCTTGTTTTAGGTTTTACTTGGTTCCAGCGAGATTTAGTGAATGTTATCTCGAACTTCACCTGGATTTTTCCATGAGAAAGAAAGAACCGAAAGGCATTTTCCAGTTTTGCGCTTTTCTGGAAAGACCACCAAATTCATTTTCAGTGGTCCATAGCTCTTTTACGCACACACACACACACACACAGATTACACGCAGAACCGTTTCCACACACACACACACACACACAAGATTGAATGTTCCTGAGAGACATAGCAGTTTACATGAGTATTGATATTACTTTCCCCAAAATAAGACTAGGTCGTAGATTAAACAAACGAAACTATTGACATTGCATATAGTGAATATAGACTGCTGTTTACAGAACAGTGTTAAGCTACTATGAGATTCAGGGGCTCTGTAACACGGTTTTTTTGCAATAACTTTTTATCTATGCATTTCATAAATATAACGCTTACTCAGAATACACATTA
Source organism: Macrobrachium nipponense (assembly GCF_015104395.2). Classification (NCBI taxonomy): domain Eukaryota; kingdom Metazoa; phylum Arthropoda; class Malacostraca; order Decapoda; family Palaemonidae; genus Macrobrachium; species Macrobrachium nipponense. Next base: position 73,097,621 of record NC_087206.1, read on the forward strand.
TATCTACACATAAATTTTGACTGTATTCTGCATTACGTAGGTTTAATAAATTTGGTACTTATATTGTAAAAGTGACTTTTTTTGAAGACGGGCCAACTTACTCAGAGAAAAGGTTTCGAACGCACTCGTTACGTAACTTATGACAGCATTTCTTTCCTCTTTCTCGATGGATGATTGGCTATACGTAACGAAGGCTAGACCTCTGGCAACAATGACATTAAAAATTTATATACAAGCAAAGCAGTACACCTTTATGAACTCTGAAACCTCTCCACTGATAATTATCATAATGAACAAACCAACAAAATATGTTAATAAATACAAAAATTCTTCGATTATTAGTCTAACGTCCAAAATAAGTGTCCTAAGAAATTACAGTCTACTTTATAGGTCACAATCAGATTGACAAGATGTAGGGAATAGATGGTAATTTTCATTGACATAGTAGACAAGCTTGATTTGATAACTGCTATATTCAATGTCAAGCAATTTTTATTTATAGGCTATCTACCTATTTACTGAAAAAATAGCCGGTACCGTATTTTGGCTTTAAACCTTCACCAATAATTATCTTCAGAATGATGACTTCATGAGGCTCCACCCACTTTGGCCTCGTTATAATTCAGGATAACACTGAAGGCTATCATGGGCATTGTTTGATTAGAAAATTTAACTTCTGGCTATAAAAACTAATTTTTCGAGTAGTTGTAAGAAGTGCTAAATGATCCTCGAGGATCAGAGCAGTTGGCCTAAACGTTTAATTCGTGTATATTACTGCTATTACTACAGTAGTGTTACTACGCTAGCACAGATACCCCATCCACATCTATGTATCGTTCCGCCATTCATAAAGTCTTTGTATCCAACACGGTCGTACGGCCTAAAGAAGAAAAAAAATGATATCGGATGATCCGTCGGTCTGCTGGAGATTTTAGCAAATATAAGCTTGTATTTACTTTGGATATTTACAGTTTTTATATAAAAACTGTTTACATACAATCTCTCTCTTTCTCTCTATCTTGGTTGCATAGTGACTAGTTAATGAAAATGTTCAAAATCCTGAATGACATTACAAATATTATAATCACGTTACGCTAAATACAAATCAGACCATAAACATTGGATTTAAACTAGAAACTGAATAATTACCTATTCAGGCTATAGTAAGTATGGCCACGGGCTTTCTCTTGACTGTATAAATTTGCAAGTCGTAAGATATATGCAGTTTTGCAACCATGGGGGCAATTCAAAATCCTGTTAGCCATTCTTGACTGCTATGGGTTTCAGAGCCGATGGAACAAGGTGAATGAGTTTCTGTCTTGTGGATGGGTGGGGCAACACTTCGTAAAACGGTGTTTACCTTGCTTGCGTAATGAATGTTTTTCGACTCTTGGCTCGTAATCATTGGCCTTGGCGTCGACTAGATAATTCTTACTCTATAAAAATTAAAACTATCACGTTTAGGTTAGTGATAATGCTGACAAAATTTTGTGTGTGGTTGTAAAATATACATATGTCAACTTTCAGCTACATCCGATGCTTTGATAAGGAGCAAAGTCCAAAAAACCGTGTTACAGATGCCCTGAATCTCATAGTAGTGAATCTTTATCATAATGTTTGAGGTATAATGGTCGTGAAGAAATGTTACGATTACATTTTTATAGAATATTGCAACAGCTTCAGGTCGAACAAATTTTATAAGTGAATATCGCTACGCACACACACACACACACACACAGACGCACGGACACAGACACACAGAAACACACAAGTAAAGCATTTGAGGTATAATGTTCGTGAAAAAATATTGCGATCACATTTTTATGGATTATTGCAACTGTTTCAGGCCGAACAGATTTTATAAGTGAATATCACTGCACACACACACACACACACACACACACACGCACACACACACACACACATGCACACACACACACACGCGCGCATACACACACATACACAAGTAAAGCACTTGAGGTATAATGCTAGGGAAAAAATACGACGATTACACTTTTATGGAAACGGGTCGAACAGATTTTATAAGTGAATATCAGTACACACACACACACACACACACAAAACACACACACACACACACACACACACACACACAAGTAAAGCATTTATATTGCTAACGTGCTCCAAAAGTCAGGGCTTAGGAGGTAGAGGCAGGCATCGCCAATAACTTCATATAAACATTTTGTAACCTTGAATTAGTAATGTAAAAGTAACATTCAAAACCTTAGAGGTAGAAGTGAGAGTGCTTTGCACGGCAGGACGTTTCCTTTCATTGAAGAGCAAATAAGCTGAATTCAGTAATTAGGCTTCAGCTCGCGATTCAACCATCGACTGAGTAAGCTTTCCAAGAACCTTCATCTTCATGGAATCGACATTTGGACTCTGAATCAGAGACAGAACAGATCGTGACGTCAAAAACGAGTAACCGGTTATTTGATCAAATCATTAACTCTTCGGCTGAAATTTTGTTAATCCATTCTTCATAATTAACGCTAATACCTAGGATAGAAGGTTTTTAATTAACACAATATCATTCCAGCAGATTATTGGAGTTTTTTAGTATCATGATCTCTCTCTCTCTCTCTCTCTCTCTCTCTCTCTCTCTCTCTCTCTCTCTATATATATATATATATATTATATATATATATATATATATATATATTATATATATATATATATAATATATACATATACATATCGTACGTATGGTGAACATTAACATATATATTTTAGAGCATTTATAAAGGCTTTTTTTTTTTTTTTTTGCTATTCGCTCCAGTGGGAATAGGCTGAGTGGAGAGCCTCTGGTTACAAGAATGGCCGTTCCTAATGGCGCACCTTGGAAAGTAAAATATTCTCAAAATTGGGCCTCCAGTGCGGCGAATTCAATGGAACCTAATCGCTACTTGGGAGATTCCAAAGTGTTCCTTTTATTGGAAATTTATGTTCCAACCCTGGCGATGAAGCAGGGGCATCGGCATGTAATGTGGCTGTTACTGGAAGCCGAACCCATTCTTTTAATATTACACACACACCACACAACACACACACACACACATTAATATATATATAATATATATATATTAATAATATATAATAATACACATCATAGCTACAATATATTGTGGTATGTGTGTGTATAAGTTGGAATTGTCTGCTATGTTTGGTGTGGTTTTGTTTGTATATAAATTGTCCACTAAATAGAAATTCGAATTGCTTTGTCCGCATCAAGATAAAATTTAGCACATTGGCCAACCCATTTGGACCTGCCAAATATTTAGGGCATTAGGGTTAGATTTCAAACCCTTACCACAGCCCCCTTTCCCCTTCCCATTTGTAACAATGATTGGGTAAGTAAACGTCTTAGGAGGGTTTTATCATACGCCTCATTATAGGATACTTAGTTGACCATCAGAAATAGCATTATTGAATAAATTTGACTTCTCAAAATGGCAATCAGAGGGGATAGTCACCACAAGTAAATATTTTGGATGAAAAGGGGACATTTCACCAACAGTAATACCTCGGTTTACAAAGGGGACAGCCACCACTGGTAATACCTATTAGTTCACGCCCACGATTGTTGAAGGTGTGAACATTTCGCATGAAAAAGCTACAAACTGTCAGTTTGGGCTTCAACAACAAACCCCTCCCCCTTCTCCCTCCACCCCTTCCCCTACACCTTCACCCCAACCCTCCTTCCTATCCCTCCCCTTCCCCTCGTCCCATTTCCGCCCTTTTTAACCCACCCCCCTACACGATAGACTAGATACATTCAGAGTTTCTCCCAGGGACATAGATATATAATTTTACAAAGTCATTACATGTTTTTTTTTTTCCTCCAATAATTTATAGACATATATTTTATACACTTAAATGGATTTCCTTTTTTATGAGGCGATGTTTCATTCTTCGTTCGATGGTTCCATTAAATGGTAACCTCCGAAGGGAAGGAATATCAAATAAATACTTTAATAAACCTTGCCCACTCCTCATAAGAAATATACTTATAAAGTTCACCAACGTTCGGAAAATTACATACACAATGCCAAGAGGCAATTTAAAAACAGATCTCTCACAGAAAGAGAAATGGAAAGTTAAGAAGAAAGCATTAACAAAAAATAACATACATATAAAAACCTATAAAATTAATGAATGGCCATAACTAACATAGGACATAAAAAGAATAGACAGGATTACAAAGAACAGGTTGAAAAAATGGACTCCACAACACACTTTAGTTTACAAACATACTAATGTTTTTTTTTTTCCGCTCCCATTACGTTAATCCAGATAAATGGGAAACCATTTACACGTTTTTCTTGCGTTTATCAACTTACGCAGGATCCATAATTCAAAGGAAACGCTGCTAATTTATGGCACCCATTAGGAAACTTTCCATTTGCCCGCGTATTGTTGGTTGGAGCAATACCATCAATTTTTTGGGTCCTTTATTTTTCTTGAAAGCCTTGGCGCATATAAATCATGCACACACACAAACACGTACACTATATATATATATATATAATATATATATATATATATATATATATATATATATATATATATATATACATATATATATATATATATATATATATACTATATATACATCTATATATATATATATATATATATATATATATATATATATATATATATATATATATATATATATATATATATATATATGTATACATACATACACACACATATAAGTATATACTTATATATACACAGCATTAGTCATTAGTTATTACTATTGTTTTTGTTGTTGTACATTGTTGATAGAAATAATAATTACAGAGCCAATTTTTGCTACTAATAATGACTCATTGAAAGAAAACAATGTTCTATTATTCATATCCATAGCTGGGGGGGGGGGGGGGCGGCACGTGACTAGGTGGCTGCAATAGCCCCCCCCCCCCCCGCCCCCCCCCCCCCCCACACCCACCACACCAAAAACCCTCACCTTAAATCCGTCACTGCTTCTAATGCATTTAATATCT
>NC_087206.1:73107650-73117935 GCF_015104395.2 Macrobrachium nipponense
TATTGATTCAAATTTATCAGAGTTAAATACCATCCTATTTACCTCTGCCCAATCATATACTTTGTTAAGGTCTCTTTGTAGCGCGTTCGTATCTTCATCACAAGTAATTTCTCTACTTATTCTTGTGTCATCGGCGAAACTACTCACTACCGAGTCCTTAACATTGCTGTCTATGTCTGCAACCATAATAACAAACAGTAATGCAACTAACACCGTATCTTGTGGCACACCGGATATTACCTTACCTTCATCAGTAAAAATTCTTTTAACCATCTTCCTACTTTATACACTATATTATGTTTTCTAATATTCTTCGCTAATATATTATGATCTACCTTGCCAAAAGCTTTTGCAAAGTCTAGATAAACCACATCTGTTTCATTTCCGCTTTTCATATTTTTGTATATGTTCTCATGGTGGACTAACAGTTGAGTTTGTGTACTTTTTCCAGGTACAAAACCATGTTGTCCTATATTAAACAAATTATTTTTTATTAAATGTTTCATAATATTTTTTTTCATTACCCTTTCATACACTTTCATAATATGTGATGTTAGACTCACAGGCCTATAATTACTTGCCTCTAGTCTTGATCCACTTTTGAAAGTAGAGGTAATATATGCTAATTTGTGCTCATCATAAATCTTGCCTGTATCTACACTTTGTCTTCATAATATTGCAAGTGGCTTTGCGATAGAATGAACTACTTTCTTTAACAAAATAGCAGGGACACCATCAGGCCGAGCTGGTGCTACATTTTTAATAGCCTGCACAATATCAGCTTCATTAATATCTATGTCTGCTAAATATTCACTATTTTCATCCCTTACTTCTGTATCATTATCTTCATTATCAATTCTAGGGGTGAATTCTCTCTTATGTCTTTCTGCCAATATGTTGCATATGTCCTTTTTTTCATTCGTTAATCTCCCTTCAATTCTTAGAGGGCCTATTTCTATTCTTCTTTTATTCATCTTTTCGCGTACGAGTATAATAGTTTGGGGTTTTGCTTGATATTTACTAGGGTTTTCTTCCAAGTCCCATTTTTCATTTTCTTTGATTGTATAATCTTTTGTTCTGCATTTCTATCTTGCTTTTTAGTTCTATCACTTTCCATGCATTTTCTTTTGCAAGACTTTTTTTTCCATTTCTGATTTTCTGGAACAAGATCCTTCTGTCTCTTGGGTATTGCATGACTGATGTTTACTTTTCTTCTTCGGTATATATTTAACCACTATTTTCTCTAATATTTTATATAATATCTCCGTATTTACCTTTATATCATCACTTACGAAAATGTTATCCCAATCTTTGTTTAATTCTTCATTTATTTCTGACCATTTTATATTTTTACTGCAGAAGTTGTATTTTCCATATCCTTCCCACTTTTTCATTTTTTGCTTATCTCTGTTTTCACTTGCTTTGGAATGGACTGTTAATTTTATGACATTATGGTCTGAAATACTCGCATTATAAACTATTATTTCTTTAACACAATTCACCTCGTTCACAAATACTATGTCTAAAGCGTTTCGAATTGCCTCTTATCTTCTGCACTACTATTACTCTTTTTTTTATATGTATAAATATAACCACAATCTCCCATTCGTTCTTTCCAGTCTACGAAAGGAAAGTTAAAGTCTCCGGATAGGAGAATAGTCCAGTCCTTGTGATTTCTACATATATCATCCAATTTTTCTATTTTTGTGTCAAACTCTTTAGTATTAGGGGGTCTATATATTACTATGTTAATTTATTTTTCAGATTCAAATTCTACCGCTATTAGTTCACATTCTGAGTTACTATATTTCTCATTTTCCTTGTTTTTTGTCTTTCCCATATATATCGAGAGAGAGAGAGAGAGAGAGAGAGAGAGAGAGAGAGACTGAAAGTTGGATTTACTGAAAACTTAACACTTACCGAGGGAAAGCTTTGAATTTGACATCGTTTTTGTTGCTGACTTATTGAACAAGTATACTCCTTTTGGCGAGACCTTCACTGTTGTATTTCTACTGCATTTAAGAATGTTTTTTTTTTTCTCTCTGAAACAATTGAGTATGTACGAGTGAAATCTTATTCATAACTTCCTTTAAAAAAAATAATAAAAAAAAACGTTAGTGGCACGGAGAGTTTTTTTTTCTTTTTTTTTTAAGAGAAAGGGTTTCACACATCAGTATTTTACAGGCTCTATTCATTTCCTCCCATAACCCATTTAATTTGAATTATGAAAATCTGGTTGAACGATCTGGTACCGGAACAGTAAGGTTATCAACACAAACAACTAATTACTGATGTGTATATTGCGATTTGAACACAGTCCATATTACAGATTAATTTAATTAACCTGCAGTCTTTCCGTGGCATGGCAGTATGTAATAAGTATGTCCCATGATTCATTCTGAACTTTAACCATGGTCATTCATCTCATGCAGCCCACTCTCTCCCAAAGCCTTTGTCATTAGTATGATGAGATTCCATATAAGGGAAAGCTGCTGTTATTCAAAGTTAGAAGGTATTGAAGGAGAATCTCTTACGGAGTAACGCAGTCTCTTCGCAGTTTCGTAGCTATAAACAGAACCAATGCTGATATTGTCAGAAAGAATGGTCTGCAAAATTTTTCCTACCGCCAGAAATATCTGGAAGTGCCTCCCCCCCCCACTCCCCGCCCGGCCCCTGGCTCTCTCTCTCTCTCTCTCTCTCATTGTTTTCTAGAGAGGTAAATAGCTTGCAAAATGTTTCAACTTCCAATTATGTTTCATTTTCTATACACGATATCTCTAACTCACAACAACTAGTTACCAGCGAAAATCTATAGATTTCAATACGTTAGTTTATTTGAAGGTGCTTTTAGTACTGAAATTGTTATATACAGACCATAATAAATTCATAGAATACACTGAATTTTTTTTTGACTGGGGAAAAACCAATTTTACACTTTTGTGCAACTGGCCATATTATGATGGTTATCGTTGTCCTCAGATAGCCAAGAGCTACGATACAGTTCCAGTCAAGGCCTATAGAAAAACGAAATTGCTTTCATCGAATTTCCAGAATGTTACTGGAGCTCGAAAGCTTGAAGGCGACCAGTTAGAGCTGGGAAAAAAATCCGTCGTGTTTTATGGTAGTTTTTTTATATGGTAGCTATCTTCTCGATATTATATATTCTGTTTCCTTATGTGAAGTGGAGTCGTTTTTCGTGTTTTTAGAAATAAAAGATTACTTTTAGACTAAGATTATCCTCACACAAAAATTACCCTTGGAAGAAAAACAAGGCGTGATCCGATATCCAGCTTACTCTAGGCGCGTGCTAAAATCTACGGCCATAAAGAGCGTTGTTTCGGCAACGAAAATTGATGTAAATTCGCTACATTTTATTAAAAATAATTTTTCTGTACTGTTTAACGTCGTACATTTTAATTTTCTTTTATTTTTTTACATTTTCGTTCTAATAAATAAATCATAAATACTTTATACTTAAATTCCTTTTTCAGACCCTTTTAGGCTTTCCTACCCGGACCCACCATTCCCCCCGCCCCCCACCCCCCACCCCCACCCCGCCCCCACAACAAAGTAATTTGTAGGAAAAACACCCCGAAGAAGAGCCATCTTTTTTATAGTTTATTATTATATATATATATATATATATATATATATATATACTATATATATATATATATATATATATATATATATATATATATATTATATATATATGTATATATGTATATACATATATATATATATATATATATATATATATATATATATATATATATAATATATATAATATATATATATAATATATATATATATATTATATATATATATATATATATATTCTTTATAACTACTAATGATTATAAAGGAGACGTACTATTTCATAAAAGAAAGCTTGCTGTGTCCTTATTTAATCGCCGCTTTCGAATGGGATCCTTAATTTCAATGAGGCTTGTAAACAGTTGAAATTGTGATTCATCTTAAATACGTACATCCATAGACACACACACACACACACACACATAGGAAATAAAGGATAGCATTCGAAATTAGATATTAAATGCGGACACAGTAAGTTTTCATTTATGAAGTGAGTCCCCTTTATAATCATAAGTATCTCTAAAGAAATGAGTAAATATATGTAATAGTTAAAAATATCCTTCAATGAAAAAGATTCCAAATCATTTTTGCCAGCTATACAAGCAGCCTTTTTGTTTTCTTTTTAGGATTAACCCCTTTGTTTTTTATTTTTGGAATGTTCATTTTTACTCTGGAATAAGTCAGATGTGTGCGCATTACTCTTTTTAGAGCCGAATATAATACGGTTCATTAATTACCCTAAAAATAACACTCTCCGGAAAAATTTGCAGTACTTTTTACAGGGCTCAGGTTATGTATATTTTTTCGGCTTCATAACTGTGATGTTTATTTCAAAGCTTTATAATTATGCAGGCATCGGGTATTTGAAAGAAAGAAGCCAATGTGCGTCATTAGTTACGGGAGAAATACTAGTCGTTAAGATATCCTCATAGCTCTTCGGAAGCCACAAGGCAACACTTTTATTTTTCTTAATAACATTTTTGTAAAGTTGAAGGTAATGGAAGTAATATCTCTACATCCTCAATTTATTTTTGATTTACTTTTCTCTTCACCACCCTGTGACGTGTTTTCATCCTACGTTAAAATCGAGGTCAGGGATAAAAGATGGTGTGACCATCACTCTATACAAAAAACCTGAGCGCGTGTGATTCTGTGACTGGGAGAAGCTTTGCTCTTTGTTGTCGAGTTTCTCAGTGAGAAGCTTCGAGATCAGGAGTGTTAGCTGTCTCTGCCTCCGAACCTGGTTCCCTTCTACGGGTGATTCAAGTCAACGGTCTATTTACCTACTGCTCTTTCCTCGCGATGCCTCCTGTTTTTCTAACGATTTCTTTGAAATGCAAACAGTCACGAGTGCAGTTTGTTTGTGCTTTTAACAACAGTCTGTCTTCACGAAGAGAGTTTCAGACCGTTGTTTCCTTCCCGTCATTATTACCTCCAACCCTGACTTATTCCTTATTTGTTTTTTGACTTAGTGACTGTCTCTGACTGAGAAAGAAAGGGAGGTGATTTGCAGAATTTCGACGTCTTTCTATATTTCTATACCAATACAGGGGAAGAATTGTAAATTCAATTTTTCCAGACGCCCACCGGACGCAAATCTCTATAACGATGATGATGATAGTCACAATGATGATAAAAATGATAACACAAATATTGTACGAATGTTATGATTGCGCGAGAGGATAGAATAGATGAATGAGGAGATATAAAGCAGTTGGGAAGAGAAAATCAACTCTGTTTCAGTCATGACGATAGTAATGGGACCAAAATTCATGACTACTGAGTGGCATGCCACGACACTACCACTATGCCATGGACATAACTCAATTTAAACTGAATGCAGCGCAAACAGCTGTTGTATTTGATAATACTTTCTTCGATGAGGACCTGATTGCAAATAGAATGAATTTTATGAAAATTTTCTCATGTGTATTTTTTCCCGGATTTTCTTGTTACTTTCAGGTACGCCTCGATATGCATCTATTTTTCCGAAAAAAAATTTCTGTTTTATATTTACATATATATATATATATATATATTATATATATATATATATATATATATATATATATATCTAATCTTGTTTAGTCCCCAAACGTGGATGTTATTCTTTTATATCTGGTCTTAATGCCCAGAGGGTTTCACTCTTCGTGAAAAAACAAAAAATCTTGGTAACAAAAACAACACTATTCAAAATTAGAATAAACAAAAACAAACAAAAAATCACCAAAGGAACATTATATATAACTATAAATGATACTATTACATTACAATTTTGCATTTATGTAATGTCGGGAACGGGCTTTACAAAAACATTTAAAGATACGAAACCTTTTTTAACATTTTCTAAAACAACACATTCGGTGTAACTCCGCAGGGGGTTAGTGACGTCAGTGCAACTCATTCTGTACAATGTAGGCATTACTTAAGGTATTTCCGTTTCAGCGCTGAGTGGCCTTAGTTGCCCCAGTGATTGGCATAATGCCAAAAATCCATGTAAAACAACATTCAGTGTAACCAATAGTTTTTTATTCAATGTGTGATTCTGCGCAAAATCTTAAGTGCTAATGACGAACAAGATTTAGTAAAAGTAGAAGCACGTGAGTCGAATCCCACATTGATAAAGAGAAGATCCAAATGCGACTGCAAATTGCTTGCTGAGTGAGAGTCTATCAAGTCTGTCACGAAACAAAACAAGGCGTTATCCCACCTACAGCTTATTCGGGGCGCGTGCTAAAATCTACGGTCAAATAGAGCAATGTTTCACCATCGAAAATTAAAATAAATACGCTATATTTTATTAGAAATAATTTTTCTGTAGTGTTTAACATGAGCATTATTTATCTTTTACATTTTCACTCTAGTAAGTCATAAATATCATATCCTAATATTCCTGTATCTTTAACTCTAAGCGAAACACCCTCTTCAGACCATTTTAGGCTTTTCATTAGGGCTTTCCTACGCTCCCCCTAACAAGAACATCAACAGCAAGAACAACAACAAAGTAGTGTGTTTCTCATGCAATCCATTGAAGGGTGAGAGATGTGTCTTTCTGGTGATAGAAGTTCACTCCCGACGTTGTTCGGAAGTCACGTAAAGCCGCTGGTCCCGTTGCTGAATAATCACTGGTTCCATGCAACGTAAAAACACCATACAAACAAACAAACAAAGTAGTTTGTAGGCTTACGCACCGAGTAATTGGTTGATTGATTCTGAGTTATCTGGCGTCACAACTGCCAGGATCACCGACGCCGACGCAATGAGTAAGCGAAAATCAGTCCGGACCCCTGGAAATCCACAAGACCCAACTTGTGCCAATTACCTGCGGGGTATCTCAAATTTCGAAGTGACATAGTATCGACCTGTTTATCTTTGGTCACGTAATAACAATGTCTAGCGACTACTGCCAGCTAAGCTTTTTTTGTTGAACTGATAAGGGACTGCTATAGTAGATTCACATCAACTGTACATTTGATGTCTAGGCCAATCTCTTACGGCGCTCCTGATTGGTTGTTGATAAGCCAATCACAGAGCTGGAAACTCTCAGTCTCTCTCAAGTGTTCACATTGTCAGGATGTATGTTCCACCTCTTCTGAGGGATGCTTTTGAAAGACGCATCCCTCAGGAGAGGTAAAACATAGATCCTACCCATGTGAACTCTCTCGAGAGACTGGGAGTTTCCAGCCCTGTGATTGGTTTATCAACAGCTAATCAGGAGCGTCGTAAGAGACTGACCTAAACATCAGATGCACGGTTGATGTGAATCTACTATAGCGTGGCTGATATTTTAGAAAAACACAAAAGCACAAGGGTAATAAACTAGCAGTGCGTGCGTGTAGAAAAGTAAATAAAACTTTTATCTGTTTGCATTAATGACCCACTGTGGTGCCATTAAATTCTAAAGCCAACGGCTACACCAAGGGACGGAAGGCGAAAGCTTATGCCATATCTCCTCCATAAATTGGAACAGAGGAATCAGCGGTTGAAAATTAGATTAATTCGCAACTTACATTCGAATCCGGTTTTGGCTTAGAAAAAAAAAAAAACAATTCTAATGCTTTTGACAAACTGTCATACCGCTAACAATGTTAATTCATTTCTGTAATTACTTTTTTCTTAAATGAATTTAAAAAATGAGGCATTATTTCCTGGAACGTGTATTACGTGATATAATTACCTATGAGACCGGGGACAAATTCAGGAAATTGCAAATCCATTTTAATTTTTATTCTTGTCGTGCGTAATATAATGATTACTTAGGAAGTCCGTCGTGAAATTTTTACGTGGCAGATGATATTCATTTCGCAATCACAGTTAGAGATTTCTTGAATTACTGCTGTAATATATACTCGTCTCTTAAATAATGCTGCCTTTGCATAGACCTGACTCTCAAAGAAGTTCCCATCTTTTATATAATTACAGACTGATTCAAAGTCATATATTTCAAGCTAATGATCCTCAACGGTTTTTATAAAAATTAGATTGGAATAGGAAATATACTATACATCTGTACATTAGTCGGAATGTCCCAAGACATTAACCATTGAGGAAGTGAAAGCCATTTATAATATGGTTTTCGAGACAGATGTTGAGCCGTTTAGCATATAGTCAAGACCATGTAGATCAGTCTTAGCTCCTTCTCAGTTGTTAAGCTGACATCTCAAGACAAAATATCTCCTCTTTATCTCGCATAACTGAAGTCTTAGGCTGAAGTCAGGTTTTGGTCATCCGTTCTTCTCCTTCTCCTTTGGATGGTTTGGTGAGAACTGGTTTCTTTTTTACTGTATATTTTTTAAGTTGTATTAATTTTATTTCATGTAAAATTTTTTTGTCTCAACTATATTTCTAAAATAATTGTTTTTGTAAAGTTTAACGTATTGTATGTTATTCTTGCAAATTGAGGATGCACATAGATAATGTGCGAAACGTCTCGTATGGATATATATGGTCTTTCTGATGTGTTTATTTGACCCAGCTGTATGCCTTTATATATATATATAATATATATATATATAATATATATATATATATATATATATATATATATATATATATATATATATATATATATATATATATATATATATATATATATGCAAGGGTAGGTCCTGACCGGTTCCTGCTTCATTTTCAAAGCAACTAACGAAGGACCGATACGCAGTGGTAGCAATTTCAAAATATATATATATATATATATATATATAATATATATATATATATATATATATATATATATATATATATGATATATATATATAGATATATATATAATATATATATATATATATGTTATAAAGGGCTGAGTTCTGCCTTTCCTCTTCACGTTAGAAGGGAATTGTTTTGTAGGTAAATGTGATTAGAGAACATTTTGAGTAGTCTAAAGAGTCCTTAGAGTTCGTATTATCTGGAGTATAATGCCGAGAGAGAGAGAGAGAGAGAGAGAGAGAGAGAACAATGATTTACACCCACTCTTAATACTACGTCTTTGCCATGGTAGAATAGCTGACGTATAAGTGAGAAAACTATGATTGAACAAATTTCGGAAAAGAAGATCGTGTTACTTCCACATTCAATTAGGAGGCAAGTGAGAGTCTCCTCTCTCTCTCTCTCTCTCTCTCTCTCTCTCTCTCTCTCTCTCTCTCTCCTATTTCATCCTCAAGTTTGATTTTCTCTTTATCATTTTATGATTACTTTTTGTTATAGTGCTCCAATCTCAAGGGGTTTAATTTTGATTATAATTAAACCTGGAAAGTCCATGGAGTCTGTAAACAGATATAAGTAGATTACTTTGTAAGGTTGAGCAAAGACATCGATTTGATTTTTTTCATATTAAAGTTGTAAGATTTTCGTCAATATATATTTATTCATAGATGTCTTTATTTGCATGTTTAGTTAAGACCAGTTACCTTCATCCTTTGATAAGGATAAGGATACCATTAATGACTTTAGTTTTTGTTTCATTTGTTCGCTAAGACGTTGCAAAATGCGATGATATCAGTGTAAGGTTTGAAATCTTCAACAGCTGTGTTCCTTACGATCTTTTATACGGAGATTCATTCGCCATCCCGTGCTGGGATTTCAAAGTGACCTCGTTCTATATTCTTCAGTATTGAAGATGAACTTAATCATTTTGGTGCTGGATGTGTCCTTTTCCAATCTCTTTGACTCTGCGTCCAATAACAACTTTTGCTGCAGTTATTTATCATTGCCGTTAAGAGCACTAATGATAAAAAAACGGTAAAAGTTAAAACACTGTGAAATAGAAGACAGATTTCTACAAATAGCCAAAACCTACATCATGGTTATCGTTAAGAGCACTAAATGATCACAAAAAAAAAAAAAAAAAAAAAAAAATACGGTATAAATTAAAGCATGCTAAAATTGAAGACAGTTTTCTACCGTGATCTTTTCGCTTTGGAAGGTAAATCTTTTCTCTAAATAGCCCACACTCACATCATGGTTATTAAGCAATAAATTCCAATAAAGGCGAAGGTTAGGTATGGCGGGAAATCCTGTTATACCGAAGAGAGCTCGATTTCCTGTGAATCTTCTTAAGCAATGTGTTATTCAGGGAGCTGTACAGCTTTATTAAATACACTCCCGTATTGCTCCTGGAAGAATACTTCTAATAATTAAGGCCGAAGAAAAAAAATAAACAAGAAAAAAAAACACTATGGATTGACTAAGA
>NC_087206.1:73118435-73120935 GCF_015104395.2 Macrobrachium nipponense
CTAGCCGCCACGAGGACATAGATGAAACAACAGTGACATATAATCTGGCTTTGCCCTGACGTCGGCAACTCGGCGATGTTTACTATTATGCAAGGTTACCAGGTATATCGGGCCAAAAACATCTTACCAAACACCTAAACTATCGTATTTTTCATTCCATATGATTGTGTATCACAGTTTCAAAAAGTTTTGCATAACTAATCAAGAAAATGTAAATAGAATTGGGTTATAATTGCTATGTATTCCTATAGTCAACGTAAAAATTGTACAATGCAATAGTAATATTGCAATATGTATATTTACCAAATTCCTTTGCTATAATGTTGTCATATTTATACAATAAAAAAATTCTTATTCTTTACCCATGGTATCACTAATGAAACCGTAAGTATATCGTAATTCTCAACAATCCTCAACAAGAGGGTCAAATATTTGTTCCCACGATCATTGTCACACCACTGAATGAACACTGCTATTAAGCCTGATGTCATACTTTACGTCACAAGTAGCCTCCCTCTGGGTGCTTACTAAATTTAGCTAAGTTTCCCTTGAAATTTCTGTGATTTACTCCGATAGGTGCCTTAATTATCAACATTAGACATCAGTGCATATTTTTGCCAATTAGGCCGTGGCTTCAAATACCTATTTCCAAAATGTGACCCATATCCGATGTTTTGGTAGGATTTTATCAACGAAAATCAATTGGACACGGCCCTGAAATGCATAGTAGTATAGCTGAGATATATATATATAAAGTTAGCTAGTATAGAGAGAGAGAGAGAGAGAGAGAGAGAGAGAGAGAGAGAGAGAGAGAGAGAGAGAAGCATCGCACTGCAACCAATGCTGTAAACTTGGCTCACGTGATAAGGTTAAAATATCCTGTTATGATGTTCGTGATTTTCGGCAATACCAATATAACTTTAAAATGTTGATCAATTTTAAGTATTGTGTAATGAATATGACCGATATATAATAATAGACACAGTTGTAAGATAACGTCTTGCCCGAAAGTTAAATGGAACCTTAATAAACAAACTTATATTACAAGTGAGACAACAACCTTCATTACAACGATATAAACTGCTCATATACTCCGTGTGTGTGTGTGTGTGTCTTTCTCCAACCATTCCTAATAACTCCGCCCACCAAACGAACTCCAGAACTTATTGGTGGAACTCTTGTTAGCAGAGAAGGGGTTCTCCCCCCCATCTCCCTCAGTAAACATTGTTACCATGTAATTTTCCGAAGTCTCGCAAGACGGTGTACCAGGGAAACCTGTGCCCAACTGTACGTAACTGACAAAATTGGCCAGCTAATTTCATATGACATGTTTGTTTGTTTGTTTGTATGGTGTTTTTAAGTTGCATGAAACCAGTGATTATTCAGCAACGGGACCAACGGCTTGACATGACTTCCGAACCGCGTCGAGAATGAACTTTTATCACCAGAAATACACCATATCTGACGCCTCAATGGAATGCCCGAGAATCGAACTCGCGACCACCAAGGTGGCAGGCCAAGCATAGCGATTACGCCGCACAGGTGCTCATATGACGTGATTCCTAAATATAAAAGTGTTTCCTAAAAAAAAAAAAAAAAGTTAAATTCCGTCATTTATAAGTTCCACTACTTAACAGAATGAAAAGACGAAGAAAGAAATAACGATATTTAGAAGCATCTGCTTTCACGAACGAAAGAATTACTGTAATTCAACTTCCGAAGGGAATATTTTCCGGACAGTTATTATTTTCTGATGAGAAATTGTTGGCAAATGCCCCCTGAAAGAGAGAGAGAGGAAAAAAAAAAAAACTCCCTGTTTACCTCCCACGAAAATCACGTCTGATTCTTTCTCTCTGCCGTAGTTTTTCCTCCGATATTCAAATGAAAACACTTCCTTCCGTCTCCCTCTCACATTAGCGATGCTTGACTTTCTTGAAATCACATTACTTTTGTTGTGTCCGAATCAGACCTAGGACATAGGAAGAGAATTACTTCGGAATTCCAAAGCCCGAGTGACGGAATTTTCTGTTGCGCGGTGGCTTCGTTGTCATAAACATGGCTGCGTGGATATGGTTCGACCTCAAATTCTTCTTGGATAACAGCTTTGTCAGAAGCAATGATTGGTGTCAATACACTTTTTCCATGACTTTTTAGGCTTTTCCATGGGGGCTTTCGTATCCTCCAAAAAGAACAACAATGGCAAGAACAATAATAACAACAACAACAACAACAGAAAGTAGTTTGTTTGTAGGCTTACTCAACGAGTAAACGACAAAGAAAAGGAAATTTACTAAATAAACTCAGCACAGAAATCCCTTCCCTTCCTTTATGTGCTCTTGGAGGCGAAGGCCATTTCCATACATAAAGATCTTCCTCGGTATCTTCGCCGATTAGTGTTACTGTTATGTTTGTAATCAAAACCTCATAAGAAAGTTTTTTTTTCTTTTATGGAACCGAAAATTCGTGGCTCCATCCAGGATCACACAATTTTCATTGTAGA
>NC_087206.1:73125935-73138435 GCF_015104395.2 Macrobrachium nipponense
GAGGAGAGAGAGAGAGAGAGAGAGAGAGAGATGTCGATTTGTTTTTATATGAATGTACCAGCTATTTGGTTATCCTTTGGATGCAGATGCTGCATTATATATTATATATATATATATATATATATATATATATATATATATATATATATATATATATATATTATTCTATATTCCCCAACACCTGGAGGAGGATCTCTATTTTCCATTCTATCCCGGGCCCGCAGGGGTGGTGATGTCAGACGAATAATCCCGAGACAAAGCATCTGTTAGGATTGGCTTCGATGGGATTAATCTGCTATATCCCGCCCCGTCTTGATCCAACCAATTCCTAGCGTCATCCTTATGCTAATGCAGAACCATTTCCTCTTTCTATTTGATATTTTACACTTTTATCAGGAAGCGTAGTGAATATGTCTCTCTCTCTCTCTCTCTCTCCCTCTCTCTCTCTCTCTCTCTCTCTCTCTCTCTCCATTCCTTTTCTATTCTGATATTTACACTTCTGTCAGGAAGCGTGGCGAATATAGTTCTCTCTCTCTCTCTCTCTCTCTCTCTCTCTCTCTCTCTCTCTCTCTCTCTCTCTATCTCCATTTCCGTTCCTAATTTTAATATTTTGTTTATTCGCATACGCTGTGTTGCATGAACTAACTGGAACAAGCAAGGAAATAAGAATCGTATGATGGTGATTATGAATTGAAAATTAACTGCCGTTAATCTAGTCTAAAGTTTTAAGAGATGAAACAGACCGTTAGAAGAAAATCGTACACGTTCAAACATTAAATATAAGAGATCATTTGCTACATATCACGCCCAAAAATATTGTCATATTCTTCAAGTAAACCGGACGCCGTTAAATAATCAGTGAAGAAAAATTGACAATAGTTGATAATTACTCTAATTATTCCGAATATATATACGTATATATGTATATATATATATATATCTATATATATATATATTATATATATATATATATATATATATATATATATATATATATGCTGGCCTCTTTTCATTGGCAGATCCGTCGTAACGGCCACTTCTTTTATTGGAGAGGTCGTAATTACCACGCTTTTCAAGCAAGACCACCACCTACCCTTCCAAAAAAAACAAAAAAAAAAAAATGCCATACTGTCCTGGGGAATTTTCTGTTATCATAGACACTTTGAATTCAAGGTCAAAAAAATTAAATAAATTAAAACTTTGTATTTCCATAGCTATCAAGCGCAAAATGAATGTCCTGTTCGTTAACGATACAATTCACTCGGCTTCCCCAAGTCTTTGATTCCAATTTGTGAAGATCAACAGAGCAAAATCATCATCACTTGACAAAGTTGCGAAACTATGAATTGACCAACAAATGTGAAAAAAGGTCTTTTAATTATAGCTTGTTCTGCCTCACTCGTATAAATTTCATTTTCCCGAGACCTGTTCCCAACGCAGCTGCCCTAATTGGCAATTCCTTGTCATTAAGGGCGGTTTAAAACTCTATTTAGCCTCCAAGTTACAAGAGGTTACGTACGAAGTATAAAGAAACCATGTTTCCCCAAAGAGAAATATGATCGTTCTTTCATACTCCCTCGTGAATGTATGTTAAAAAGACTTAAAATTACCGATAAAACTTACGTAACTTTAATCAAGATAATTATTATAATACAAATGACCTCGCGTAACGATGTTTGCACACGGAAATGTATGCTAATTATGCTCTCAGAGTATATATCACGCGATAACAAGTGGAAAGGACGTTCATCATATACAATTTTGCAGTAAAATACAATAGATATGAATTCTGCTTTCCGTTATTTGGTACCAACAACTATTAATTATAGCTTGTTCTGCCTCACTCGTATAAATTTCATTTTCCCGAGACCTGTTCCCAACGCAGCTGCCCTAATTGGCAATTCCTTGTCATTAGTGGCGGTTTTAAAAAAAAAACTCTATTAGCCTCCAGTTACAAGAGGTTACGTACGAAGTATAAAGAAACCATGTTCCCCAAAGAGAAATATGATCGTTCTCATACTCCCTCGTGAATGTATGTTAAAAAGACTTAAAATTTACCGATAAAACTTACGTAACTTTAATCAAGATAATTATTATAATACAAATGACCTCGCGTAACGATGTTTGCACACGGAAATGTATGCTAATTATGCTCTCAGAGTATATATCACGCGATAACAAGTGGAAAGGACGTTCATCATATACAATTTTGCAGTAAAATACAATAGATATGAATTCTGCTTTCCGTTATTTGGTACCAACAACTATTGCACTGAAGTAAAATGTATTTATAATTTTTATACACTAACAATTCTTTGGAATGGTGAGTAGGATATTGTATTGTCCCATTTAGGAAATGCCGATTTTTGTTTATGTATCTATCAAGGGAGATAACGTCTCACTTGACCACAACTAAAAATTTCATATTTTATAATGACATCTTCCACGAATTATGACGCTTGATTTTATCTCTCTCTCTCTCTCTCTCTCTCTCTCTCTCTCTCTCCTCTCTCTCTCTCTCTCTCTCTCTCTCTCATCTCTTTAGCATTATCATCATAAGAGGCCTTTCAGAACCGTCTTCCAACCACCACCAAACCACACAGGCGGTCACACCATCATCAGGAGAGCCAAGCCCTCAGGCCCTTGGAAGTCCTTAAATAACCTTGCATTCGCAGGAGACAGACATCTCTCCTTTTTTTTTTTTTTTTTTTTTTTTTTAAACACCGTCTCCACAGCAGAAAGACCTGGAAATGACATGCAGAAAGTGAATTCCCATTTCGAAAATCATAATAAACTGACGCCTTCCATTTTTTATTATAAATGATAAACGTTCAATAGATGTGAAGGAATTGAATTGTCTTTTTCAATTATCATAATTAATAATTACATTTTTCATGGGTGCATATTCAGGCACGACATGAGAGGAACTTGTAAGAGGGAAAAAAAGTGAAGGAGAAAAGTCCTCCAAATATTAGAACTGGTCCCAGGCAATCTCACCTCCACCACACACATAATGAATACTAATGGGGTCATTGTGCCAAGGCATTGAAAAAGTAATAGTTAATTAGATTCTTAAGCACTTTGAAGAGGAAATAGCTACTTGACTACTTTTATTGTTGCATTTTTCGTTTAAATTTACATATGATTGTTCATTTTAACGTCCAAACACGAAATGCAATACAAGGTTTGTATGAATATTTTTTATTTCATATTTTTTTACTTGAGAACAGGATTTATTTCTTATAACTATTACATGATAATAAGAAACGCCCCCCCCCAACCCACCCCTTTCCTATAAGAGCAGAACTTGGACTAAAAGTACTTTGGGGATGTCCACATTCTTCCCACCCCTACTCAGCGGGGAGCCCCCCTACTCCTTTCACATTGAGGCTGACCTTGGACTTAAAGGGCTTCAAGAGTGTCACTATTCATCTTAGCAACCTCAGAAACTATGGTCATTTGTATATGTCACCCTCTTCCCATCCCTTCTCAACTCCCACCTATCTGGGGCTGAGCTTGGACTTAAAGGGCTTCGAGATTCATCACAGCGACCTCGAAAACGTATGGGATTAGACACAATAAACAATCAGTCATTTTCTGTTATTCTTACATGTCACCCCCTTCCCACCCCTTCTCAACCCCCTCCTGAGTGCAATTGTAAACTGACACACATGATAGAAGACGAGCTCAACTTTTACAGCGAAAATTTTGTCTTGTTGAAGTATGGTGAGAACACAGGGAACCTTACTTAGTAATAAATAAAACAAAGTCTAAATATCTACCTGAAAAAATCACAGAATGTAGAACAAGATGATATTTGTAACGTGAATATGTACTTAAACAAGGCGTGATCCGACCTCCAGCTTACTATTGCATGTGCTAAATCTATGTCAAATAGCGCTTTGTTTCACCAATGAACATTAAAATACATATAATATAGTCTATTAGAAATAATAATTGTTCTGTACTGTTCAACCTGCGCATTATTTATTTTTAAAATTCTCCTTCTAATAAGTAAAACTTAAATATCCTCTCCTAAAATTATTGTATCTTTAACTCAATGCAAAAACACCTTTTTCGGAACTTTTTAGGCTTTCCCATATATATATATATATATATATATATATATATATATATATATATATATATATATATATATATATAATATAATTTATATACATAAAACAAACGTAGCGACAACCTGATAGATAACCTTGTAAGCTTTGTTGCCTAAGAACTATATAATGGGCATATCTCCCATATATATTTCGCAAATGTAACTTCTGCCATTCACTATTGGTGGTAAGGGTGGAAGTTAGTCCACCGAAATATAGTCCTTGAGCTTTAAACCAGACTGTTTTAGTGGGCCTTTTATACTTGAGACGTATCCTGTTTCACACAAAAGAATTTATATATATATATATATATATATATATATATATATATATATATATATATATTATATATATATATACATATATATATATATATTATATATATATATATATATATATATATATATATATATATATATATATATACTATATATATATATATATATATATATATTATATATATATATTAATGTCTTTGTGACCATACCTCTTCGGCCTGCTTGTAAATCTTGATTCCCATTAAGTTTTGAATCCTACTCTTCCTCATAATTCCCAGACTAATACACACCACATAATTCCGCTTCATTACACGGAGCCTTTGGATGAGTGTATTTACATCGCAAACATCTTTCATCTTCTTAAAAGAAAAAAGAAATATAAAACCTTATTACTTTTTTTTCTTCGATCTCCGAGAAAATTAAGATCCCTGGCAAACTTATTCTTGGGTCAGGGAATATTTGACATAATGGTCGACTATTGGGTAAATTTCTTCACTTTCATGATAAAAAAAAAATGTAAATTTTGCTTAGGCTTAGACTAGAACACAGGGAACATAAAACTAAGCATCACACGGAAATCTATCTAAAAAATGTTCTCATACATGCAGAATAGGTAAATCTATCTCAAATGTTCTCATACATCCAGAATAGGTAAATCTAAATAAATGTCCTAATATATGCAGATTAGGCAAATCTATCTAAAACGTTCTAATAAATGCAGAACAGGCAAATCTATCTAAAATGTTCTCATACATGCAGAATAGGTAAATCTATCTAAAATGTTCTCATACATGCAGATTAGGCAAATCTATCTGAAATGTTCTCATATCAACAGAACAGGCAAATCTATCTGAAATGTAATCATACATGCAGATTAGGCCAATCTATCTAAAATGTTGGCATGCATGCAGATTAGGCAAATCTACCTAAAATTTTCTCATACATGCTGAATAGTCAAATCTATCTGAATTAATAATTAATTCAAAGTCGTGTCAAGAACACAATGTAAGGAGAGACACTTCTCCAAATAGTCGGCAGGAATTAATTTCAGGAAAGAAGAATGATCGAGGGAAAGGATTGTTCTGCCGATGGACTCATTCGAAGTCACCGTTGATCGGGAAAAGCAGGTTGCCATTTCAACTGTCTTTGTCGAAAAAATAAAATTCGCGAAGGAAGCTGACATCCACCCAGGGTAAAATATGCCCTAACAACTACAAAACAGACGAGCTAATGCTATCAGCAATATCAGCTTGCTAGTATCATTCGGTGATTCGTTATTCTGAGTTTAGTGCCAAACAAAGTTTCTTGCGGTTTTACGCGAATTACCGATTTACTTCTGATGCGTTTTAAAATGAGTAAAGACAATCATTTCATACTATGGAAGACCGAACAACTTTAACAGGATATGTATACTCATCATACTCATAATCTAATTTAAATGTAAAACAACAAGAACTGTTAATTACCAAAAACATAAATACATAAGAAAAATAATCAAAATTAGAAATCTAGCATGCAAGAAAAGTTAGACAATAAATTTATGGTAAGTGAGCCATTAATAATATAGTTTTGTGTTGCTCATATATATGTGCGTGTGCGTGTGTGTATATGTCTGTGTTTTAGTGATTATGTAAATAAGCATTTGGTAGATTTGATTGACATTTTCCCCTTCAGTTGGGAAAAAACTTGAAATGTACCATCTGTGTGTGTGTTTTATTTTCTTATTTTTTTTATTTTTTTTGTCACGCACACGTTTGTACGCGTTCTTTCCACGACAATCTTTATGACTGTTTTCTGAAAATCGTGAATACCAGTTATTCAATCGCATTTTCGAAAAATGGTTTTGGCAGTATCGTCACTTCTAAACCAATGAGCAGCGGAGAGCGACTTTTTGTTGATACCAAGATAATCGCCAGTCGCCATTGCCGTTTCATTGGCTAAATAATGCGTCCTAAAACCGCAGGCAACGACAGATAATCCTTCACTTCAGCTTGGATTTCACGCGACGGAAAAGAAGCATTTTAGTACATCTGGATTAAAAGATAATTATACAGACACGGTTTCTGATTGACAGATATCGTTAGTTATAGTTGTTTCCTCCTGTGCGTGTTGAAGTTGACTTCCTAAACTCCTTTATTTTCTAATTTCACTTCTTTATCCCTCTTCCAGACATTTTCAACAATCAACTAGTTCCTCGTTCGACGTGTGGTTTACGTGCTCGCCTACCGATTCGGTAGTCGCGAGTCCAACTCTCCGCTCTGCCAACATTGAATCAGAGGAATTTATATCTGGTGATCAAAAATTCATTTTTTTATATAATGTGGTTCGGATCCCACAATAAGCTGTAGGTTCCGTTACTAGGTAACCAATTGGGTTTCTAGCCACGTTAAAATATCTAATCCTTCGGGCCAGCCCCAGGAGAGCTGTTAATCAGATTATTTACCAAAACATAAGATAAAGGAATAACAATTATACATACAATGGATAAATCATACCGAAAAGAAAATACGAAATCCAGACTCGAATGCAAAGCTACGTGAACATTTTTGACGAAACAAATTTGAACCTTAATGTAAACGTAATCTCTAAAAGATTAAGTTACAAATATGTGACAGATAAATCTGGTCAAAGATAGAGCACGAAATTCAGACTCGGATGCAAAGCTACGTTAAAAACGTTTCAAAATCCTCTTAGCGCGCAAAACGATTTTTTTTTTTTTTTCACTGAACAAATTTGAACTCTAATGAAAGAGTAATCCCCAAGATTAAATCATGAAATGTAATTAACTTCAAAGAAGCTCACAATCAGCCTTATCGGTACAAGGGAAGGTAATTATAATTATTATATGAGTTTCTTCCTAGGTTAATATCCGAACGTGATTCTGGTGTTTTTGTCAAACTATGAATTACTATTAAAGGTAAGAGTAAAATGGATTTTTAGACAATGATGCCACGAGGAGATGATCTCAGATACAAATTCAATGGCGATCTCTCCCTTCACTTGTCATATCTGGGAGTATGACATACCAAGTGAAAATCCAACAAATATTATGAACATTATTAAAGAGTTGTGGGATATTAACCCGGTACGTATCCACCTTTCTTAAAGTCCTGTTCAAACTCATGCTAAATAAAGTAGACAGCCGCACAAATAAAGAAGATATCGTTTATTAATGGGTGTATATAATATACTTTGATCCCCGTAGAGTACAGACCAAAGTAGCGTCATCTTGATTTCATTAGCTTAAATGATATGGGTTGACAAAGCTGGAGACATACCGGGTTAATACCGAGTTGGGGGTGGGTGGGTCGGTTAGGGGAGGGGGTTGGGGAATGAGTTATGAAAGGGGTTAGGGGTGAGTTAAGGGAAGGGTGTATTGGATAACACCAACATGAAGAGGCTCATCATGTTGATGACAATGTTAACTAAAGTTAGACCTTTTTACATTCTCCTTGTTATACAGATAATGGTATGAAGTTAGAGCTACGTAATTCATTAACTTTTATTTATTTGGAAGGATTTTGATAAACGTCAAGCGGCGATTCGCTCCTTTGTTATTAGATCTGATGCGTGCTTATTTTTTTTATTCTTTATAAGATATAAACTATAAGAATGTTCTTCTGAAAATTCATAAAAAGAAACCATCAGTTTAATTTCATTCTTCCAATTTTCTTTTTATTGGCAAAACCACATACGACCTTAAAGTCATTTAAAATATCAAACGCAACATTATTCATTCATGCAGTGAAGGAATATTTTGACCATTTAAAAGGATTACAGCGTACCTCAGTCGTTATATGCGTCATAAGGAAGATCTTGTATGCCAATGGACTTGTGCAAAAATTCTGGGAAACAACCGGCAACTTTGACATGGTACCCATGTGGTCAAAAAGAAGTGAAAAAATTAAGAGAGAGAGAGAGAGAGAGAGGTTAATTATTAGTCTCTTCATTTCAACTGCTTTTAATTTGAGTGCTAACAATTAATCGACGACAAAAGTATATGAAGTGAGACACTTTCCTGTAGCCCTGAATTCAGCAAACCAAGAAACAACTAAAGACTAAAACGTCGGTATACTTAAATCCTTATTTCCATACAGAGCAATTATGACATATATATATATATATATATATATATATATATATATATATATATATATATATATATATATATATAACTGAATTTCGGTACGTCATGCCTGTTTAATGATGTTGAACTGAGACCCGACAAGCAGATATTTGACCAATAGTTATTTTAAAAAATGCTATTTCAAGCATAGAAAAAAGTTGGACAATTTTAGAACCCGTGAGGTTGGAGCTCGACTTTAAAAGTCCCCTGTGGTTGTATTATGCAAGTGTGTGGAGGAATGACGTTTTAAAAGCATTATTCAGTCTCATTCATTATGTTCGTGGGAAAACAAGGTTTCCCCTTATGCGACAAGAATAGGTATAGACATACATAAGAGGCATAAAATATGTATACAAGTATACATATTTTATGTACATATATGTATGCGTGCATGCATTCAGCTACAAATGCATTTTAATAACCAATTCGCTCTACCTCGGAATTAATATATTTTCATGTATGTTAACCGAAGGGTAATTTTTCATTTGATAATCATTTCGTCTTCTCGTGGATTCTAACCAGCGGACAGAGGAGAAATCAGGACTTCAGTGAAGTTACCCACTCTGCCAACAAGTGCAGATGTGTGTGTGTGTGTGTGTGTGTGTGTGAATGAATTATTGATGCACAATACTAATAACGAAGACACTTCTGGTACTGACTGTTATATTTTATTTTACTATAATCCACCTCTGCTATGGGAAAACAGCTTAATGTTAAAAGTGTAGGGAAAATAATGTACACACAAGCTCATTTTGAACACATTCTATTTCAAGCTGGATAACATATTCAAAATAGGCTCGATAACATCCTTACTAGAATAAAGGCAACATGATTCAGCCCTGGTTTTTGAGATTTTATTGTCCTTTACACAATGGGTAAGGGGCATAACTACCCCATGATGTCTAAAGTTAATTGGAATTGTATGTCCTATTTTATAGCACTTTCCTATAGTATTTATAGTACTTTCCTATAGCATATCTCAAAATATTGTGAGTCACCTTTTTTCCCGGTCGTTATTTTGTAAGCACAACGAAAACAATTTTACCAAGTTAGCCTCCTCCTCCTCCTCCTCCTCCTCCTTCTCCTCCTCCTCTTCCTCCTCCTACTACTACAGTATATCTAGGTGACTGACATGAACTATGCATTGGCTAAAAAATGTGAGAGTTACCTTTTTCCCCGGGTCGTTATTTGTGAGCACCACAAATACAAAAAATATTTTACCCAGTTAACCTCCTCCTCCTCTTCCTCCTCCTTTGTCTTTGCCCCAGCTTATTTTACAGCCACCTCACCGTTAGTTTAGTTTTTGACCCAACTTTGGAGGAAGAAATTTTACCTTGAAAACAATACTGTCGCTGTATTTATGACATGGCCAGCAAGCAACTACTTTTCCGGAAAGAATATGAAATGTTTAACAGAAAGGCGCCTGCCTCCATTTGCCCATTTTCTCGTTGTCTCAATTGACACACGACACTTCCAACTAAGACCAGGAATTTTGCATTTCTCTTAAACTGAGACGTATTGTAATGAAAACGAACAACATTCACCAATCCTAAACTCTCTCTCTCTCTCCTCTCTCTCTCTCTCTCTCTCTCTCTCTCAATTTAATAGATTCACATGACGATCGCTAAACTTAAACGAAGATTGCTACTCCTTTAGAATACAAATCATGACTTGACGGTGTAAAACTTTGAAACCGCGAAAGTAATTTTCGTTTATTTTCAAAGTTTGCTGTTCTTTCGTCATTAATTTCATGCGTTTGCTTCTGCTTAAATAGAGGAAGAGTCTACCAGTGTCCTTCCTTTAGCTGCCAAATCCAGTGGGAACCGTAAGCAGAAAAATTCCTAAGCAATAGTTGCAAGGTATACCTAAAAGCAAGTTTCATAAGTTTACAAGAGACAAAGTTCCTCGTTGGACGAGTGGGTTGTGTACCGAACTATCAATTTGGTAGTCCCAGTTCGCTCCCTGCTATGGCCAATGAAGAACGAGAGGAATTTATTTATGGTGATTTGAAATTCATTTCTCGATATAATGTGGTTCGGATCCCACAATATGCTGTAGGTCCCGTTGCTAAGTAACCAGTTAGTTCCTAGCCACGCCAAAAAATAAGAAAAAAAAACTATTGCTTTGGGCCAGCCCTAGGAGAGCTGTTACTCTTAAAATAAGCAGCAAAATCATTTCATACTATGGAACACAAACACCTACAGCGAGAAAAGTATTATTAGGTTATTCTCGTGACTGCCAAGTAATCATGTTGGGTATCTGATTACTTGGCAATCAGAATAAGCTGGTAATACCTTATCAAAACAGTAACGACAATCCTTTGCTATTTTTCTGTGGAACACAATTTGACCGAGTGATTTACAGCTGCGTTCGTTGTAACTCCTCTCTCTCTCTCTCTCTCTCTCTCTCTCTCTGTCCAGTGGCAGACAAAATCAGTTGGCTAAAAAATAGATAATCAAATTTAGTCTTTGGTCTAAGTTGATTTTTGCAAACTTGCCCAAGCGATCGTCGTCCCTCTTCTAGTCAAGGAAACGAATTCGATCGATCTCGAGAGAGAGAGAGAGAGAGAGAGAGAGAGAAATAATACTGACTCGCTAAAAGTTAGATTACGGTCATGAGCAACAACTACAACAATACTTTGCTCCTTTTGATTAGAAACCGTTTTCTGATATTTCACTCTTCCTTGGAAGGCCACCAGGACAAAGCATAAGAAACACTGGCACAGTTTGACGCAGTCCCGCATGTTCGAAAACGTTCAATTTTTCCGCAACTCAGGTCTGTCTTTATCTAACAATAATATGAGGATGAATGCAGAAGGAAAGGGCGGTGCCTTATAATATGTTGAAAAAAAGTAAATTTTAACCTTGTTTATATGTTGATTCAAGTAGTGTGAGTTAAAGGTTTTTCATGAAAGGACACGCCCTTGAATTTAGATGAGAACCCCGAAGGTGGATTAGGTAAAAGAGCGATGCACCCTTCATTTCTCTTATGGCAGAATGGAAATGAGTTACTTACATAAGTGATGTCTCTTTATAAGCCACAAACTTCAGCATGAATATAGCGAGCTACTGAGGTTTGAAAAATTGTCAGATTTTTTTTTTTTTTAAGCGATATTTTAAGTATTTATTTATTACTGAAATTTCAATAATGTTCCAAGGACGAGAAACCAACTCTCTCTCTCTCTCTCTCTCTCTCTCTCTCTCTCTCTCATATATACACACACACACACACACATTATATATATATATATATATATATATATATATATATATATATATCTATATATATATATATATATATATATATACAGATAAATATATATATATATATATATATATACAGATAAATATATATATATATATATATATATATATATATATATATATCATATATATATATATATATATATATATATATATATATAAAGAGAGAGAGAGAGAGAGAGAGAGAGAGAGAGTTGGTTTCTCGTTCTTGGAACATTATTGAAATTTCAGTAATAAATAAATACTTAGAATATCGCGTAACAAAACAAAAAAAACATAAAAACTGACAATTTTTCAAACCTCAGTAGTTCGCTATATTCATGTTGAAGATTGTGGCTTTAAAAAGAGACATCACTTATGTAAATAACTCATTTCCATTCTGCCCTAAGAGAAATGAAGGGTGCATCGCTCTTTTACCTAATACACCTTCGGGGTTCTCATCTAAATTCAGAATGAAGCTTTATTTTTGCCTTGCATAATTAACTTTTTTCCAAACTTTTTTCAGATTTGTACTCTCCCGTTTACAACGAACACTATTTTTGGTTTATTTAAATATACTGACTAATTTCCATCCCCAAAGTCATTTCACTATAAGTTTGAATGCGCTGAATCCATCATTCTTCAGCAATCATATGTTTGTATGGTGTCTTTACATTGCACGGAACCAGTGGTTATTCAGCAACTGGACCAACGGCTTTACGTGACTTCCAAACCTCGT
>NC_087206.1:73148435-73160935 GCF_015104395.2 Macrobrachium nipponense
TCAATTTAGCCTTAAACAATAAACCAATTCTGAAAAGGCAATGCAGCTTCCAAGCTCCTTCGGGTTGCCCCAGGTCCCTCAGTGTGAGGCACCTCTCATGTAGTGAAGAGTCAGAGTTGGAATAAGACCAGAGATTTAGGATAAACAATTATGGTCAGCCTAAGTTAGACAATTTGAGCTCTCAGAATGAAGTAAACGATGCATTGCGATACACAATTAACTATTATCAAAAGCATTGACGCAGTACTAAATCCCTTCCGCCGCCCGGAAGCTGGAACGGACGGCTGCTGAAAACCGTATACATGAAGGCGAAGGTCACACAGAGGAAAATAGTAGGAATGTAATTTCGTCAACAGGAATTCCCACCAACGCTTTCCCTACCGCCTCTCGGGAACATCGCTTAGATTGCAAATGTTTGTGGAGGGGAACTGTGCTGTTCTGACGCCGCTCGCCCAGCCTTTTCAACTTAAATGAACCGGGGAAATTATTTCAGAAAGTTACGGCGAGACTCGACGAATGTCTTTGGTCGTCCTCGTAACGCTATATAGAGCAGAGGTAATGAACAATGAAACAGGGTCAGTTAGACGCGCAACAAGACCAAGTGTTGAGGTCTCGCTTGGTTTTGTGTTGTAAAAAATGAATCAATTCTCCGGCGTTCAAGAATTTAAGTTAAAATGTATGTTTTTTTTAAACGGCAGCAGGATATTATTGTTTGATTTACTGATTGAATATAGAATTTAGACCAAATGCCATGCACTGAGACCTGTGAGGTCATTCAGCACTGAAACGGAAATTGACAGTAAAAGGTTTGAAAGGTTTATCAGGAGGAAAACCTCAAAGCAGTTGCACTATGAATCAGTTGATAGGATGGGGTGGAAAGTAAGATGGAAGAAGAATATGAACGGAGGTGCAGTAAAAGGGACGGAAGGGGTTGCTACTGGGTGCCTAAGGAAGGCACGCTGCAAAGCACCTTGAGTAATGCCTACATTGCACCGCACCAGGTGCACTGACGGCACTACCTCCCTACGGGCATCAGGATATTATAATCATTTACTTTAA
Organism: Macrobrachium nipponense; assembly: GCF_015104395.2. NCBI lineage: Eukaryota > Metazoa > Arthropoda > Malacostraca > Decapoda > Palaemonidae > Macrobrachium > Macrobrachium nipponense. The sequence continues at coordinate 73,149,495 of NC_087206.1, forward strand.
CCAAGTTGACATAATTAGGACAGGTAAAGGAATCGTCTCATTTCTGAAGTATTGACTTGATAGTTAATCTCAGCGGACGAATGCGTCCGCTCTATATTCTATGAAAAAAAAATCTAGCATAATAATCAGTGTTCATTAATAATTGATGGCTGCATCAATAAAGACTCCGATAGAACACCTCCCATTTGAGACAAAAACTGACAAATAGAGCGTCATTTGAAAGAATCAGTTCGGGAGTTGTGAACAATTGCCGATAAAACAATTGAAATTGAAAGTATCATATTTCAACGTATTTGTGCACAAAAATACACAGTAATTTTAAAATTACCAGTAACAGCTGGTCATTGCTGAATCAGATGCATTGTTGTATTATGACAGAATCATACCAATGTACCTGCAGATCATTTAGAATAATTTAGAAGTTTCTTTTTCGTCCATCATACCTGACACTGCTTAACTTTACGCAATGTAAGTTGGTGGCAAAAACGATATCAATTCGTAACCTACCGCTGAATATTGAAGGGTCTAATGTTCTCATTGGATAGAGCAGGGGTTCTTAACGGGAGGTATCCACCCCTTGGGGGTGGGGGGTATGAGAACTGCATGTTGGGGGGTATGGGACTTGACCTCTGGATATTTGTGTATATTTGATTTTAATGTGTCAATATATACAGGGGTACAATTTGGAAATAAATAACTATATGACTATAAATGCTTTTGATTTTCTTGTATGTTCTATCCCTAGCTATTCATACCTAAAGTGTGTATTAAACTAAGTATATTTTAAGTTATATTGTCCACAAATAGGACTTATGTTGAACTTAAGCCAAGGGGGTATGGAACCATATTGGGCAATTAATCATTTGGAGTTTGGGGTCATCCCAAGGTTAATCGTAGAGAGCAAAATACTGAAATACGTCAGAAAAACAGGAATGCCACGATTACGGTAGGTAAGTGCATACGATAACATAAATGGTTTTATGAATATGTCAACGTTCATAGCACTATGCCGTCATTACTATTTATTCCCTACTACGGGTGACTTTATTTATCATATATGTTTTTCGGAAAAGGTGTTCCTGGACATACTCTTTCGTCTCTTCAAAGAGTTTTTTATTTTAATTTTAGTTTGGAAAACGATATCTAGTTCCTCGTTGGACGAGTGGTTTACGTGGTCGCTTATCGATTCGGTAGTCCCGAGTTCGATTCCCCGCTCTGCCAGCGTGGAATCAGAGGTGAATTTGTTCCTGGTGATTAGAAATTATTTTCTCGATATAAAGTGTTTCGGATCCCACGATAAGCTGTAGGTCCCGTTTCTAGGTAACCAATTGGTTCTTAACCATGTAAATATCTAATCCTTTGGCCCAGCCCTAGGAGAGCTGTTCATCAGCTCAGTGGTCTGATTAAACTAAGGTATACTTAACTTATGCAAAACGATACCACAGTACTTAGTAGTTACGGTTTAACGATGCTATAAAGGAAGCAATTATGACTTGTTGCTTTTGAAAAATTCAACTCGCTATGCAGCATAGATCATGAGAGAAAATGTTTAAGACAATTTATTTTGGATACATGATATTCCAAAGCAAGAGATTTTTACCGCTATTTTTCTGTAGTTCAGCAGAAAGTAATTGAAGTAAATGACAAAGTAATAATGAAAGATTGTTTTCACATGGAATAATTAACAATTATTTCTTTATCTAAAGGCATAAAGGGAATTTCGCGTCCCTTTGTCCGCAAGAAAGCAACGGGAGGCAGGCAGATTATGCAACATAGCGCCAATACTAGAATCCATCACTTAAATAGAACTGGAGGTACGGAAGGCAAGGTAAAGGGAAAACAAAGGAAAACTAAAACAAAAATCCGAAGTCGAGGCAGGAAGCAGTCGCATATCCGTCAATTTTCCAGGTACCTTCACACATTGAATGCAATTCGCTCTGCAGATGACCAATAATATTTTACATTAACAGAACAAAAGTATGTCTCTCTCCACGATTACAATAATACGTTAGGAAAGGAAAAGGAACAAGCACGAGGAGGGACGAGAACTTTATTAGACTTGGGTATGCTTTATGTATATCAATGTTAAGTTAATACTTTGAACAAATGTTGATGGTCTGAATTCATTCAGCTTGTAAAACTAAAGTATTACAGGATCTCTGCTGCTTTCCGGGTATGTGTATGCTTTAGTATTAGAGAAATTGAGCAATGCACGGATCAGCAATGAAATACGTTTCCTTTCATCTTTACAAACGTGTAGAGACTCATTCTAGTTACTGTTTACGATAACATATCAGATTTCTCTTTGCGAGCAGCAATTTAAGATTTTCCTTAGAGGAACCAAAAATACATTATTTTAAAAGTCAATGACGCGTCAAACAAACAAATAAAACTACACAGCACTATAAGACAGTAATTCAGTAAGATGCCCAAAAAAAACAGCAATACCCAGCCCATGGTTCCAGTATCCCGTTAACGGCAACATTCCCAGGTCGAGGTTTGAGAGAACTTAATATGGGTAAAAGCGAGAGCCATCATGCATTCGCGTCAAAATAAACTGAACGCTTTGAAGCACTTTGAGATTCTGCCTCAAATTCTAGCGGAAATTTTGCAGGTTTCTGCCTCTGCCGACTCAGCTGGATAACATCGGACGAGGAATCCTTGGAGCAAAGGTCAGGAATACTCTGTCCACGGACTCCCATTCATGACGTTAATCTACCAGAATATTCTCTTTTTTGCTAATTATTGGGCATTATGGACTCCTATTCCCAGAATAGTCTCCGCTTGGCGACAGTCTGATATTGCTAACTATTGGGCATTAATTGGTTGTTTTCTTGGAGTGGTTGGACAGCATAACGCCCCCCAACAAGAACAACAAATGCAAGAACAACAACAACAATAAAGTAGTTTGTAGGCTTACTTCCAGAATAAGCGATAATGATCACGTAGAATGATATTGAAAATGTGAGATGGAATTAGGAGACACTACCCAAATCTGTATCATTAAGGACGAGAATGTCTGCATTCACAAAGATCCAAGCAGTAACCAATTGATCTATATTCCCGTGGATTTAGGGCTCTATAAATATGCATTTTTTTTCCCTCTCAATAGTTACTGCGTAAAAATATTGAAGACGAATATTTAGATAAAAATGGAAAACTGAAGTCCTAAACACAACAGACCTCGTGTAGTGAATTTCCACGGAGAAATATATGCAAATGATACTCATTAACTCCAGCGGTTGTGAATTAAAATGACTGCGTAATAATATACACTTGGCTGTAACATACAACTGAAGTAAATAACAGAAGTAAGAATTTAGGGGCCAGAACTTTGTACTAAAGAGGAGAAAACGTACATTCAGTGTTATTGCTCTTGTAAATAACGTTGTACTGCATAACGAATTGCAAGGAGTGGTTAGTTACTCTAGTTAACCTTGAATCAAGATAAAATTCCATTAGTATTATGTTGAGTCATCCACCGTGACTGAAGGAATTTCTCACTCATACGCTGCTGCACATCCAATTATTCTCTGGCACCATTCTTTCATTAAGGGAACAGCCTATAATCATAGTAAGGTCAAGATAAAACTACTGTGAAATAATGCAAGAATTCATCCTTTAGCTTTCAGCTTTTAGAATGGGGACTACTCAAAAAAAAAAACTTTTAAATCGAAAATTTCACCTCTCAAATGAATAAAAACTAAGAAGGCCAACAACATCGAATACAAACGAATTCCTGACATAACTTAAAATTCGTTTATAATCCTCCAACAATAAATCTACATCAAGTCAAAATGACAAGTTAAAACACTAGATAAATAAATTTAAAAAAAACAAGGAGATTGTGATTAAGTCCTTGAAAAAATGACACAATTCCTACAACTTTGGCGAGAGATATTGTAGTCAAATTTGTAATATTTATTAACCTTTTAACTAATCTTACGACAGACTGCATATCTTGCATGAATAGCTCTTGTTAAGTACAAATATGGGAATGTGATACGTTGATAAATAAGATATCAACAAATAATTAACAACATAGATACCCTGGGAGTCCGATATAAGCAAAATTTGATCGTAAGTTAGTAAATCACAAAAAGGAGGTAAAAAACGCGTGGCTGAAAATTTGAATAATGAAAATTTGAAGTTACATTATGACCCAGAGATGTGAAAATGAATATCAGTCATAAAACAGGCATTTTTGAGGGCATATACAAACATCGTTTTGCTCACAATGTTAATATATCGCCAAAACTAGAACGGTCCAAACATCATTATGGGAGAATGAATACCTTCCATGGTCTGAACTAACCGACAATAACCTTTTGGAAGCTATATTACGGAAGACTTATTGCAGCAGTTTCCGGGTATCTACAATGGGTGACTCAATTACTTGTTCTAATGAGGAAGTCTTTCAGAGAAAGAGAGAGCAAGAAAATTGGCATCGATGAGAAAAGGCAAAGATCACGTAGAGAGAAGGACAAGGATTTTTATGGTTCGTAATTCTAATAATTTTAATTTTTTTATTTTTTGTTTTATTTTTGGAAGAGAAATTCGAAATTTGCAGCCAAAACCAGACAACCAGTTTTCAAAAATGGACGAGTGATGACAAAGCAAAGCTTGAATCATCCAAATGAGGAAAGTCACTTATGAAACGTCGATAAAAATGTAATTTTTAGTAATACATTTGACCCTGAAAACCATAAGCTTGCATGAACCCGGCTTCTCAAAAACTAAATAAATTCTCGACTATTCAGACTGAAGAAGGGAACAAGAAACAATTAGTAATGGTCCTTGATGACATTAATCTTCACTAGATATGAGATAAGCTCAAAAAATCCCACTATAGATAAAGAAATGGTATTTGAAATGGAATGACAAAATATTCCAAGTCAGAATAATAAATAAATAATAAATAAATACATATATATATATATATATATATATATATATATATATATATATATATATATATATATATATATATATATATATATATATATATATATATATATATATATATATATACATATACCAGCAAATGATTCACAGGACAAGGAGCAGTTCCTCGACATATAATCCACATGTGCTCACAACAGTAGTCTGCAACGAATCCATCCCATCGCCCTGAGCAGTCTTTCCTCGTCCATAAATCAACTCTCTCTCTCTCTCTCTCTCTCTCTCTCTCTCTCTCTCTCTCTCTCTCTCTCTCTTATCATTTTTTGACTCGTCTGTTTTCATAGACAGTTTTCATTTCATAGACAAGTTTTCGAAGCCTAACTGAGTTAAAAGATATTTTTTTTTTAGATTTATTGGCTCTCACGATAAAAAAAAAAAAAAAAAAAAGTTTTGCATTTCTCCACTCAACGAACAAAGTTCTTCTCTGACAGGTATAAGAACATGACTTACACACATGCATCCAGTTAACGTTAGAATACCAGAAGAATTCCGTAATTCCCACACCAAGCAGGTTGGAAGAAAAATAGTCTTGGGATGCAAGAAGGGTAAAAAATAATGTAAGCACGAAGCAGCATTTGATTATATATGTAAGACAAAAGAAGGCTATGATTAATAATATGTTTAATGTACCATTATAATGTGATGTGCAGATTGATCACTTTTAACTTCCCATGGAGACAGAGTCCAAAGCGATGACCTAAGAATGCTGATATCTCTTTTTGGGCGGTGTGATGTTAAAGTTCCTTACTTAAGCATATCAGTGTCGTGAGGCTATTGTTCAAGGTGCCTTTGAAAACTGGCTGTGACCAGTTAATTGGGGCGTTGACGAGAAGTGTGAATTCATGATTACGTGTACGAACTATGTCTATTCATAACGGCGAGTTTTAGGCAGAACAGGAGAGACGGCTGCCTTGGGGAGAAAGGGCCTGAATGGCTCCATAATGTATTTTTGTTTAAGTGATTTTCCAAGCTGTAATGGGTAAGTGTTATCATACTTTAGCCAAAGGGATGGCTTGTTGTCTGTTTGACATTTTGTAAAGATATTCCATTTCATTTGATCTTTTGACTTTGTCTTTATGATCGTGTGTGTTTACTAGTGTGTTCTCCTGTCTTTTAAACAGGCGGTTCTAGTGAGGGGCCGAGTGTCCTAGTGAGGGGACTGTGTTTTGGAGAAGAGATAATTGGTGTGACTAATTACTGATTAAGACATTTAAATACCGGGGGCTTATCTGAGTTAGTTGTCTGTGAGACTTGAACTATTATGATTCCGTTAATTATCTTGTAAGAATATGAATTATTCAACTAATACTTTACTTTGAATAACCGAATATATTTTTTGTAACTCCGACTCTAATTTAATGACCTGATGGAATGGAGAGAGAGAGAGGTTAAGGGAGAGAGAGAGGTTGACAGAGAGAGAGAGAGAGAGAGAGAGAGGGCTTTTGCCAGTGATCGCTTTGAGAGAGAGAGAGAGAGAGAGAGAGAGAGAGAGAGAGAGAGAGAGGAGAGAGAGAAGAGACTTAGGGTTACGTTCGCCTAATGCTCAGGCTTAACGCATACCAAAATGTTAAATACCGGGGGGAGGGGGGCGCGATGCCCTTCGTTGGTGATAGTTGGTGGGCAGCAGTGTTCGAATGATAAAGCCTTTTGTGAGATTGTGGAAAATTGTTAGGTTATTAGATTTCAGTTACTGAGTGAGAGGGAATGAGAAATATCCGTCCGTTAATTGTGGTAATGGGAAGGGAAGGATTTTACTGGACTCAGCATTTTACCCAGAGTGAGATGCCTCGAGGAGTCGAGGGAGTTAGACTTAGTCTGGCTTGTGTGTGTGAAATCATCGAGTGCGTTCCCGAGACGTCTGTGTGTGTGTAATTGCGTGTTACTGCATATTCGGTTTTGCATTCGGGTTTTCTTTCATTATGAAGGGGTGAGTGTTAAAAAGTGTTTTTTTTTTTTTTTTTGAGTCATGGGTTTTTTTTTTTAATCATTTTGTGAATTGTGGGATTGGTTTAGGATATCACATTTTTTTTCTCATAGTAGCAGAAAGTGACATGTTTTTTTTATTGCCGCATGTTTAGAAGAGATGCATTCGTCTTTGTGTTGATATATACGTGTGTATGAATAGTTTTCATACATGCAAAACTGTGCTTGAATTGCATTTTTTGCTTGGACAAAGAGCACCCACTCGTTCTTACGCACTCAGCACATTTTCTGCTAACCGCAGATTGGCATTGCAAGGGGAGGGTAGTAGTGCTCTGCCTCGGGGGGTACTTATACACTGTTCAGGGTGGGTGTTCTAACGCTCAGAGAGGATGAAACTTTTTTTTTTTTTTTTTCTTCTTTTTTCTTTTTTTTTTAGTGGGGGTGAACTCCTTTTTTTTTCTTTGTGTCGGGATATTGGGGGAAGAATCTGCCCTTGAATAATGAATTTCCAATGCAACAGGACATTAGCTGATAACAATTGGTTGATGATGTGAGATGCCCGTAGGGTTTTTTTTTTAGAGAGAGATTTTCTTTCTCTTGAGTGACGAGAAAAGGAAATGAAGTGCATATATATGTTTTGTAAGTTTTCCTTATGCTTTGGAAAGCACAATTATAATGGGGACACAGTGATTATTTGTTTTAATAGAGATTTGATTGGTGTTGGAGAGATTACTTTAAAATGGTGCTGTGTGGTGCTGAGTGGTGATGACTGATGTTGTCAGTTGGTGATGCCCGGTGGTGCTGACTGATGATGATTGCTGACTGATGTTGTCAGGTGGTGTTGCCGTTGGTGGTGGATGGGTGCTTCATGTTGTATTTGGTGTATACTGGGGGATTGGCAATGTTGGTGTATACTGGGGGAATTGTAATATTTTAATGCCCCTTACTTGAGATATTTGCAGAGAACTGGAGAATTTTTACTATAGAGAATTATTATTACTTATTATTGATTCATTATTATTATTATTGATTATTATTATTATTATTATTAATTATTACTCGAGATATTTTACGGGGGGTGGGGGGTCGGGGGGGGGGGGGGTGGGGGGGGGGGTACTTAAGTAGAAGTATATCATGATTTGGGATCATGGGAGATTACTTATAATTATTACAGATAATTATTATTATGGAGAATTATTACAATGAATTATGGGAGAAGTTTTGTGGTTAATTATTTAATGAGTTTTTATAACTTTAGAAAATATGTCAGTAGTTCATGGGTGATGAATCTGGCTAAATCTTGGTGAATTGTGCTGAATTTTGCTGAACTTTTGAATTTTGTGCTGAATTTTTGGTGAATGGGCAAGCATTTACATTGGTGATGTTTTTATACTAATACTGGGTGATTTTAATGATAGCAATTTGGTGATACTACTGACAATGATACTTATGATACTAGTTTTTTTTATATAAATATATATACTAATGTGGGTGTTGTAATGCTGTCAAGGGTGGTGGTGTTTTTTTTTTTGTGTGTGTGTGTGTGAATTTGGGAGGAACTAACGACACATTTTTGTTGTTTTTCTTTTTTTATGAGTTCAGCTGAGAATTGCTTGACATCTACATGAGTCTCGGGGATAGTTAACAGTGCCATTGATTTTTCTTTTTTCCTTTTTTTGGAAGTTAGCCATCGCTGACACAAGTTTCTATCATGGATGAATTTGAATTTATTTTTTCTCTCCAGTTTGTGAGATTTTTTTTAATGTCTCAGCTCGTGACTTGCAGTCATTGTTCGGGAACGTGTTTAAGATTTCAGCTGTTTGATGCTGCAAAGAGATATATGGGAGAATTTTTGCTTTTTTTTTAAGGCATACGAAATGGCACTAAATTTTTTTGTCTGGATATTTATGTTCCAGAAGTTGTGGGTTTCTTGCACAATACCTTTTGTTGTATTTGTGACAACTTTGCCAGAGATAGGAAACTTGGCTGTTTCTTGTGGCTTATGTCGTAGTGCATATGGAGAAGTCTTTGCTTAGACATTTTGAATTTGGAGTTTTGTTATAATGAGTTGTGGCACATTGGTGATTTTTTCTAGAATTTTCTGGACAATTTTATTTCCTGAGTTTTTTGGCTTTTTTCAGCAGTTATGCTAAGCAGAGAGTTTATAGTTTTTGACTATAACATTGAGTTATTCTCTGGAGAATTGGAGGTATATTATTTTGGAGATATAATTTGAGATATAATATATTGGAGATAAATATTTTATTTTGGCCATTTGATATTTTTGCCTATGGTGGTGAGAGCTATGTTTAGTTCAATTATTTTGCAGCCAATCTTTGTTGCAAATGGAGACACCTTTTTGAGGAGATATGGGCAATATTTATGAGTGTGTCAGCTTGATGCTTTGAGTGCATATTTTTCTGGAGATGGAGTTTCATTTTTTGTTATCCTGCTTGGAGATATGTTTTTTGAGACTTGTTTTATCCCACATGGAGTTACTGGTGAAATAGAGGTAAGTATTTTTTATTTGCCGAAACAGAGGTGAACATTTTTATTGCTGGAGTGGTGGTGTTATTATCATGTGATTATTGGTGAAATAAAAGGGAATATGGTGGTGTGGTGTGGTTATTAATTAAATGGAGGAAATATTCTTATCACCGGAGTGGTTTTTATTAATAATTGTTGATGATATATATTTATATATATGGGGATGGCATTGATCTTTGGGGGTGACCTTTTTTTTTTTGGTTATGACTTTTTTTTCTCCCTTTTTTTTTTAGAGAGTTTTTTCGAGCCAAGAGAAGAGTTCCGTGGTTCTTTTTGGTTTTGTGACTAATTGGAGGCGAGTGGTATTACTGCATTGTGGTCCTGTGGAGATGTTATTTTTGGAGGCATATCATTGCTGAATTACGAGTTTATCGTAGTTTTTTTTTGTCTCGGATAGGTGATAATTTTTTTTTATAATTGGGCAATATCATGTGAGAGATATGTCTTCGAGACAATCTTTGGGCAGCTTAGTCATATCCTGGAGATAATTTAGTGAAATGTGCTTATGTGATTTCAGTATAAACCGTTTTTTGAGAATCATGAGTTTCTGAAGTTGGAAGTCTGACTAGACATTTTTATGCTGTAGTTCGAGCACATGTGTCCGCAGGTGGATTTTCTGCTGACAGTGCTGTGATGAGTCCGGTGTGCTGACTTTTCCTCTAGTGGTGATTGCTCAGAGTTTTTGCAATATCTGGAAATGTTGACCATAGCATTTCATGAAAGTGCATGTGTAATGGGTTGCTTTCTGGCCGTGTCCGGTCGCTTGGAAAGTTACAATGTCAAAAATTCTGTAACTAAGCATATTGCATTTCTTGGGGAAAATGCGGGGCTATGTATATCATGCATATATTATGTTCTTTGTGATTGGGAAGTTTACTTGTGATTATCTTTATTTTTTTTTTCTTTTCCTACGAGAGATGTAATTGGGGATTGAGCTTTAAATAGCATTTCTTTTGGGACGGGAGATGTAATTTGTTGGGCTTTGTGATTTACATAAATGGGCGTTTTGAAATTAATTATATGAGCAGTGAGGGGTTTTTGCTGTTAAACATTGAAGATTTTTACTGATTTTGTGAGTTGTTCAAATATCAGAGCTTGAGAGAACATTTTTTATTTTTGGGTCTGGGCTTGTTACATGACTTTTTTTTTTCTTGGGTTCATTACCTTTTTTTCTTTTTTTTACTTGTCAGAACTTTCGAGTTTGAAATGTGAGTGCAGAAGTCCGTGGAGTTACTGTGAGTTCTGGATTGTGTGTGCTGATGCGTGAGTTTGGAGAATTGAGTTAGAGAACTTAATATTTTTTTTCCTTGCAAGTTGTGATAGTGACTTATGATTTGGTGGTCATATTAAATGGAGTTAATTGGGAGACGTTCAGTTAGTATTTCTGAATTTTTGAGGTCATTATTTGATAGAAGTAGTATGTCTGGGGTTAGTTTTTCTTTGATTGACCGATGACTTGACAGACATATACATACACACACCATAATCGTCGTTCCCCGACGCTAGCAATACGCCCACCAGCCGTGCAGAGATGTTTCTGTCATTTGTCCAGGGTACTTACGAGTGTCTACAAGTCTACAGAGTTCTACAGTGCTTTTGGGTTTACAGAAGCCGTTGGATGTTTTCCACAGGGAGACATTTTGCCTTCCTACAGCTTGCTACAGCCTGTGCAGGAAGTTGCAGACAAAGAGGGATATTCAAGAAGTCCAAAATGAAAGAAAATTTATACGCCCAAGTGTTGTTGGAGATGAAACATGATAGACATTACGTCATGCTGCCAGAGACGTGCAGTTATTATTATATTTTTTTTTTAAGCCGGCCAATGTGTTTTTTATATATGAATTGTTTTATGTGAGCTATGGCTAGGCAGGGGCTAGCCAGGGTAGTGGCCGAGCATTCTGTAAGACAAAAGAAGGCTATGATTAATAATATGTTTAATGTACCATTATAATGTGATGTGCAGATTGATCACTTTTAACTTCCCATGGAGACAGAGTCTGAAGCAACGA
>NC_087206.1:73163744-73181244 GCF_015104395.2 Macrobrachium nipponense
GGAAATCGAGCTCTTTTCGGTAGAACAGGATTTCCCGCCATACCTAACCTTCGACTTTATTGGAATTTATTGCTTAATAACCATGATGTGAGTGTGGGCTATTTAGAGAAAAGATTTACCTTCCAAAGCGAGAAGATCACGGTAGAAAACTGTCTTCAATTTTAGGATGCTTTAATTTTTACCATTTTTTTTTTTGTGATCATTTAGAGCTCTAAACGATAACCATGATGTAGGCTTTGGCTATTTGTAGAAATCTGTCTTCAATTTCAGTGTGTTTTAAATTTTACCGTTTTTTTATCATTAGTGCTCTTAACGGCAATGATAAACAACTGCAGCAAAAGTTGACGTTATTGGACGCAGAGTCAAAGAGGTTGGAAAAGGACACATCCAACACCAAAATGATCAAGTTCATCTTCAATACTGAAGAATATAGAACGAGGTCACTTTGAAATCCCAGCACGGGATGGCGAATGAATCTCCGTATAATAGATCGTAAGGAACACAGCTTTTGAAGATTTCAAACCTTACACTGATATCATCGCATTTTGCAACGTCTTAGCGAACAAATGAAACAAAACTCAAATCATTAATGGTATCCTTATCCTTATCAAAGGATGAAGGTAACCGGTCTTAACTAAACATGCAAATAAAGACATCTATGAATAAATATAAATTAACGAAAATGTTATAACTTTAATATGAAAAAAATCAAGTCGATGTCTTTGCTCAACCCAAACTAGTCTACTTATATCTGTTTACAGGTTTCCAGGTTTAATCATAATCAAAATTAAACCCCTTGAGATGGGAGCACTATAATAAAAAGGAATTATAAAATGATACGGAGAAACTCAAACTTGAGGATGAAATAGGAGAGAGAGAGAGAGAGAGAGAGAGAGAGAGAGAGAGAGAGAGAGAGAGAGAGACTCTCGCTTGCCTCCTAATTGAATGTGGAAGTAGCACGATCTTCATTTCCGAAATTTGTTCAATCATAGTTTTCTCACTTATCACGTCAGCTATTCTACCATGGCAAAGACGTGGAAATTTCAAGTATTAAGAGTGGGTGTAAATCATTGTTCTCTCTCTCTCTCTCTCTCTCTCTCTCTCTCTCTCTCTCTCTCTCTGTATTATACTCCAGATAATACGAACTATAAGGACTCTTTAGACTACTCAAAATGTTTTCTAATCACATTTACCTAAAAGACAATTCCCTTCTAACGTGGAGGAGAGAAATGGCTATAACTCAGTCCCTTTAATAACACACACACACACACACACACACAGATATATATATATATTATATATATTATATATATATATATATATATATATATATATATATATGTATGTATATATATATATATATATATATATATATATTATATATATATATATATATATATATATATATTTATGAATTGCTACCACTGAGTATCGGTCCTTCGTTAGTTGCTTTGAAATAAAGCAGGAACCAGTCAGGACCTACCCTTGCATATATATATATATATATATATATATATATATATATATATATATATATATATATATATATATATATATATAAAGGCATACAGCTGGGTCAAATAAACACATCAGAAAGACCATATATATCCGTACGAGACGTTTCGCACATTGTCTATGTACATCCTCAATTTGCAAGAATAACATACAATACGTTAAACTTTACAAAAACAACTATTTTAAAAATATAGTTGAGAGAAAATTTTTTTTATAAGAAATAAAATTAATACAACTTAAAAAGTATAGAGTAAAAAAGAAACCAGTTCTCACCAAACCATCCAAAGGAGAAGGAGAAGAACTAATGACCAAAACCTGACTACAGCCTAAGACTTCAGTTATGCGAGATAAAGAGAAGATATCTTGTCTTGAGATGTCAGCTTAACAACTGAGAAGGAGCTAAGACTGATCTACATGGTCTTGACTATATGCTAAACGGCTCAACATCTGTCTCGAAAACCATATTATAATTGTCATTCACTTCCTCAATGGTTAATGTCTTGGGACATTCCGACTAATGTACAAATATATAGTATATTTCCTATTCCAATCTATTTTTTATAAAAACCGTTGAGGACCATTAGCTTGAAATATATGACTTTGAATCAGTCTGTAATTATATAAAAGATGGGAACTTCTTTGAGAGTCAGGTCTATGCAAAGGCAGCATTATTTATGAGACAAGTATATATTACAGCAGTAATTCAAGAAATCTCTAACTGTGATTGCGAAATGAATATCATCTGCCACGTAAAAATTTCACGACGGACTTCCTAGGTAATCATTATATTACGCAAACCAAGAATAAAATTAAAATGGATTTGCAATTTCCTGAATCTGTCCGCGGTCTCATAGGTAGTTATATCACGTAATACACGTTCCAGGAAATAATGCCTCATTTTTAAAATTCATTTAAAAAAAGTAATTATAGAAATGTTTTAACTTGGTTAGCGGTATGACAGTTTGTCAAAGGCATTAGAATTGTTTTTTTTAAACCAAAACCGGATTCGAATGTAAGTTGCGAATTAATCTAATTTTCAACCGCTGATTCCTCTGTTCCAATTTATGGAGGAGATATGGCATATGCTTTCGCCTTCCGTCCCTTGGTGTCGCCGTTGGCTTTAGAATTTAATGGCACCGCAGTGGGTCATTAATGCAAACAGATAAAAATTTTATTTACTTTTCTATACGCACGCACTACTAGTTTATTACCCTTGTGCTTTTGTGTTTTCCTAAAATATTAGCCACACTATAGTAGATTCACATCAACCGTGCATCTGATGTTTAGGCCAGTCTCCTACGACGCTCCTGATTGGCTGTTGATAAACCAATCACAGGGCTGGAAACTCCCAGTCTCTCGAGAGAGTTCACATGGGTAGGATCTATGCTTTACCTCTCCTGAGGGATACGTCTTTCAAAAGTATCCCTCAGAAGAGGTGGAACATACATCCTGCCTATGTGAACACTCGAGAGACTGAGAGTTTCCAGCTCTGTGATTGGTTTATTAGCAACCAATCAGGAGCATCGTAAGAGATTGGCTTAGACATCAAATGTACAGTTGATGTGAATCTACTATAGCAGTCCCTTATCAGTTCAACAAAAAAGCTTAGCTGGCAGTAGTCGCTAGACATTGTTATTACGTGACCAAAGATAAACAGGTCGATGCTATGTCACTTCGAAATTTGAGATACCCCGCAGGTAATTGGCACAAGTTGGGTCTTGTGGATTTCCAGGGGTCCGGACTGATTTTCGCTTACTCGGTGTGTCGGAGTCGGTGATCCTGGCAGTTGTGACGCCAGATAACTCAGACAAACTACTTTGTTTGTTTGTTTGTTTGTTTGTATGGTGTTTTTACGTTGCATGGAACCAGTGGTTATTCAGCAACGGGACCAACGGCTTGACGTGACTTCCGAACCACGTCGAGAGTAAACTTCTATCAGCAGAAAAACACATCTCTCACCCCTCAATGGATTGCATGAGAAACACACTACTTTGTTGTTGTTCTTGCTGTTGACGTTCTTGTTAGGGGGAGCGTAGGAAGGCCCTATGGAAAAGCCTAAAATGGTATAAAAGGGTGTTTCGCTTAGAGTTAAAGATACAGGAATTTTAGGATATGATATTTATGACTTACTAGAGTGAAAATGTAAAAGATAAATAATGCGCATGTTAAACACTACAGAAAAAATATTTCTAATAAAATATAGGGTTTTATTTTAATTTTCGATGGTGAAACATTGCTCTTTTTGACCGTAGATTTTAGCACGCGCCCTGAATAAGCTGTAGGTGGGATAACGCCTTGTTTTGTTTCGTGAGAGACTTGATATTCTCACACTCAGCAAGCAATTTGCAGTCGCAAATGGATCTTCTCTTTATCAATGTGTTATTCGTCTCACGTTCTTCTACTTTTACTAAATCTTGTTCGTCATTAGCACTTAAGATTTTGCGCAGAATCACACATTGAATAAAAAACTATTGGTTACACTGAATGTTGATTTATATAGATTTTTGGCATTATGCCAATCACTGGGGCAACTAAGGCCACTCAGCGCTGAAACGGAAATACCTTAAGTAATGCCTACATTGCACAGAATGAGTTGCACTGACGTCACTAACCCCCTGCGGAGTTACACCGAATGTGTTGTTTTAGAAAATGTTAAAAAAGGTTTCGTATCTTTAAATGTTTTTGTAAAGCCCGTTCCCGACATTACATAAATGCAAAATTGTAATGTAATAGTATCAGTTATAGTAATATATAATGTTCCTTTGGTGATTTTTTTGTTTGTTTTTGTTTATTCTAATTTTGAATAGTGTTGTTTTTGTTACCAAGATTTTTTGTTTTTTCACGAAGAGTGAAATCCTCTGGGCATTAAGACCAGATATAAAAGAATAACATCCACGTTTGGGGACTAAACAAGATTAGATATATATGTAAATATAAAACAGAAATTTTTTTCGGAAAAATAGATGCATATCGAGGCGTACCTAAAAGTAACAAGAAAATCCTGGAAAAAATACACATGAGAGAATTTTATAAAATACATTCTATTTGCAATCAGGTCCTCATTGAAGAAAGTATTATTGAACACAACAGCTGTTTGCGTTGCATTCAGTTTATATTGAGTTATGTTCATGGCATAGTGGTAGTGTCGTGGCATGCCACTAAGAAGTCATGAATTTTGGTCCCATTACTATCGTCCTGACTGAAACAGAGTTGATTTTCTCTTCCCAACTGCTTTATATCTCCTCATTCATCTATTCTATCCACTCGTGCAATCATAGCATTCTTACAATATTTGTATTATCATTTGTATTATCATTGTGACTATCATCATCATCGTTACAGAGATTTGCGTCCAGTGGGCGTCTGGAAAAATGGCATTTACAATTCTTCCCCTGGATTGGTATAGAAATATAGAAAGACGTCGAAATTCTGCAAATCACCTCTCTTTCTTTCTCAGTCAGAGACATTGACTAAGTCAAAAAAACAAATGAGGAATAAGTCAGGGTTGGAGGTAATAATGACGGGAAGGAAACAAAGGTCTGAAACTCTCTTCGTGAAGACAGACGGTTGTTAAAAGCGCAAACAAACTTGCACTCGTGACTGTTTGCATTTCAAAGAAATCGTAAGAAAAACAGAGGCATCGCTAGGAAAGAGCAGTAGGTAAATAGACCGTTGACTTGAATCACCCGTAAAAGGGAACCAGGTTCGGAGGCAGAGACAGCCAACACTCCTGATCTCGAAGCTTCTCATTGAGAAACTCGACAACAAAGAGCAAAGCTTCTCCCAGTCACAGAATCACACGCGCTCAGGTTTTTTGTATAGAGTGATGGTCACACCGTCTTTTATCCTCGACCTCGATTTTAACGTAGGATGAAAACACGTCACAGGGTGGTGAAGAGAAAAGTAAATAAAAAATAAATTGAGGATGTAGCGATATTACTTCCATTACCTTCAACTTTACAAAAATGTTATTAAGAAAAATAAGTGTAGCCTTGTGGCTTCCGAAGAGCTATGAGGGTATCTTAACGACTAGTATTTCTCCCGTAACTAATGACGCACATTGGCTTCATTCTTTCAAATACCCGATGCCTGCATAATTATAAGGCTTTGAAATAAACATCAGAGTTATGAAGCTGAAAATATATATAACCTGAGCCCTGTAAAAAATACTGCAAATTTTTCCGGAGAGTGTTATTTTTAGGGGAATTAATGAACCGTATTATATTCGGCTCTAAAAAGAGTAATGCGCACACATCTGACTTATTCCAGAGTAAAAATAAGAACATTCCAAAAATAAAAAAAAAAAACAAAGGGGTTTTAATCCTAAAAAGAAAACAAAAAGGCTGCTTGTATAGCTGGCAAAAATGATTTGGAATCTTTTTCATTGAAGGATATTTTTAACTATTACGTATATTTACTCATTTCTTTAGAGATACTTATGCTTATAAAGGGGACTCACTTCATAAAGGAAAACTTACTGTGTCCGCATTTAATATCTAATTTCGAATGCTATCCTTTATTTCCTATGTGTGTGTGTGTGCGTGTCTTGGATATACGTAAGAATTTACGATGAATCACAATTTCAACTGTTTACAAGCTTCATTGAAATAAAGGATCCCATTCGAAAGCGGGGATTAAATAATGACACAGCAAGCTTTCTTTTATGAAATAGTACGTCTCCTTTATAATCATTGGTAGCTATAAAGAATATATATATATATATATATATATATATATATATATATATATATATATATATATATATTATATATATATATTATATATATATATATATATATATATATATATATATATATATATATATATATATATATATGTTATATCACATATATGCTGAAAATATCTAGCAAAAATACACAAGCTTTCTGTACCACCTTATCCCTAGCTTACAGCTAATCACAGACAGTGAATAATTAAGATATAATTGCGAAGCATTTCCTTTTTATCATTTTTGCCACGATAACCCCTCCGACTTTTGGTACGAACCATACTCATTGTGAATCGGTTTATGGGTGCTGGTGAGTGACAGAGATAGAGAGAGAGAGAGATAGAGATGAGAGAGAGAGAGAGAGAGAGAGACTATCCTTATACCCCTCGCTTTTGAATATTAAATGGCCTATTCTAACTTTGTAATTCATTTAGTTTATACAAATGATGCTGTTCCATAAGACCAAAACTTGAATTGGATAAATGCATATGCCTTTAAGTATTCTTGTATTCACGATCATGCATACGTAGATAAGTATGCAGAAAATACCTATTTGTAGATAGTTGAAGCTTCAATGAAATAAAGGCTAAATCAGCCATAAAAATACCTATCGTTTTAATAACTCACTCTACTATTAGACTATATAATAAACTATAAAAATGATGGCTTCTTCGGGGTGTTTTGCCTACAAACTACTTTTGTTTGTGGGGGCGGGGGCGGGGGGATGGAGGCCGGGTAGGAAAGCCTAAAACGGTCTGAAAAAGGAATTTAAGTATAAAGTATTTATGATTTATTTATTAGAACGAAAATGTAAAAAAATAAAAAAAAATTAGAATGTACGCGTTAAACAGTACAGAAAAATTATTTTTAATAAAATGTAGCGTATTTACTTCAATTTTCGTTGCCGAAACAACGCTCTTTATGGCCGTAGATTTTAGCACGCGCCTAGAGTAAGCTGGATATCGGATCACGCCTTGTTTTTCTTCCAAGGTAATTTTTGTGTTAGGATAATCTTAGTCTAAAAGTAATCTTTTATTTCTAAAAACAAGAAAAACGACTCCACTTCCTGATATTTCTGGCGGTAAAAAAATTTTTGCAGACCATTCTTTCTGACAACATCAGCATTGGTTCTGTTTATAGCTACGAAACTGCGAAGAGACTGCGTTACTCCGTAGGAGATTCTCCTTCAATACCCTCTAACTTTGCGTAACAGCAACTTTCCTTTTTATGGAATCTCATCATACCAATGACGAAGGCTTTGGGAGAGAGTGGGCTGCATGAGATGAATGACCTTGGTTAAAGTTCAGAATGAATCATCTTCAAGACAACGCGTGGGGCATACTTATTACATACTGCCATGCCACTGAAAGACTGCAGGTTAATTAAATTAATCTGTAATATGGACTGTGTTCAAATCGCAATATACACATCAGTAATGAGTTGTTTGTATTAATAACCTTACTGTTCGGTACCAGATCGTTCACCAGATTTCGTAATTCAAATTAAATGAGTTATGGGTAGGAAATGAATAGAGCCTGTAAAATACTGATGTTGAAACCCTTTCTCTTAAAAAAAGAAAAAAAAAAAAAAAGAAAAAAAAAAAAAAAACTCTCCGTGCCACTAACGTTTTTTTTTTTTTTTTTTTTTTTGTTTTTTTTTTTAAGGAAGTTATGAATAAGATTTCACTTGTACATACTCAATTGTTTCCGAGAAAAAAAAAAAATATTCTTAAATGCAGTAGAAACAACAGTGAAGGTCTCGCCAAAAGGAGTATAGTTGTTCAATAAGCCAGCAACAAAAACGATGTCAAATTCAAGCTTTCCTCGGTAAGTGTAAGTTTTCAGGAAGTCCACCTTTCAGTCAGTCTCTCTCTCTCTCTCTCTCTCTCCTCTCTCTCTCTCTCTCTCTCGATATATTGGAAAAGGATAACAAAAAACAAAGAAAATGAGAAATATAGTAACTCAGAATGTGAACTAATAGCGGTAGAATTTGAATGCGAAAATTAATGGACATAGTAATATATAGACCCCCTAATACTAAAGAGTTTGACACAAAAATAGAAAAATTGGATGATATATGTAGAAATCACAAGGACTGGACTATTCTCCTATCCGGAGACTAACTTTTCTTTCGTAGACTGGAAGAACGAAATAGAGATTGTGGTTATATTTATACATATAAAAAAAAAGAGAGTAATAGTAGTGCAGAAGAGAAGAGGCAATTCGAAACGCTATTAGATATGCTACTAGAATACAACATTCAACAAATAAATCACCTGCCAACAAGAAAGGAAAATAATTTAGACCTAGGTATTGTAGAACGAGGTGAATATGTTAAAGAAATAATAGTTTAGTAATGCGAGTATTTCAGACCATACTGTCATAGAATAACAGTCCATTCCCTAAAGCAATTGTGAAAACAGAGATAAGCAAGAAATGAAAAAGTGGGAAGGATGGAAAATACAACTTCTCAGTAAAAATATAAAATGGTCAGAAATAAACGAAGAATTAAACAAGATTTGGGATAACCATTTTCGTAAGTGATGATATAAAGGTAAATATGGAGTATTATAGTAAAATATTGAATAGAAAATAGTGGATGAAATATATACCGAAGAAGAAAAGTAAACATCAGTCATGCATACCAAGTGACAGAAGGATCTTGTTCCCAGAAAATCAGAAAGTGGAAAAAAGGTCTTGCAAAAAAAAAAAAGAAAAAAAGGCATGGAAAGTGATAATACGAAAAAGTAAGATAGAAAATGCAGAACAAAAGATTATACAAATCAAAAGAAAATGAAAAACGAGACTTGAAGAAAAAACCCTAGTAAATATTAAGCAAAACCCCAAACTATTTGTACTCAGATGCGAAAAAGATGAATAAATGAAGAATAGAAATAGGCCCCCCTAGAATGAAGGGAGATTAACGAATGAAAAAAAAAGGAAATGTGCAACCATATTAGCAGAAAGATATAAGAGAATTCACACCCCTAGAATTGATAATGAAGATAATTATACAGAAGTAAGGATGAAAATAGTGAATATTTAGCAGGACATAGATATGAATGAAGCTATTGTGCAGGCTATTAATGAAAATAAAAAGGGAGGTGCAGCTGGGCCTGATGGGGTCCCTGCTTTTTAGTTAAAGAAGTAGTTTCATTCTAACGCAAGCCACTTGCAATATTATGAAGACAAAAGTGTAGATACAGGGCAAGATTTATGATGAGCACAAATTAGCATATATTACCCTTACTTTCAAAAGTGGATCAAGATTGAGGCAATTAATTATAGGCCTGGGAGTCTAACATCCCATATTATGAAAGTGTAGAAGCGTAATGAAGAAAAATTTATGAAACATTTAATAAAAAAATAATTTGTTTATATAGGACAACATGGTTTTGTACCTGGAAAAAGTACACAACTAAACTGTTAGTCCACCATGAGAACATATACAAAATATGAAAAAAAGCGGGAAATGAAACAGATGTGGTTCTATAGAACTTTGCAAAAAGCTTTTGGCAAGGTAGATCATAATATATTAGCGAAGAAAATTAAGAAACATAACATAGTGGATAAAGTAGGAAGATGGTTAAAAGAAATTTTTTACACACAGAAAATATAGTTTATTGCAACAATGAGAAATCGGATGAAGCTAAGGTAATATCCGGTGTGCCACAAGTACAGTGTTAGCTGCATTACTGTTTGTTATTATGATTACGCGACATAGACAGTAATGCTAAGGACTCGGTAGTGATAGTTTCGCCGATGACACAAGAATAAGTAGAGAAATTTACTGTGATGAGAAAGGAACGCGCTACAAGGAACCTAACAAAAGTATATGATTGGGCAGAGGTAAATAGGATAGTATTTAACTCTGATAAAGATTTTGAATCAATAAAATTATGGTTAGGACAGAGAAGGAAAGCTATATGCTATAGGGGACCTAATAATGAGTCCAATCACTAATGAGGAACGCAGTTAAAGACCTTGGTGGTGATGTCGAATAAGAACATGTTATGCAATGATCAATGCAATTCTAGTGGCAAAAATGTAAAGCAAAAATGGGAATGTTGTTACGGCACTTCAAAAAATATGTTCATAGTCCACTTGAATATTGCAATATGATATGGTGCCCAAACGTCACAAGGATATTCCACAAATAGAGAGTGTACAAAGGTCCTTTACAGCTAGAATAGAAAAGAAGTTTGAAGGATCTGACTACTGGGAAAGACTACAATCCTTTAAAATTATATAGTCTAGAAAGGAGAATAAGAATGCTACATGATAATTCAGGCATGGAACAGATAGAAATAAATGCCGAAAACATCATGGAGCTAAAAAATATCAGAAAGAGCAAGAAGTAGATTAATAGTGCCCAAAAACTATACCAGGAAAAATAGGAAAGCACACAGGACATTAATAACCCTATGCACCCAGCATCGACAATGCAGCGTCTATTCGGATGCGTTGCCAGCCTCATCTGAGAATATATCAGGAGTGAGAGTAGATATGTTTTAAGAATAAGATCGACAATATCTAAGCTGCATGACAAATATCTAAGCTGCATAGTGGCAAAATGTAAGCAAAAAATGGGAATGTTGTTACGGCACTTCAAAAAAATATGTTCATAGTCCACTTGGAAATATTGCAATATGGATATGGTGCCCCAAACTATCAAAAGGATATTCCACAAATAGAGAGTGTACAAAGGTCCTTTACAGCTAGAAATGAAGAAGTTAAGGATCTTGACTCTGGGAAAAGACTACAATTCCTTAAAATTATATAAGTCTAGAAAGGAGAAGAATGCTACACTGATAATTCAGGCATGGAAACAGATAAAAGAAATTGCCGACAAACATCATGAGCTAAAAATATCAGAAAGACAAGAAGAGGTAGATTTAATAGTGCCCAAAACTATACCAGGAAAAAATAAGGAAAGCACACGGACATTAATCCACTATGCACCAGCATCGACAATGCAGCGTCTATTCGATGCGTTGCCAGCTCATCTGAGGAATATATCAGGAGTGAGAGTAGATATGTTTAAGAATAAGATCGACAAATATCTAAGCTGCATCCCAGACATCCAGATTGGCGATGCAAAATGTACCGGAAGATGCACTAGCAAAACTCTCTGGTTAACATAGAGGTGCCTCACACTGAGGGACCTGGGGCAAACCCGAACAAGATGTAAGTTCTGTAAGGTAAGGTCTCTCTCTCTCTCTCCTCATCTCTCCGCGTCTCTCTCTCTCTCTCTCTCACCTTCATTTTATGACAGATAGCAGCAATCCATTACTCAAGTAATCTCTCTCTCTCTCCCCCTCTCTCTCTCGGTAATTCTCTCTCTCTCTCTCTCTCACACACACATACAGATACACCTTTATGTTATGCCCAATAACAAGCAGTTAAGCTAGCAATTTCTCTCTCTCTCTCTCTCTCTCTCTCTAAAACTAATTGTGTGCAAGTTGTTGGTTTGTACATCCAGATCATTTCATACGTGCATCGAACATGATGCAAAGAGAGAGAGAGAGAGAGAGGGGAGAGAGAGAGAGAGAGAGAGAGAGAGAAATGAATATGTATGTATGTATTGAATTTTTAACTAATGAAATCTCAAACACATTAACATTCATTTATTTATAGAAAATAAAGGCAAACCTCTAGGACTTATCTTTTCATTCGCTTTCCCCCCTCCCTCCAATTGGGACAGGGATGAATTCTCATTTTGTTATAATTAGTCTGAAACTTGGAACAACAGAGTAAAGCGTATCGTAACATCAGGTTTACAGATCAAAAAATATATTCTTACTTTCATCATGTTCCGTCAGCATTTTCACATCATGGCTTCCCCTCAAGTTATTTATATTAAACTTCACGAGTTATATTTTTTTAGATATTTGTTTACTAGTGTAGCCTACGTTATTTATGAATCATAAATGTAAATGAAGAAGTTACTACATTTAATGCCCTAGAGAAAATGCTATATTTTATTCAGTGTCCGACAACGGGAAATTCTATTCTGGAAAGAAATGTTGTATCCAAATATTATTGTTTGTTTGTATCGGTGTTTTTACGATGCATGGAACCAGTGGAACGGGACCAACGGCTTTTTGCGTGACTTCCGAACCACGTTGAAAGTGAACTTCTATCACCAAAAATACACATCTCTCACCCTTCAAGTGAATACCCAGAATCGACTCGCTGCCACGGAGGTGGCCGGCCCAATACCATACCAATCACCGCCACTAAGCGCGTATCCAAACATGGAATCAACTGATTCGCTCCTGGAATGAAAAGAAAATGCTTTATCAGAAAAATATTCATGTAAACACCCACCTGAACAATTGCTAGAATCTGGAATGTTGAGGGTTTATAATTCATGTTACTTAGACCATTTCGTACGAAGGAAAGAAAGAATGGTAATCGTTTCAGTTCTTTATCCAGATGAAGCACAACTTTCCATCCTAATGCTCACTGGTTTTTTTATTTACACCTGTCAAGAGAGAGAGAAAAAAGAAAAAACATTGGTAAAGCAATAACTGAACCAATACCTTTGGCTGCGTTGTGTGGGTGGGGACAGCAGACAGCCAGCTTGAATATCTTTTTCGTTATGATCAATGAATATCTTAAACCAGCAATTAGCTATGAATAGACCGAAATAATTAGGAGTAATTCCTGAATGTAGAATGAATAAGTGACTGAAGAGAGAGAGAGAGAGAGAGAGAGAGAGCGGAGAGGAGAGAGAGAGAGAGAATTCGATCTAGAAAATAATCGAAAGGGAAGGAAAATTATCATCTTGGTTTGGATATATGAACAAGGCACAGATGGGCCGTCTCTTGGAAACCTCAAGATATAAATTGATTTATATATATATATATATATATTTATATATATATATATATATATATATATATTGCAATATAAAAACAAAAGTCGTATCGTGCTTCTAAGTAATCAGTAGAAGGATCCACAGTAAATATTATTGTTTATCAAGACGAAAATATATTTGTAAGTATTTTACAATACTTCGAGGCTCTCGTCATCCTTCTGTGGGACTTATCACATTTTACCAGCGAGCGTTTACGAAACGAACGAACCATTAGAGGTTATCCGAGGGAGGGGACAATATGCTTTAACTATGACCACTCTGGCACGTCACAACGTTCGACGGTAGCGAACGGAAAACCTCGTAATATGAGACCACCGAGGAAGGAACTTACCGAAGTCTGTCCAACGGATTTCGAGAAGGGAGAAACAGGAAGCGCAGGAAGAAATCACAAAGGAATACTTCCGGTTCGCCCATCCAACACATAAAGCCCGAAGGATAGACAGAGACAAACGCTGGGACATTTAGAACGTGACGTCCAAAGGATAACACAAACGCATCGTTGCAAAGGAGCCAGGGTTTTTGGGGGCCGGGGGGGTGGGACAGACGGACCATTCTGGTATTTCGCCTCTTGGAACTCAGATACCATCAAATGGTTTTTCATTCGCAAAATCTCAGATATATATATATATATATATATATATATATATATATATAATATATATATATATATATATATATATATATATATATATATATATATATACACACACACACACACATATATATATATATATATATATATATATATATATATATATATATATATATATATATATATACATAATCTCTATATATATATAATGTATATATATATATATATATTATATATATATATATGAATAACTTGATCACGAAGTATATAAACGTGATGCTATGTATAAATAAAGTTTTTTTTGCACGAAGGAAAAAATGAAAAAAAAACGAGTTATCCGAGTACTTCGGTCCTATTCGGACCCTTTACTGAGGCATACTGATTTTACAAAGAACCACCATAGTCAAAAGAAGGCTTTAATATACAAAACGACACTACCAAATTAGCCATAAGGGCGATTTTCACTCTACAGAGAGGAGGAGGAGTCATAGGCTAGCCACACCTGAAGGATTACCCGCGGTAAAAACAAGTGATTCTTCCAGAAAAACAGTACATTTTGAAAACAACCACCGGAGCTATACAATTTAATATCATGAATTTTTTACGCAATTTTCCAACAAAAATATATTACTAATGAAAAGACGAAAAGAAAATATAAATCTATATATACATTCGAGCAAAGAAAGAGGGAGAGAAAAATATCGAACCAGAGAGAGAGAGAGAGAGAGAGTGTAGAGAGAGAGAGAGAGATAGAGAGAGGAGAAGAGAATTATAACTATTTACAATGTGGGACTAATTTATTAGTTGTTTCATTTTATTTTGAGGTCCTTCTAAACATCTTACAAATATAATGGGTCCAAATGTACATTCCCAGACTAAGATTTATGTTGTTTTTATTTTTGTGATTTGTATAATTGCCGATTCCAGTAAATTTCTTGAAACATAATCATTATCTAGCAATTACCGAGGTATCACCCCCAATTAATACAATGAGATTTTTCACTCAGATGGATAAACAGTGCATTGAAGTCTGGGCTGTTCTAACTGAATACATATGCTGCTTAACCCGACACATAAATTCTTACTAGACTGACCAACGTAAAACGATGGGTCAATTCCCTTACAAGGAATTTTGTAAATGATGTTGTTTATTTGTTACGGGACTATTCTTAAATTAGCATATCTTTAATGGTATTGTTATAGAGAACACTACATTAAACATTAAACTGATTTAAATATTGATTTTTTATGGTTTCAAATCCAGAAAGTAAGGTAAGCTTAGTACATTTTTAGGGATTTCTTTTTCATTAATAGCAACATTATAACTTTTTATGAGCTTTTGATAAAACATAAATCAATTAAATGAGGTCGTAGCAGAGATCGTTTCCTATCTAATTTATGTATTCTATTTCTTGGTCCAGGTATTGTGGACTCGTGTACGCAAGCGCGTAGGAACATAGAAGAAAAAAATTGAAATTTTTTAATATTAAGATGGTGGCCAGAATAAAAATGTACATATGTTAATTATTTGTGGGTTTTCTATAAATACTGAATTTGCATTGGAAAGATTCTCTATGTATTATACATCTGGGAAAGGGATAACATTGTTATTTTTCAATTTATTTCAACAGTTGAAATTTTATGGATGGCACTAATTATTCAATTTAGACAGTAAATCATTTACATCGATACCACCAGGTAAGACTACTAAGATATCATCGACGTATCGGTACCATTTTAAGGGGATAAGTGTGATATTCGAGGTGTTGTCTCTCAAAAAAAATTCCATATATAAGTTTTGAAAGGAGAGGGTGATAAAGGGTTAACCCATGGCCATACCAAATATTTGTTGTGGAATATTCTCCATTAAAAATAAATCTGCAAGTCACAAATACATAACTTAATTAAGGAATTATGTGACTAACGGGACTAGGCAATTCATGCAGTACAAGTTCATTACTTAAATATTCTAGCACAGAGTCAATAGGGACTTTTGTAAACAAAGAACATACATCAAAAATGACAAAAATATCGCTAGGATTTAGTGCAATGTTATTTTTTAATTTTTTCCACAAGATCAAGAGAATTCGGATGTGTGAATAGATACAGTTCCTATAGCGGGGATAACAGTTTAGTAAGATACTTAGATAGTTTATAAGCAATTTGATCCTACAGTACTAATAATTGGGCGCATAGGTTTGTTTTCCTTATGGAGTTTTGACTAGGCCATATAAATGGTTAGGGGTGATGAGGGGACACTTTACAGTAACTGACACAAAAGTTCTTTTTTACTTTAAGAATTTGTTTGATATTTGATATTAAAGTTTTTTATTACTTGGTCCAACGGATTTTTTGCAAGTTTTTTGTAAAGTTATTTCATCCTCTAGTAAAAGTATGCTGCGTGATATGTAGTCGTTGTCAAGAACCACTAAACTATTGGATTTTATCAGCCTTGTTAATGTTTGTAAACTATTATCATTCTTCAATTCTTTTAAAACTTTTTTTCTGTAGCGAGCGGGAAGTTATCTTCATGGTAGGCATGCGTAGCACTATATGGTCATGCCTTTGATAATGTCTAAATGATTTTTGTGGTAGGTCACAGTATTTTTTTCAAACTATATAAAGATGTCGCTATTGATAAATCTGAGGGTTTGTTACAAATGAAGAAAGACAGCCCAAAGCCTAATGCGCGCACTGCATTATCACTTATTTGTTTTCTCGCTAAATTCACCACACAATCGTTCTAGCATTGTTGGCCAATCACTGTCGTTGATAAGGTTGTTTATTTTCTGTCCAGTTTTTCTAATTTTTTTCAAAGTGTCTGTTGTTCTACGAAGTTTTCCATATATTTCTCGCCTTAATGCGTGTTTCCAATCAGCGGGAATCGAATAGTTGAAGTTAACGTCGGGTTTTCTTTTTCCAATTCCTTTAAATTTCTCCTTTTTTTTCCTCATTTTCGTCGCGGCAGCAATGTGACGTTTTTAATATGAGTGATGAAAACTCATTAAAAGGATGTTGTTTGATCGTATCTTCTTATGCGGTATGGTAGCAATGATTTGGGTAACAACTTGTTCCGCCAGCATTTTTTCAGGAATTTCAGGTGAATTCTGGTAGAGTGCGCTGCTTGAAAGACTTGGAGAAAGAGGTGACGAAACAGCTCAGCAGTGGGAACAGGAAAAAGAAAAGCAAAAGTAAACGTGGGCCCTCATGATGAAATAACTTGATCACGAAGTAATATAAAACGTGAATGCTATGTATAAATAAAAGTTTTTTTGTTTTTGCCACGAAGGAAAAAATGAAAAACGAGTTGGCGAGTACTTTCGGTCCTATTCGGACCCTTTACTGAGGCATACTGAATTTACAAAGAACCCATAGTCAAAAGAAGGCTTAATATAAAAAGCTGACACTACCAAATTAGCCATAAGGGCGATTTTCACTCTACAGAGAGGAGGAGGGTCATAGGCTAGCCACACCTTGAAGGATACCCGCGGTAAACAGTGATTCTTCCAGAAAAACAGTAACATTTTTGAAAACAACACGGAGCATATACAATTTAATATCATGAATTTTTACACAAAAATTTTCCCAACAAAAAATATTACTAAATGAAAAGACTAAAGAAAATATAAATATATATATATACTCGCAAGAGAAAGAGGGAGAGAAAATATCGAACCAGAGAGAGAGAGAGAGAGAGAGAGAGGGAGAGAGAGAGAGAGAGAGGGAGAGAATTAATAACTATATACATGTGGGACTAATTATTAATTGTTCATTTATTTTGA
>NC_087206.1:73186244-73193744 GCF_015104395.2 Macrobrachium nipponense
GTCTTTTCATTCTGTTAATTAGTGGAACTTATATATGACGGAATTTAACTTTTTTTTTTTTTTTTTTTTTTTTTTTTTAGGAAACACTTTTATATTTAGGAATCACGTCATATGAGCACCTGAGCGGCGTGATCCCTATGGTCTTGGCCTGCCACCTTGGGGGTCGCGAGTTCGATTCTCGGACATTCCATTGAGGCGTCAGATATGGTGTATTTCTGGTGATAGAAGTTCATTCTCGACGCGGTTCGGAAGTCACGTCAAGCCGTTGGTCCCGTTGCAGAATAATCACTGGTTTCATGCAACTTAATACACCTACAACAAACAAACAAACAAACATGTCATATGAAATTAGCTGGCCAATTTTGTCAGTTACGTATGTATTTTTCTAAAGTCACTATGATGTCGTCACTTCTCAACTACATACTACACTGTTTTTTCTGATACCCTTATCACTACTACTAGCATATTACCCTAGTTTGGGGTATAAATAAAAGAAAAATCACCTAAATAAAACAAGATCAGATATGCAATTTGACCTTCGTCTTTCATTAACATAAATGAAAATATAAAATCGACGAGAGAAAACTGGGATGGAGAAAATAGAGACACAGGAAACACGATTATTGAATTAGAATTTTTGTGGGATATGTGTATGAATGATTGACAGAATGTCACAATATCTTTAAAGGCTCCCGATAGACCGATGATAACCTTGAAGCTCCAACTGGGAAATTCGAATATCAGTTAATATTTGCGCCTTTGGGAATGTTCCCTTCCATGCAATATTTGTTTGCAATGGGATTAATGTATTTGACTCATTTTCAAATGCATCAGGCAAATTGATAGAAGTGGTTCGGAAGTCCCGTAAAGCTGTTGGTCCCGTTGCTGAATAACCACTGGTTCCATGCAACGTAAAAGCACCTTATAAACAAAGAAACAAATAAAGATCAGGTCAATTGATATGTCACCACTTTTGAGACGAAAAGGTTCAAAGTGTAATTGATTAATGTTGAGAATATCCATTAATGGAGATGTTTGAGC
Source organism: Macrobrachium nipponense (assembly GCF_015104395.2). NCBI lineage: Eukaryota > Metazoa > Arthropoda > Malacostraca > Decapoda > Palaemonidae > Macrobrachium > Macrobrachium nipponense. The sequence goes on from NC_087206.1 coordinate 73,187,286, forward strand.
ACAAGAGAAATTCCCATACACTTTAACATTGGTCTAATCGCAGTGGATCTCAAACTTGACCCTACCAAGGATAGCCCCAGATATGGTGAGTCCCAGCCGAGGACCCAAGCCAATCAGTGCACCCTCATATGGTGCACTATAAGCATTACTTAAGGTTCTTTGCAGCGTCCCTTCGGCCTCAAGCTGCCAACCCTTTCATTACTTTTTACTGTAACCTCCTTTCATTTTCCCTCTTTTCTTTTCATTTTAACTTTCCACCCTCGTCCTAACAATTCATTCATAGTGCAATTGCTTTGAGGTTTTCCTCGTTACACCTTTCAAACCTTTTACTCTCATTTTCCGGTTTAGCGCTAAGTGACCTCATAGGTCCCAGTGCTTGGCCTTTGGCCTGAATACTATATTCAATTCAATTCAGTTAACAGTACCATATCGGGATACCCACAACGTAGTGCACTTAATATTTGCATATTCCAGAACAAAGTAAGTATATGTATCGATAACATCGACACTATAGTAGATTCTCATCAACCGTGCATTTGATGTCTAAGCCAGTCCCTTAAGACGCTCCTGATTGGCTGTTGATAAGCCAATCACAGGGCTGGAAACTCTCAGTCTCTCTCGAGAGTTCACATAGGTAGGATGCATGTTCCACCTCTCCTGAGGGATACTTTTGAAAGACGTATCCCTTAAGAGAGGTGGAGCATAGATCCTACCTATGTGAACTCTCGAGAGAGACTGAGAGTCTCCAGGCTTGTGATTGGCTTATCAACAGACAATCAGGAGCGTCGTAAGGGACTGGCTTAGACATCAAATGCATGGTTGATGTGAATCTACTTTAGGATGATAGAGAATCAGTGATGTATATTCTTTAGTGTATATGTATACTTTTTTCGGGGTTTGAAAAAACATTAATTTTTTTCATTGTCTCGGACCCCCTAAGGCCTTCTCCTGGACCCCCAGTGGTCCAGCGGGCCAAGTTTGTGAACCGCTCAAAGGAATTAAGTGACACTTTTTCAACCGTGAAATATTGCAGCGCAAAGTATGCTTGGTGATGAATGAAATAAGGAGCCTAAATGCAGCACCTTTTTTGGAAATTCTTTCATATGCAATTCTAGAAAGGGAAGCGGAGATAAAATCCGACGGAAATCTGATTTATTGACCCTCTACTGAAACGTGGAAGGGAAAACCCCTAGATTGTTATCAACACATTCACAGGACGAGAGGACACACAGTATATATTGAATGACAAATTGAATTACAAGAGTTCAGTCACCACTCGAATGCCTATAAATCTCGGTAAATTGTGCAGGCTATTTCGGTCCGAAGGCAAAAATGATATTAAATGATAAATGTATAACGAAACCTCGGACAGAAACACCTGGATATGAAACATTGATCAGCGTTTCCTTTAATTAAGGAGTCTACGTCTATAATTACTGCATGTGATACTGAATTACAGAGATACATTCAGAAAAATTCTGTGACTCACTTTTTTTCTGTCAATAATGCAATTCCTCATTACTCATGAATTTCCACGATACTTAATTTTATTCCCTTATTATGAAAAATTTTGTCGATAGCATACATTTTTTGTGCGTGGAAAATTTAGAAAAAACTAGAAGAAATATTATCTGTCAAATGCAGTGCCAAGATTATTTATTTTCTACAATATTACTGCAGTTTTCAGTATTTCAGTGATAAATCTCTTTGTCATTGAAATGGTAAAAACTGCAGCAACACTGTAGAAAGTCGATAATCTAGAAGCTGTATTTTATAGATGGTATTTCCTCTAGGTCTACTCTCTATTTTCCACAAAAATTGGTATTTTATAGACAAAAGACGGACATCAATCGAGTCCTTTGAATTAAAGTATGGTAGATTATCGTTGGGAACGCACCTTACCTCAACCTTCTTTAGTATATATGAGAATCTAAAATCCGAAATCACATTTAACAAAAAAATTTAACAAAAAATTAATTTTAAAGAAAGCCCAAATAGGAGGCCGTTTATAACTTTTCAACATCAAATTAAAAGTGACATATCGAGTCTGCTGTTCTCACTCATAAATTCTATATACTTTGCCCACAATACCATCTTAGGCTTTATTTATTTATTTATTTATTTATTTTAGTCTATGAATATTTTTGAATACCCATTTGCAATGGAAATCTGAGCACTGGAATAATGAGTAATTAAGAGACCTTCATTTTCAGATTGGATTTCGAAGTCGACCCACTACATGCCATATTAAAGCGGCGTCCACAATATCGGGTGTGACTGACCATAAGAGTATTACTGGGATGTTGCAAGTTGATGACATTTCCTTAAAATTTGTCGTTTTTCTGGGACATCTCAAAGTAATTAGGGTATTTCGTCTGAATGTTTTACCACAGTAAAATACTATAAGTGGTTCCCATAGTACAGTTAATTCCATAATGGCTTTAAAACCTTCACCAATAATTATCGTCAGAATGATGAATTCATGAGGCTCCACCCACTTTGGCCTCGTTATAATTCAGGATAACACTGAAGGCTATCATGAGCATTGTTGGATTAGAAAATTTAACTTCTGGCTATAAAAACTAATTTCTCGAGTAGTTGTAAGAAGTGCTAAATGATCCTCGAGGATCCCAGCAGTTGGCCTAAACGTTTAATTCATGTATATTACTGCTATTACTACAGTAGTGTTACTACGCTAGCACAGATACCCCACCCACATCTATGTATCGTTCCGCCATTCATAAAGTCTTTATATCCAACACGGTCGTACGGCCTAAAGAAGACGAAAAAAAATTATATCGGATGATCCGTCGGTCTGCTGGAAATTTTAGCAAATATAAGCTTGTATTTACTTTGGATAAAAATTTTATTTTAACAAAAATAGTTATATAAAAACTTTACATACAATCTCTCTCTTTCTCTCTTTCTTGGTTACATAGTGAATAGTTAATGGAAATGTTCAAAATCCTGAATGACATTACAAGTATTATAATCACGTTACGCTAAATACAAATCAGACCATAAACATTGGATTTAAACTAGAAACTGAATAATTACCTATTCAGGCTATAATAAGTATGGCCACGGGCTTTCTCTTGACTATAAATTTGCAAGTTGTAAGACAAATGCAGTTTTGCAACCACAGGGGCAATTCGAAACCCTGTTAGCCATTCTTGACTGATATGGGTTTCAGAGCCGATGGAACAAGGTGAATGAGTTTCTGTCTGGTGGATGGGCGGGGCAACAATTCGTAAAACGGTGTTTACCTTGCTTACGTAATGAATGTTTTTCGACGCTTGGCTCGTAATCATCGGCCTTGGCGTCAGCTAGATAATTTTTACTCTATAAAAATTAAAACTATCAGGTTTAGGTTATTGATAATGCTGACAAAATTTTGTGTGTAGTTGTAAAATATACATATGTCAACTTTCAGCTACATCCGATGCTTTGATAAGGAGCAAAGTCCAAAAAACCGTGTTACAGAGGCCCTGAATCTCATAGTAGTAAATCTTTATCATAATGTTTGAGGTATAATGGTCGTGAAGAAATGTTACGATTACATTTTTATAGAATATTGCAACAGCCTTCAGGTCGAACAGATTTTATAAGTGAATATCGCTACGCACGCACACACACACGCACGGACACAGACACACAGAAACACACAAGTAAAGCATTTGAGGATAATGCTTGTGAAAAAATATTACGATCACATTTTTATGGATTATTTCGACTGTTTCAGGCCGAACAGATTCTATAAATGAATATCACTGCACACACACACACACACACACATGCACACACACACACATACACAAGTAAAGCACTTGAGGTATAATGCTAGTGAAAAAATACGACGATTACACTTTTATGGAAAATTGCAACTGTTTCGGGTCGAACAGATTTTATAAGTGAATATCACTACACACACACACACACAAACCACCACACACACACACAACCACACACACACACACACACACACACACACACACACACACGAGTAAAGCTAAACCGGAAAATGAGAGTAAAAGGTTTGAAAGGTGTAACGAGGAAAACCTCAAAGCAATTGCACTATGAATGAATTGTTAGGAGAGGGTGGAAAGTAAAATGGAAAAGAGAGGGAAAATGAAAGGAGGTACAGTAAAAGTAATGAAAGGGTTGGCAGCTTGAGGCCGAAGGGACGCTGCAAAGAACCTTAAGTAATGCTTATAGTGCACCATATGAGGGTGCACTGATTGGCTTGGGTCCTCGGCTGGGACTCACCATATCTGGGGCTATCCTTGGTGGGGTCAAGTTTGAGATCCACTGCGATTAGACCAATGTTAAAGTGTCTGGGTATTTCTCTTGTGCTCAAACATCTCCATTAATGGATATTCTCAACATTAATCAATTACACTTTGAACCTTTTCGTCTCAAAAGTGGTGACATATCAATTGACCTGATCTTTATTTGTTTCTTTGTTTATAAGGTGCTTTTTACGTTGCATGGAACCAGTGGTTATTCAGCAACGGGACCAACAGCTTTACGGGACTTCCGAACCACTTCTATCAATTTGCCTGATGCATTTGAAAATGAGTCAAATACATTAATCCCATTGCAAACAAATATTGCATGGAAGGGAACATTCCCAAAGGCGCAAATATTAACTGATATTCGAATTTCCCAGTTGGAGCTTCAAGGTTATCATCGGTCTATCGGGAGCCTTTAAAGATATTGTGACATTCTGTCAATCATTCATACACATATCCCACAAAAATTCTAATTCAATAATCGTGTTTCCTGTGTCTCTTTTTTTTCTCCATCCCAGTTTTCTCTCGTCGATTTTATATTTTCATTTATGTTAATGAAAGACGAAGGTCAAATTGCATATCTGATCTTGTTTTATTTAGGTGATTTTTCTTTTATTTATACCCCAAACTAGGGTAATATGCTAGTAGTAGTGATAAGGGTATCGAGAAAAAAACAGTGTAGTATGTAGTGAGAAGTGACGACATCATAGTGACTTTAGAAAAATACATACGTAACTGACAAAATTGGCCAGCTAATTTCATATGACATGTTTGTTTGTTTGTTTGTTTGTATGGTGTATTTAAGTTGCATGAAACCAGTGATTATTCTGCAACGGGACCAACGGCTTGACGTGACTTCCGAACCGCTTCGAGAATGAACTTCTATCACCAGAAATACACCATATCTGACGCCTCAATGGAATGTCCGAGAATCGAACTCGCGACCCCCAAGGTGGCAGGCCAAGACCATAGGGATCACGCCGCTCAGGTGCTCATATGACGTGATTCCTAAATATAAAAGTGTTTCCTAAAAAAAAAAAAAAAAAAAAAAAAAAAAAAAAGTTAAATTCCGTCATATATAAGTTCCACTAATTAACAGAATGAAAAGACGAAGAAAGAAATAGCGATATTTAGAAGCATCTGCTTTCACGAACGAAAGAATTACGGTAATTCAACTTCCGGAGGGAATATTTTCCGGACAGTTATTATTTTCTGACGAGAAATTGTTGGCAAATGCCCCCTGAAAGAGAGAGAGAGCGAAAAAAACTCCCTGTTTACCTCCCACGAAAATCTCGTCTGCTCCTTCTCTGTGTCGTATTTTTTTCTCCGACATTCAAATGAAAACACTTCCTTCCGTCTCCCCCGACATTAGCGATCCTTGACTTTCTTGAAATCACATTACTTTCGTTGTGTCCGAAATCAGACCTATATAGGAAGAGAGGAATTCAAAGGCCGAGTGACGTTGTTTGTTGTTTGTGATTTAGCTGGCCTTATGCCAGCACGGGCTCTTGCTTCTAGAGCAACCCGTAAAAGCCGGGTGATGGCATTTTCTGTTGCGCAGTGGTTTTGCTGTCACAAACATGGCTGCGTGGATATGGTTCGACCTCAAATTCTTCTTGGATAATAGCTTTGTCAGAAGCAATGATTGGTGTCAAGACACTTTTCCATGCCTTTTTAGGCCTTTCCATGGGGGCTTTCGTATCCCCCAAAAAGAACAACAACGGTAAGAACAATAACAACAACAACAAGATAAGTAGTTTGTTTGTAGGCTTACTCCATGATAAACGAAAATGAAAAGGAAATCTACTAAATAAACACAGCACAGAAATTCCTTCCTTCCTTTCCTTTATGTAACATCTTGGAGCTAAGGCCATTTCCACACATAAAGATCTTCCTCGGTATCTTCGCCGGATAGTGTTACTGTTATGTTTGTAATCAAAACCTCATAAGAAAGATTATTTTTTTTTTATGGAACCGAAAATTCGTGGCTCCATCCAGGATCGCACAATTTCATTGTAGACTTCTCATCTTTCCCCATTCCCGGCCCCCCCCCCTCCCCTCCCCTCCCCCAAACCCCAACACCCCCACCCCCACTCCTTTTCTCTTCATCTATTCATTTTCTCCCAAATTAAAATCAAAATCATTTCAAATTTTCACAACAAATCGC
>NC_087206.1:73198744-73213744 GCF_015104395.2 Macrobrachium nipponense
ACCTACTGCAGGGGAGGCCCTCACTCCGGCTGCTGCGACAGCCGTCGTAAGGGGAAAACTCCAGGCTGACTCCTGGTCGGGCAGTTCCTGGTTTTCCAGAGGAGGTATGAAGGTTAGGTCTGCCGGAGGTTCGTCCTCGGGCGACAGTGGTGAGGGTGAAGAAGACTCATGGACATGGGATTGGCCATGGGCTGTGGTAAGCTCCATGCCTGTTGGAGAATCTCCTGTAGGAGGATCCTTGATTAGGCTAGGCGCCGGCACTAGCTCGGGGCCAGGCGCAGAAGTCAAGTTCTGTGGTGGCTCTACGTCCAGGCTGGACGGAGCTTGGCACTGCTCAGTGCTGCCAAGTGGTACTGGCAGAGAGTTGAGGTTGACTGGACCTGTGGCTGGTACCGGAGGTGCAATACCTCTCAGCGTGCCCTTGGAAATGGGAGACAGAGGCTCCTGTCTCTTGTTGAAGGCTAAGCCTTGTGGAAAATGGACGTTGTCCGCTGCTGGTAGTCAGCTAGGGCACCTAGGCCAATTAGTAGAGTGCCCTATTACGTTGCAGGTTTTGCAACGGAACTGGGAATGATCAATCTCCCTCCTTGGTAACGGGGAGACTGTTGGTGGACGTACTTCCTGGAGGAAGTAGAATTTCAATGACTCCATGCTTTGGAGTGATTGGTCGTGGGGTTAGGACCCCTAGGCTTCTTGAACGGTGAGGGAGACTTCATGTCTTGCCCTAGGAGGAGGTCGTTACCTCCTGGAATGTAGCTTGCAACTGCAAGAGTACATACTTTGGAGAAACGATGTCTGGTGACTCTCAATTGTACGGTCGGAAAGGATCAGTTTAAATGATTGATGCCTTCAAGGGGTGGTTTCAGTTGACGTGGTCTGTCAATATTAGCCCCTCGGGGAGGATTCGGTCTTCCCGTATCAGGGAGATTTGAGCGCCAGAGTCGTCGTAGGCTCTGACGTGGCTTGGCTGATAATGGTTTTGGAGGGGTGCGACGGTTATAGGGCCCTTAGCTGGGGGTCCTAGTGAAGAAGGATTGGTGACGGCCATTGCGATGGCAGGAATATTGTGGTTCGCGCACCTTCCGTAGTTGGCAGACATGTGACCCTTGCGGCCACAGTCTCGGCAGAACGTGTTCCAGAACCTCTTCCGTGGCACTGGACGGTAAGGCCGGAGATGGCCCCACAGGTTGCTAATCTTGTGGGAGTCACCAAGGCTGGCAGTGTGCTCTGGCCCACAGTTAAGAGTCCTCTCTGGCAGTGATTTGAGGTAGGGAGGTAAAGGAACCTCCGTGGAATCACCCTCGGAAACAAGTCCGGGGTTAACTGGTGCGCTTACCTCTTCCAAAGTGGAGGAGGTAGGTGGTAAAATGGTAAGAGGCTGAGATGATGCGGAAGAAACTTTGGGCTCTGACACTGGGTCAGGGGCAGGTTCACAAATAAAAGGGATGTCTGGGACATCGGAGGCACTAGCCTCTGAATCTAAAACTGATGATTGATTATGAGGCATGCTGCAGGGATCCGGTGCATCTGGTAGTGGGAGCTGCATCCAGGGGAGATACGGCTTAAGTAGATCTCGGCCCAATATCACCTGATAAACATCATGAAATTGGTCAACTACGCCCAGGTGGCACAATGTGGTTTCGTTGGTCACCTGGTCCAGAAAGGGCATTTTTACATTCAGAAGGACTGAAGGAACAGAATAGAGGTTACCGTCAATCCATTCAAACTGAATTTCTTCATTCGCCTGGATTTTGGCACCCCTAGGCAATGCCTTTCTGGAAATAAGGGAGACCTGGGCTTCGGTGTCGGCCATGACTTGTACCCACTGATAGGCCGTGGGAGACTGTTCATCAGGCAGGGCTACATGGTAGCCTTGGAGAAGTTCACCCTGGAAGCTCTCCTCCCAAGGTAGAGACCAACTTGGGCACTGGTCGGAATCCACCGCATGCCCACGCACACAACAAGTGTTGCAGAACCTCCGCAACCACCTCTTACCGGGAGTCCAGCTCATGGTCTGGGGCTTAGAAACTAGCAGAGAGATTGTGTCATCTAGGAGAGCTAGCTCATGCTTTTCTCTCTTCTTCTCTTTCCTTTCTCTACTGCTTCTCCCGGACTTTCCTCCTCTGCTTGCTTCTTTCTTTCTTTTCTCTGCTCTCCGGCTTTCCTCTCTGCTTCTCTTTCTTCCTTTTCCTGCTGGCGCGCAGCAGCCTGCTGCGCCTTTATCCACTGGTCAAGTGCTGGTCCAGTGTAACCAGCCTCCTTGCCCAGAGTTCTGAGGGCTCCGAGCTTCTCTAGCTCTCTGGCAAAGAAGTCGCGGGAAGCAGGGAAGACATTTCCCTTAGGGCTGCAGTAGAGGCTCGGAGGAAAAATGAAAATAATGGCCAGGAAAGGGGTACTGAATGGAATAGGAGTGCCTACTGTGGAAAGTAGCACTCACTTGGAAATGAGTTCTGCGATAATGTAATGAAAAGTCTGAAAAGACTGGGTGCTCGGTGGCACTTTGTGATGGCACCTTCTGATGAGGTGAAAAAATCGAATGAAGTGTGCGGCGTACGTCACACTTACGGGCGTTCCCAACTTGGGAGATGTTGGAATGGGCTACCTGTAGGTCCAATACAGGTGCACGGCACTTATGAGGAGGCGTTCCTTCTGGACAGCACTAGTAGTGCTGGTATGGCGGCATTTTGGGAGGCGTTCCCTTGATTGGTCCGAAGGATCACTGATCCTCGTACACGGACATTAATGAATTGGGCGTTCCGTAAGGACGCACACGCAGGTTTGTCAGCACTTAGGGCTGGTATTGCGGCACTTCTGGGAGGCGTTCCCTTGTTGAGTGTTCCGAAGGATCACTGACCCTTGTACACGGACATTAATGAATTGGGCATTACGTAAGGACGGACACGCAGGTAGAATGGCTACCTGTACGGCCTGTACAGGTGCAATGGCCCTTATGGAGGCGTTCCTTGGAGCACTGGTATCGTGCTGGTGTGTCCCGGACACTACATGCAGTATACTTAAATATACTGAAGTGAAATGGTACTCTGTTCGTGGCAGAGTGTAATGGTGGAGGAGAGAAAGTAAAAGGTGGGAGTACTTCAGCAGCCAGTCGATGGACAGTGTCAAGAATTAGTGGCACTGTGAAATGGTAAGACCTGACGTGCACTGGTGGTGGCCAGTCCTAAACTGGTAATGACTTCCCTGTCTGGGAAGTAATGAATTTGCGTGGCACGCTGTGCGAATTGTGCTTGCGGTATACGCAAGTCTTTCGTGATAAAGAAAATGAAAAGACCATTCGGGCAACGACAGGTAATGGAAAATTTTAGAAATGCTCAGCCCCTCGCTGAAGTACTCGATAAATGAAATAAATAAATGCTTGCAAACTGCAATGGACACATGCGCGTACGTATCACGCTGTGTAAATGAAAGACACAAGAGACTAAAATAATGTTAATTCTGCATGCTATAATTAATGGTAAGATGTAGTTACTCTTGGCTTTGTGAATTACTGGGTTCTGGTTTTCTCTCTCTCTCTCTCTCTCTCTCTCTCTCGGAGAGGGTGAAAAATGATATATGAATGAACTCCCTTATATTTGAATTGAACTACTAATGTTAGTTTAATATGACGCAACTTGCGTTAAATTATCTACTTACGTTAACGTTTACTGAAAGAATTGCTTTGAAAACGTTTTATGAAAAATGATAACGCGCTCGCGTTGAACGATTTTTACGCTAATAGTAGCGGCTTGCGCTTATGAAATGATTTGCGTTTCAATATGAATTTTACAAAGACGCGTTTTACGTTAACAATTCTTGTGATTTACTCTACTGAAGAATTTACGTTAACTTTACGTAAGTATACTAGGTCCCTGTGAACAGTGAAATGACGGTAAGGATTTTTAAATGAAAATGTTAGCAAAACAACTTGTGAATGAGGTTACGTTAAGTACGAAGGTGAAATGAAAACTTCGCTCAGCGAGCAAGTGAGTGAGTGAGCGATGCGAGGTGAAACACGTGAGCGAGTTGGGTAGTGCGATAGCACACAGCGTGTCGTTCAAAAACAGCTGATTCTCTGTAAATGCCCCCCCCCCCCCCCGAAGGCAATTTACAACACAAAATTCTACTTTCTATTCAAGGCGAATTACGTTAATTTCTCTGGCAGAACGATAGATACTAGTACCGAGATTGATATTATTTACGTTAAAACTCCGAGACTTACGTTACTTTGCTTAAATTGTTTAGATAATTCTTAAATGGGTAACAAACATGGCTGCCGCTGTGAGTGAGGCGAAAGCTGGCTGGCTGGTATGAGCATGAGACGCGTGCGCGAAGCTGAATTAAGCTGAGAAGTAAGCGGTTACCAACACTTGGAATGAAAACTAAGTTAAAAATGAATATCCTAACATATCACAGGCAAAAGAATTGTACACTTCTTTTGCCGTAACTATTAGTAAAACACTCCTAACTAGCTAGGCTTTCCAACACAGCAATAAACCCTGGCAAAGCACTTCCTAGTTTGATCTGGTCCTTTCTGGCATCTATCTAATACACGTGCTGTCTCGTCGCTCGGCGCTCTGGCCGTTACAATAATAAAGATTTCTACCTACGCTCTTTTAAACACTTCATCCAGAAAATACTTAAACGTACCTTAAGCTAACATTGGTTATAGAATAATCATATTAATGAATGGAATACCTTACCGTGAGTCAGTGTCTTTCTTCTTTCCCTGCAAGTATGCTTTCTTTTCTTGCGCTTTGAAAAACATTTACATTCGTTTTACAAGGGATAACGCGATTTACAAGCTTTTTTAAGCAAGCCCAGATTCGATCCTCGGCGAGGTCGACAATTTTACGTATTAAGCGGGCCTTGAGAGAAGCTAGATACGTAAACGGAAATAATTGAGGGATTTCAAGAGGCAATTTCTTTAACTTACCGTAAACTGATAGGTATTGATAATTTCTTTAGAGGGAAGGTCGCCAGAAAACTCAGCTCGTTACTTTACAGCTATTTATTTACAAAAAGGCCCGTGCTGGCCTGGAGAAAAGGTAAATGATGGCTCCAACTGGAGTAGTTCTAGCTGGTTTTCATACACTTGGATAATGCACACTTGCGGGCAGAGAGACGGCACGTGACTCATGGAATCTGAATGCAATGTTCAGTGTGGACCTTTGTAGAAAACGTGTTGGCGCCGGCTTGGTTCAGGTCTGGGGCTCGGGCGCGCTAGTACGCCGGGGGTAGGCCTAAATGGAAGGCAAGTAGTCGGACATCCGTCCGAAATCCCGTCTTGCAGCCGACTGAGACAGAATTCAGGTGGTTTGCTTGGGGGTCGGGATTCAGCTTAACCCCCCACGAGCAGGGCAAATCCTGGAAAACAAGCATACAGCCAGCAGAGGGGTCACAGGAAAGAGAGCTTAAGATATAGGTCTAAGAAGTACCAATCTGCCTACATCCTTCCCTTTTGAGACGTCCCTAAACGCTGACTAAAAGACTATATCCCCCAACTGGGGACTCCCTATCTCTAGCTGGCGGGTTTTGGGTTTCCCGCGTTTACCTAAAAATCAGCTGATAGCCTAAAGAAATGGCTGCCGTTTCAAATCAAATTAATTAATTGATATCTGGGTAGACGAACGATCTATAAACGTCACAATATATGGATATAGATAATATATATACACACACACATATATATATATATATATATATATATATATATATATATATATATATATATATATATATATATATATATATATATATATACATATATATATATATATATATATATATATATATATATATATATATATATATATATATATAGACAGAAAAACGTTGGCGAAAGCAGGCCACAGCATATGGAAGGACAGGGTGACAAGGAGATAGCCGGTCATCAGGTGATAGTACATTTATTGCCGACGCGTTTCGTAACATAGTTACATCATCAAGGCTAAAAGAGAAACAACACAAATTAAAAATACATGAAACATAAATTTGACTTTAAAGAGTCTCAATAAATATTACAAAAAACATACATAAAATGAAAGCAATTTAAAAAGCACCTGCTAGACTAAAAAGTTGATGACTGAGTGATTCGGAGAGAAGGGAGAGCAGCGAAGAAAGCCGGTTCAACCCAGATACAACTGTACAGAGGAAGTGTGTGAGTTCAACTTGGGCACTAACTGCTTAATAAACAACGACTCTAATATAAAGCAGTTCGTGTAAACGGCTTGTTTGGCCAAGGACAGAGAAATCAGTATAATTGATGGTGGTTTTACAAATTTTTGCATGATTTCTGATATTTGAAAATTCTGGATTGGACACTGCAGTCAGTACGATGACTTACACCATTATGTGAATCAGCTCTGACTTTTAGAAATCGTTTAGTCGAACCCACGTAAGGTCCCCAAATCACCTCTGGGGCAAGTATATTTATATCGACTGACGATTGCAATATTGGGCAGAGTCTGTCTTCAAATTTGAAAAGTGATCTTATTGTAAGGGGATTTTTTGGAATTAATATAACTTGCAACATATTAAAGTGTTTTTCAATTGCAGACTTGGAGGATTCCTTTCTAAATTTGTCGTCTTGGATGTATGGAATACTGGCATATAGTTTCTTTCGTGGAACAGTGCTTATGGAAGGGGAGTCCGATAATTTCTTATTTAGAAAATTCTTGCAATGTTTGGAAGAAAAACATGTGAGGGAAACCAGTTATCGGAAAAATATTTAAACAGGAACATATTTCTTTATGATACAAATCCCAGGAAGAGGTTAGAGTAAGCTCGATGGAGCAAGTAAAAATTGAATTAAGTTTAAATTATAAAAACAAGCACTATAAAAGTTTTAACCCAGACTGAGAACGTCTCTAAAAACGGAAGTGTTAAAAACTATCACCACTGCGAAACACTAAAACATCCAAAAATGGTAATCGATCATTTTCCTCTCTCTCTAATGTAAACTTGATATTAGGATCAATTCATTGATGTATGAGAGAAATTGATCAGCATGGAAAGCTGATTTGAAAAGAACAAAGGTGTCATCGACAAACCTTTTTATACACAAGAGGATAAAAACCAAGGGGGCAATTTTCCAACATGTCCTCCTCCAGGGAGCACATGAAAATGTTGGAAAACGTGGAACCGAGAGGTGATCCCATTGCCATTCCGTCAACCTGTTTATACAGCTGATCATTAAAAATAAAGGCAGTGTCCAGCACTGCTAATTGCAACAATTTCTTAAAAAGGCAACGATCATAGTTAAAATAAGTGCCATTAGGTTCAATAAAAATTTTATCTAAATAACCTCGATTGTTTCTTCTACTGGGACATTTGTAAATAAAGATTCAACATCGTAACTGGTCATATATAAGTCAGAGTCTTGACTTAAAATATATGATTTGAATTCTTCGGAGTTTTTTTCAAGGTATGTTGGTTAGAAGTAAATGGTTCTAGTAAAGGAACTAGGTATTTAGCTAGTTTGTAATTCGGAGCATGGATTGATGACAATATTGGTCTCATTGGGGTTCCTTCTTTCTTTGGGTGTGTTTTAGGTAGACCGTAAAGGACTCCAAACGATGTACCTGAACAATAGATCTTCATAAGTGGTCTTTGCTAATGACATTCTTAGTATTAAGTTCTTTTAAAAATCTAATGATTTTGTCTTCAACTTAAATATATGTTTACATGAGGTTTACCAATTTCTGAAACTTGCTTTCGTCCCTCAGAATAGACTCCATTTTATTAATATAATCTTCTTTTTTCAAGATGACAGTGCCCTTACCCTTATCAGGTTAAGTAATTATCAAGTTTTCAGTTTTTGCCAGATTTTTCAGAAATATCTAAGTCAGTTTTCTTAAAGAAAGGTGTCCAGTTAGTTGTCAATTTTCTAAATGCCTGTTGAGTAATATCCGATAGTTGTGACTGTAAATTTACTAATATCAACATCAAAAGGCTGATTTTTTAACCTGTGAAATAATGATTCTAAACGGCAGAAAAAAACCTGTTGTCGTTCGGTTTGTAACAAGGCATGCAGAAGTCCAATCCAAGAGATAACAAGAACTCTTCTCGTTTTGACAGTACATGAGAGGAAAGGTTAAATATGAACTCACACTATGGTTAAAATGAGGAAGGAGAACACAAGGCTTTGTAATTTATACTATGGCATCGTTGAATACTGGTAATATGGTCAGAAAGTGTTTTGTTAAACAGAATTTGAAAAATAATAAAATCAATAAAAGACAGGGTGCTTCGAACACGTTGAAATAAACAATGTACAGCAGATAAATGTTTAGTTACATAAAAGTTTTTTGTATTGATTTCCATGTTTAATAATTTGTTGTGGCATCAGCATAGAATTCAGTTTGGTACAGAGAGGCGCGATACAGTTTAAATTCGAACATTAAATATAAGAGATCATTTGTTATATGGCACGCCCAAACAAAAATATTGTCATATGCTTTAAGTAAACCGGACGCCGTTAAATAATCAATAAAAAAATTTGCAATAGTTGATAATCACACTAATTATTCTATATATATATATATATATATATATATATATATATATATATATATGTTTTTTTTTTTTTTTTTTTTATATATATATAATATATATATATATATATGTGTGTGTGTGTGTTGGCCTCTTTTCATTGGGAGATCCGTCGTAACGGCCACTTTTTTTTATTGGATAGCTCATAATTACCACGCTTTTCAAGCAAGACCACTACCTACCCTTTAAAAAAATAAAAAATAAAATGCCTTACTGTCCTGGAGAATTTTCTGTTATCATACACACTTGGAATGCAAGGTCAAAAAAATAAAATAAATAAAAACTTTGTATTTCAATAACTATCAAGCGCAAAATGAATGTCCTTTTCGTTAACGATACAATTCACTCGGCTTCCCCAAGTCTTTCATTCCAATTTGTGAAGATCAACAGAGCAAAATCATCATCACTTGACGAAGTTGCGAAACTACGAATTGACCAACAAATGTGAACAAAGGTCTTTTAATTATAGCTTGTGCTGCCTCACTCGTATAAATTTCATTTTCCCGAGACCTGTTCCCCCACGCAGCTGCCCTAATTGGCAATTCCTTGTCATTAAGGGCGGCTTAGAACTCTATTGAGCCTCCAAGTTACAAGAGGTTACGTACGAAGTATAAAGAAACAATGTTCCCCAAAGAGAAATATGATCGTTCTCATACTCCCTCGTGAATGTATATTAAAAAGACTTAAAATTTACCGATAAAACTTACGTAACTTTAATCAAGATGATTATTATAATACAAATGACCTCGAGTAACGATGTCTGCACACGGAAATGTATGCTAATTATGCTCTCAGAGTATATATCACACGATAACAAGTGGAAAGGACGTTCATCATATACAATTTTGCAGTAAAATGCAATAGATATAAATTCTGCTTTCCGTTATTTGGTATCAACAACTATTGCACTGAAGTAAAATGTATGTATAATTTTTATACACTAACAATTCTTTGGAATGGTGAGCAGCATATTGTATTGTCCTATTTAGGAAATGCCGATTTTTGTTTATGTATCTATCAAGGGAGATAACGTCTCGCTTGAGCACAACTAAAAATTTCATATTATATAATGACATCTTCCACGAATTATGACGTTTGATTTTATCTCTCTCTCTCTCTCTCTCTCTCTCTCTCTCTCTCTCTCTCTCTCTCTTTAGCATTATCATCACAAGAGGCCTTTCAGAACCGTCTTCCAAACCACCACCAAACCACCCAGGCGGTCACACCATCATCAGGAGAGCCAAGCCCTCAGGCCCTTGGAAGTCCTTGAATAACCTTGCATTCGCAGGAGACAGACAGAAGTCCCATTTCGAAAATCGTAATAAACTGACGCCTTCAATCTTTCATTATAAATGCTACACGTTCAATATATGTGAAGGAATTGAATTGTCTTTTTCAATTATTATAATTAATCATTACATTTTTCATGGGTGCATATTCAGGCACGGCATGGGAGGAACTTGTAAGAAGAAGAAAAAAAAGTGAAGAGAAAAGTCCTCCAAATATTAAAACTGGTCCAAGGCAATCTCACTCCACCACACACATAATGAATACTAATGGGTTCATTTGTGCCAAGGCATTGGAAAATGTAATAGTTAATTAGATTCCTAAGCACTTGAAGAGGAAAATAGCCACTTGACTACTTTTATGGTTGCATTTTCGTTAAAAGTTATATAAGACTGTTCATTTTAACGTCCAAACACGAAATGCAATACAAGGTTTGTATGAATATTTTTGTTTATTTTTTTTTTTTTACTTGAGAACAGGATTTACTTCTTATAAATATTACATGATAATAAGAAACGCCCTCCCACCAACCCACCCCTTTTCTATAAGAGCAGAACTTAGATTTTTAAGGACTTCGGGAGTGTCACTATTCTCCCCACCCCTACTCAGCGGGAGCCCCCCTACTCCTTTCACATTGGGGCTGACCTTGGACTTAAAGGGCTTCAAGAGTGCCACTATTCATCTTAGCGACCTCAGAAACTATGGTTATTTTTATATGTCACCCTCTTCCCATCCTTCTCAACTCCCTCCTATCTGGGGCTGAACTTGGACTTAAAGGGCTTCGAGAGTGTCACTATTCATCACAGCGTCCTCGAAAACTACGGATTAGACACTAACATCAGTCATTTTCGGTTATTCTTACATGTCACCCCCTTCTCACCCCTTCTCAACCCCCTCCTGAGTGCAATTGTAAACTGACACACATGATAGAAGACGAGCTCAACTTTTACAGCGAAAATTTCGTCTTGTTAAAGTATGGTGAGAACACAGGGAACCTTAGTACTAAATAAAAGTCTAATATCTACCTGAAAACAATCACAAAATGCAGAACAAGATGATATTTGAAACTTGAATATGTACTTAAACAAGGCGGGATCCAACCTCCAGCTTACTTGGGGCACATGCTAAAATCTATGGTCAAATAGCGCTTTGTTTCACCAACGAACATTAAAATACATACGATATAGTCTATTAAAAATAGTTATTCTGTACTGTTCAACCTGCATATTATTTATCTTTAACATTCTCCTTCTAATAAATGAAACATAAATATCCTATCCTAAAATTATTGTATCTTTAACTCAATGCAAAACACCTTTTCGGACCTTTTTAGGCTTTCCCATAGGGCTTTCCTAAACCCCAACAAGAACAACGACAGCAAGAACAACACAGAAAAAGAAACCAAATAAAAAGGGGAAAAAAAAGAGGGATTTCAGTCACGGCTGAGAATGCAAGATATTACAAAAATGTTGCAGCTTGAATACATACAAGGTCTGGCTGTGGGAGACATAAAACCTGAACGTAACAGGAAGCTCTGCACATAAAACACAAAACCAAAACAGTCGAAAGAGAAAAAGAGCTGAAATACAATGGTCTTCAAAGCAGGAAAAATCCTGCGAAAAGACACAAGCGTCAGATTTTATCAGAAATTTATCGTCTTGTTCTTCCTGATATATATATATATATATATATATAGTATATATATATATATATATATATATATATATATATATATATATATATATATATATATATATATATATATATATATATATATATATATATATATATATATATATATATATATATATATATAATATATATGTATATATATATATATATATATATATATATATATATATATATATATATATATATATATATATATATATATATAATATATATATAACAGACGTAGCGACAACCTGATAACAAGGTTATCAGGTTGTCTTAGGTAACAAACCTTGTAAAGGTTTGTTACCTAAGAACTATTTAATGGGCATATCTCCCACTTTATCATTTCGCAATTGTAACTTCTTCTGCCATCCACTACTTGGTAGGGGTGTAAGTTAGTCCACCGAAGTATAGTCATGGCTTTAAACCAGTGTGTTTTAGTGGGCCTTTTATACTTGAGACGTATCCTGTTTTAACAAAAGAATTTATATATATATATATATATAGATATATATATATATATATATATATATATATATATATATATATATATATATATATATAAAAATTATGTCTTTGTGACAATGCCTCTTCAGCCTGCTTGTAAATCTTGATTCACATTAAGTTTTGTGTTTCTACTGTCTTCCATCATAATTTAACCGGACTAATACACACACATAATTCCTCTTTATTACACGGAGCCCTTGGATGAGTGTATTTACATCGCAAACATCTTTCATCTTCTTAAAAGAAAAAAAAAAAGAAATAAAAAACCTTATTATTCTCTTTCTTTCTTCGATCTCCGAGAAAATTATGATCCCTGGCAAACTTATTCTTGGGTCAGGGAATATTTGACATAATGGTCGACTATTGGGTAAATCTCTTCACTTCCATGATAAAAAAAAATGTAAATTTTGCTTAGGCTTAGACTAGAACACAGGGAACATAGAACTAAGCATCACACGTAAATCTATCTAAAAAATGTTCTCATATCAACAGAACAGGTAAATCTATCTCAAATGTTCTCATACATGCAGAATAGGTAAATCTATCTCAAATGTTCTCATACATGCAGAATAGGTAAATCTAAATAAATGTTCTAATATATGCAGATTAGGCAAATCTATCTGAAATGTTCTCATACCAGCAGTTTATGCAAATCTATCTAAAATGTTCTAATACATGCAGAACAGGCAAATCTATCTAAAATGTTCGTATACGTACAGAATAGGTAAATCTATCTGAAATGTTCTCATACATGCAGATTAGGCAAATCTATCTGAAATGTTCTTATATCAACAGAATAGGCAAATCTATCTGAAATGTTATCATACATGCAGATTAGGCCAATCTATTTAAAATGTTGGCATGCATGTAGATTAGGCATATCATCTAAATTGTTCTCATACATAATGAATAGGCAAATCTATCTGAATTAATAACTGAATCAAAGTCGTGTCAAGAACACAATGTAAGGAGAGACACTTCTGCAAATAGTCGGCAGGAATTAATTTCAGGAAAGAAGAATGATCGAGGGCAGAGATTGTTCTGCCGATGGACTCATTCGAGGTCACCGTTGATCGGGTAAAGGAGGTTGCCATTTCAACTGTCTTTGTCGAAAAAATAAAATTCGCGAAGGAAGCTGACATCCACCCAGGGTAAAATATGCCCTAACAGTTACAAAACAGACGAGCTAATGCTATCAGCAATATCAGCTTACTAGTATCATTCGGTGATTCGTTATTCTGAGTTTAGTACCAAACAAAGAGTTTCTTACGGTTTTATGCGAATTACTGATCTGCTTCTGATACGTTTTAAAATGAGTAAAGAAATTCCTTTCATACTATGGAAGACCGAACAACTTTAACAGGATATGTATACTCAGCATACGCATAATTTAATTTACATGTAAAGCAACAAGGACCTGTTAAAAATACCAAAAACATAAAAACATAATAAGAAAAATTCAAACTTCAAAATTAAAATCTAGCATGCACGAAAAGTTAGACATAATAAATTTATGGAAAGTGAGCCATTAATAATATAGTTTTGTGTTGCTCATATCTATGTGCGTGTGCGTGTGTGTGTATGTCTGAGTTTTAGTGATTATGTAAATAAGCATGCATGCAACAAAATGCTATTATTAAAGGTGCCCTGATTATAGGTAATAAAAGCTTTTGAACATTGATTACCTTCCTGAGACCCCCCGAGATTTTGAAGGCAAAATATTTGACGGAGACTAAACATTATTGAATGTTGTTTTTGCAAAAATTATGCGAGAGAATAGACACTCTTCAATGTTGTTTTCACCTCTTCTCTTTTCTCTCTCTCTCTTCTACTCAGGCTACAACCAACAGCAACCAGACATCAACTACGTACTGTACGAAAAAAAATCTGCGAAGGTTCATTCATTTCGCTGTGAGAATTAGAAACGGTGAGAAACAGAGGAGGAGAGAATTCATATTCTCCAAATAACCTTTCAGCTGTATTTACATGCGGCGCTAAAACATACAATAATAGTGTGCTCATTTTGGTAAGATATGTCGCTCTGCCATTTCCCCCTTTTTTCTCTTTTTTTAAGAACATCGAGGCAAAGCATAAGCGAATCTCTGAGAACGCCTTGCAATTACCTCACTAAAGCCGTGATGCAGTCTCGCATGTTCTGTATATTCCACTTTTCCGACCCTCAGTTCTGTCTCTGGTCGACTTTGAAACGAAGGCCAATGTGGAGACGTCTTAGTGGACGTTAAGAAAGTAAAACTGAACTGCTTTACATGTTAGATCGAGGAGAAAGTCACACGGGCTAAAGCCTTCCAATGCATACAATGTTTGTCCGTTGGGAGGAGAAGTCCATCTGGTTAATTATTCTGACTTCAAGTGGAGAAGTAATGAAAAAATGGTGTCGAATTTAGTGTAATCTATAGATATGTTCGAACTTTCCTAAATAAACCTTTACGGGTTTTAACCTTGTATGTGTCCACCTTTGCGGCGTGTTTGGTACAAGGTCGTTGGGGATGACAGTAAAAACGTAAACAAAAGACTGTAAATATCATAAATATAATGAATGACCTCCAAGAAATATTAGTCCTAGATAACGACCCACAAAAACTTTTAGGGGCGACTATCTTGGAAAGATGCGAAATCTGACTTAAGATACTTTTTCCTTATTTCTTTGAAAATAAATTTATATTACGGTGATAAATGTGCGCTCGGTTTATATTTTAGCGACGAAACAGTTGAAAAACCAAACTTATGTAACCTACACATTTACCTTCTCACTGCTAAAAAAAGAAAAACAAGTGATCAGCTTCAGGGAACTTATTCATATTTAGCAGGGAATCTTGTACGGAAAGCAAATTCCCGTGATGTACGCTAGTATTGCACCAGCCCCGGTTTTTTTTTCTTTTTTTTTTTTTTTTGCTATGCTACTAGGTTAGGTTAGGTTAGGGTAGTTCAAAACAGTAGCCAATACGGTAATTTGTGTGTGGGGAA
>NC_087206.1:73218744-73223744 GCF_015104395.2 Macrobrachium nipponense
TCGGTTTGTTTTATCGAAGCAGGACTACCTTCTTTTGGTTTCAACTGACTTTCATACTATAAAATCATGGATACATTTTTGTATTATCAGTTTTATGAATGAATATTGTTGTTACTATAGTCGATTTTTTTTTCGGGTGGTGTTTAAAAATTCGTCAGATATAATACACCTGCTGAGGAAGGACACAGAGGAGCTCTGTTTTTAAACAATCTTTCCACACACCAAGTTATTTCGAACATTTCCTTTCTCTCAAGAAAATTATGAATAAATTTAAGACCAAAGAAATAATCACATAGCATTAATGTAAAGAAAACAGGAGAAATGAAAAATTAGTGCGATTGTGAATTTTTTCTGTCATTTATGTTTAATGAGTAAGTGTTTAACGAATTGTTAGTGTTTAGCGAGTAAGCGTTTAGTGAATGTTTATGAGTAAGTGGTTGATGAATGGTTAGGGTTTAGTGAATGTTTAATGTGTCAGTATTCAGTGAATTTTTAGTCTTTAGGGTTTAGTGAATGTTTTGTGAATGTTATTGAATGTTTATTGTGTACGTATACAGTGAGTGTTTAGGGTTTTAGTGAATGTTTTGCGAATGTTAAGTGAACGTTTAGTGAATGTCTTGTGAATGTTAATGTTTAACAAATGTTTAGTGTGTAAGTGTTTATTGAGTTTTTAATGAGTGGATGTTCATTTATTGTTTAGTATTTATTAAGTATTTAGGGTTTGGTAAGCATTTAGTATTTAATGAGTGTTTAGGGTTTAGTGAGTGTTTAATTTTTATTAATTAATGTTTAGAATTAAGTGAGTGTTTGGGGTATAATGATTTTTTAGTGAATTTAGTGTTTTAAGTGTTTAATGAGCATTTAGTGTATAGTTAGTGCCTAGTGAGTGTTGGGTATTCAGAGTGTTTTGTGTTATTGAGTGTTAGTGTTGAGTGACTGTGTGTGTGTGTATGTTAAGTGTGTGTGTGTGTGTGTGTGTGTGTGTGTGTTTGTGTGTATAGTGAATGTATGCAAGTGTGAGTGCTTACTGAGTAAATGCATTGTGAGTGTTAGTGGTTAGCATTTTGTATGTTATTTGGTTACTACATTACTGTTTAGTTAGTGTTTCGCTACTGTATGCAAAGAAAGCCCTGTATTTACACAGGAACCATGTTTGCTTGACACTGCTTAGATCCAAGAGCAGATGCTTAGGCCTTGACCACAATGGATGGAGTGCTTAGGCCTGTTTACGTAAGGTAATTTTTCTCTGTGAAATTGGGTTGAATAATAATAATAATAATAATAATAATAATAATAATAATAATAATAATAATAATAATAAAGATTAAAAAAGTAATAGTAATAAAATATAGTACTAACAGCTGGACCGAGACCTTTCAATATGGGCCTTCTGAAGTCACTCACGGCAAGGAGATCGCTACTTCAGTGATTGACGCCCTATGCCTTGCAAACAGATGACATATTTGCACATTCGGTTGTCCAATTTTTATAACTATGTTGGAGACGCATTATAAGTCATATTAGCAATGGTAAATACATTGAACAGACGTGAGGATATAATATGATGTTAGTGTCTGTCTACTGGATATGATGAGCAATTAAAGTAAAAATATTAATTGGGAGAAAATTAGCCGAATAATGGTCGTCAAACCAAGCATCGATAGAATGTATTGAAACACATTACATAGGCTACCTGGGTGCGTGCTGGCGGGAAGTTAAGAGACAAACACACTAAGCTGGCTTTAAACATCAAACTGAGTAAGTATAATTTTTATATGAGTTTAAATTTTCTTTCCTGAATAAATATGGTACCTGATACTTGGTGATAGCGTACAGATCAATTTGAGTGAGGCAGCCGAAAATAAGTGGACCATTAGATAATTGACATGATACTATAGGCCAACTTAATTTGGGAGTCAGGGGAATAGAATGGGTGAAAATGTTTTAATGTTTATTGTTAGCCCATCCTGAACAATTCATTCACATTTCCGTTTCCAGTAATTATTTGTGTTGTGACACATCATCTCTTTGTGAATGTGCGGGTGTTAAAACGGCTCTTTATGATGGGACTTTGGTCTTAATATCAGTCGAACTCCTATATCCGATAAAAATTTCATTTCATCCACACGAACCAACAGCAACTAAAGAACAATTCAGTTATGGTAAGACACGTTGGGCTACGAACTTCGACATGGCTGCAGTGCCCCAACTATAGGCAAGAAAAGAAAATGACCAAAGACGCTATTAAAACGAGAATACTTATCTTACATTTCTTTTTTTTAGAGGAATTGAGTGTGGCGCCATATGACTTGTTTAATTATTCAAAAATGTCTCAGCACACATACTTGTAGCTGTTGTCACTTGTGACCCCCTCCCATTCAGATAAAATACTACTTTTTGTGAAGTAATAACTCCACACCAAAGGATAGTGCTAATATTATATATATATATATATATATATATATTATATTATATATATATATATATATATATATATATATATATATGTATTGATGTTATGTATACATGTATGTTTGTGTGTGTGAAACTATAGGAAGTAGACCAGGCCTAGTAAGTCTCATACATAGTTTTTTATATAGATGTGATGGAATTAATGAAGTGAATTATTCCATACTTCAATAGGAATTTTAAAAAATAACTCCGGCAGTAATTCTTTTCCTGAAACATCACAATATTTCTTGAATTTTTGACCTTTTACATTTTCTCAGGCTTACGATTTTAAGATAATTACCATATTTATAATATTAATATTGCCTATGATAGATTTTGAATCATTTCAAATTGTCCCATCTCTCCCTTCCAATCGTAGGTTATGTCTGTCAGGGGGTAACCACCCACAAAAATGTCTGTCATTAACCACCACAGTACTCTAGGATGTGCAGTGCTATTGTAGTACAAATTTTAATTGGTATCTCCAATGTTGGATGCAGATCCTGTCTCCCCCTCCCCCGCCGGCCTCTCCCCTTCCCACTAGTAGTGGGGTGTCTGTCAGGGGGTAACCACACCATAAAATGTCTGTCATTACCACCACAGTACTCTAGGATGTGCAGTGCTATTGCAGTACAAATTGTACTTGGTATCTCCGATGTTGGATGCAGATCCTGTCTTCCCCTCCCCCTCCCAACTCGTTGTGAGGTGTCTGTCAGGTGGTAACCTCCCACTAAAATGTCTGGTAATACCACCGCAGTACTCTAAGATGTGCAGTGCTATTGTAGCGTAAATTTTACTCGGTATCTCCTAGGTTGGATCTAGATCCATTAACCAACACCCACCCCCCCCCCCCCTCCCTTTTCAGTGTGTCTGTCAGGGGGAACCCACCCTCTAAAATGTTTTGTTACTGATCATTCTGTGATCAGTAGTCTGCAGATTATATTATATTAGTTTCATCTGGTATCTCATATATTGGATCTAGATCCAAAATCTAACAAGCAATTATACTCGGTTTTTTTCCATCTGTCCATCCACCTGTGGTGTTTGCGTATGGTAACACTGCGTCCCGGGCTTTAGATAGTTACATTCAGCTTACATTCAACAATAATAACAATATCCTATTTCGAATATTAACGGTGTAATTCGCATACAGTAAATTATTAAAACACTTTTCAGTTGCAAATGTACACCCAGATATCCTTTTATTTACCTAAAACTTACACATAGCGTAACTATTTAAAGCCCGAGACGTAGTGTTACCATACAAAAACACCACAGGCGGATGGACAGATGGAAAAAAACAGAGTATAGTGGTGCTTGTTAAGTAATCCACCCATTTATTTCCGGCAGACGGTCAGTTTCACAGTTTACAAGTCTACTCCTAAATACCAGTAGGAGTTACATTCGGTATCTCGATCGTTGTATCTCAATGGTCTGCCGCACTTTACCCTCTGCGGAATTTAGAGTGGCTTAACTGCAAGCTTTTCCCCCACAAATTTCCAAGAAGGGATTTTTGTTTCATAACTCGAACTCAATCACTTGGCATTATCCCGTGGTCTTTAAATATATATACGTTATTAACCTCAGCTATATTACCCTGCGTATGTTATAAAGTCTCAGTTTTTTTTTTTTTCTACGTTTTCTCCTGTTTTCCAACATGAGGCTCAAACATCTCAAAACATCTTAAACTGTTGCTTTTGCTGTTTGCCACGAAAATTTCACGTTTTCTATTAATCAATGTGTATCGTCCATCAAGCAGGGTTACTTCTCTACTATGTTTACCTGCCTGTGACTTACTTAGACACCGGATCTCGCTTGGTTTTCAGTGGACTCACGCCTATTATTTTTGCAACACAACAAATACTCAAACAAAAATCAAGGCGTGATTCGACCTCCATCTTACTTGGTACGCTTTTAATGAATATATGTCCATTCAAAGGCTTCCTAATCGGATCTTTTTTTTTTTTTAATATTTACTTATATCTACGAACGATACGTATAAATGATACCTATAGTTTCTGGGAATACATCATTTAACATAAAACAATATTGTTAGGTGACCAAAGCTTCAAAAATGCACAAGTTAATCGATTCGTCTTCATAACGTTGTGTAATAAAAAAAGGGAAAAAAATTACAATAATGGAAATGCAGACCCAAGGAAACCTTTATTTACCCCACTGTTTTATCCTCCAAAAATACGAAACGTTTTCAAACAATCTTGACTCAGCGTAATCTTTATAAAATATAGAAAATTTCTCAGCCTTTATGCATATGACGAATTTAACCTAAAAACAATGACTGTTGGAGTGTGAGTAACTGTCATTATTCGAAATATGGTCAATGTATTCGCGCTGCGATATGTGTACCCGGCATTTTTCTTTTAGTTAGGCACTAAAAAAGACGTGGACCGTAAGACATTGTTTACATTGATAAAACGAGCAGACAAATAAGACGAGCAGACAATTTCATCGAGACGAAGTGCTAGCAATTTAACATTCTCTCTCTCTCTCTCTCTCTCTCTCTCTCTCAGAATAAGAAGAAGAAGCAG
>NC_087206.1:73228744-73278744 GCF_015104395.2 Macrobrachium nipponense
CAGTGTCAAACTGGCTGCCGTCAAGCTCAGGGAGAGTGAGTTAGGAATCACTTTAACCATTTTAAGCGAGAGAGAGAGAGAGAGAGAGAGAGAGAGAGAGAGAGAGAGAGAGAGAGAGAGAGAGCTGTCATATTGTGTCCAAAATGGTTCGTTTCAAGTTCATGTGATATTCCGTGTCATTTAGTAAAATTTCAAACGTTCTAGAATAGCCTCGGAAAGTAGAGTAAAAAAATGCAAAAGAAATTGGCAAGAGTCTAAAAGCATAATAAAATATGAAGAATACTCCAACATTTGTTGATGAGAGTAAAAATAATACCTTACCTGGCTATAAACTAGGTAAGATCTGCTGTAAAACATCATGTTTAATAATTTGTAATACTTAATATTTCGTTTGAAATACGACCAAAATCATTTTCAAAAGGTACGTTTACAATGTTCATTATACTTCTATGCAACACAATGTTCATTATACTTCTATGTAACACATCCTATGATACGACAGTGTGTAATTAATTATCAAGCAGAAACTACTACATAAATAAACTATAATTGAGACATCGTAAATGAAAACATAATAAGCAGATTGTTTCAGTATAACACAAGATTAACTAAAGCATATATTAACACTATTCTGCGTGTGATTTATTTTCTTCTTACGTATGCATGAATATAAGTTTTCATTACTTTTTTAATCCTATTTTATTATTTCAGTTCGTAAGCATCTCTCTCTCTCTCTCAATAAGATATCTTTTCTTGAAGCCCCTTTCACTCGAATTTCAGCTTAACTCCCGTTCGTACGAACATTATATATACATATATATATATATATATATATATATATATATATATATATATATATATATATATATATTATATACATATATTACATATATATATATATATATATATATATATATATATATATATGTATATATGTATATGTATGTCTATATATATATATTATATATATTATATATATATGTTATATATATATATTTATATATATTCTATATATATATATTTATATATATATATATATATATATGTAATATATATATATATATATATATATATATATATATTGTATATATATATATGTAATGTGTGTGTGGATGTATATCTGTATGTATATATATATATATAAATATATATATATATATATATCTATGTTAATATATATGTGTGTGTGTGTGTGTGTGTGTGTGTGTGTGTGTATGTATATATGCATATCATATGTGTAAGATTTTTATGAGAATTTTAACCTTACTTTGCATAAGTAATAATATTCACAGCATAATCTCTCTCTCTCTCTCTCTCTCTCTCTCTCTCTCTCTCTCTCTCCTCTCACTACATGTTTTCTTGCAAGCCCTTTCTCCTCTCGAGACGTTCTTAATTCAGTAAAGCGTTTAAAAAATGAAATTTCATAGCGTGGCTGAACTGGAGGAAAGAGATTTATCGCTATAGAGTCATTTCAAGGTCTCCTTCCTTCCCGAACGGCGTGAAGGGAATGTATTCCATTCCAAAATACGTTTAAATATCCGAATTTGAAGGTGTGAATTCTGAAGATATGGCATTTACATTTTAATGAAAGCATATATAACTCAAAATAATGTTAACCATATTACAAAGGGTTCATCGGACTCTGAAAAGAATTTTATTCTTATAAATAAATTGAAGAGGGCAATTGTTTCTGTCCTATGCCCGGCGATTATTCGGTTAATAATTGTTCAAATAAACAACATTAAATTGCAAGAACATATGATCGAATGAATTAAGCACCACTGAGATATATATACATATATATATATATATATATATATATATATATATATATATATATATATATATATATATATACTCTATTTCAATGGTACCTAATGCAATTCATGCATCTGTTTTTACAATTTACTGTTGTTCATTTGAGCAATCATTAACCCCTAAATGGCCAGGCAATGAACATAACAATTGCTCTTTTGAATTTATAGGAATTATATAATATATAGATATATATATATATATATATATATATATATATATATATATATATATATATATATATATATATATAAAGCATTTGTTTGAAACTCTTATTGTTGTCAAATAAACACCTACCTAATTTTTGGGTTACTGTAATTTAGAATGTTTAGAATAGCGCAAATCTCCAGTTGACATAAAAGATGTGGAATGCAATAAACGAGAGAAGGGTAAAAGGAACCACCAAAGTGAACTTAGGGAATTTTTCTTTGTTTGTCTTTCGCCGGAATTAAAAAAAAAAAAATATTTATGCCAAGTTAAGTTCTGCCCCTTGCAAGTATCTGAGAACGTGAAAAGCATAAATGGTTTATTTATTCCTTATACTGCGGTCTTAATTTTGTAAACATTGAGAATTTATATCTGGAATTCATATAATATTATTTTTTTTACTAATTCATTTGTAAAATTCTTCTCTGATGAGTATATTTAGATAAACGCCAGATTCCTTTCTTTTATTTCCATAAATCAGACGAACTCAATTATTGTTTGTTTGTTTGTGTAGTGTTTTTACGTTTCATGGAACAAGTGGTTATTCAACAACGGGACAGACGGCTTTACATGACTTCCGAACCACGTCAAGAGTGAACTTTTATCACCACAAATACTCGCTGCCACAGAGGTGGCTTGGTCAAGACCATACCGATCACGCCACTGAGGCGCTGAACTTATTTATTTGATATCTTTTATCAAAGCGTTTTCATTTTCATTATCGCATAGTATTTAATCATATGCAAATCATGCTTTGACTTCATTTGAAGTATATGATGGCATTAAATTAAATCAGGGTTGGTATTTTTTTATTTGAAAAAATAAAAAATAAAAAAATCTGTGATTTGCTTGATATCCTTTATTTATTTGATTGTTTTGATTTATTTTTATTTATTTATTTATTATTTTTTTTATTTTATTTGTGAGATGTTTTCTCAATCTTTTTTTTTTCCTTAAAATGTATTTTATGACAGAATTACTATTGATTTATCCTTTAGGTTTCCAGTTCTGGCCTATAGTGTGTACTTGCAATTGTTTTTATATCAAAATAAGTAGATGCAGCACAACTATGCTCAAGTTTTTATTAACCTCAAAACCATATTTTTCAATTTGTTTGCTTTCAAATTAAACAAATAAAAAACAATAAAGATTTTTAAAAATCATGATTTTTTAATGAAAAAAATGATTTAATCACTTGATTAAATCAGTTTGATTTAAATATTGCCGACAATGAATTAAAAAAATAATGATGACATGGAACCCTTTACTTATTTCGTGACGTGGGATTGCCAGTTCATTATTTTACACAATAATTCAGTCTTTATATTATTTATCTGTGTAAGAAAAATATCTAATTACAGAAACATGACTGCAAAGGGATGACAGAACAGATGTTTTTATTATTTTTATGATCATTTGAAGAGAGAAAGAGAAAAAAACTCTAAGTATGAGAATCCGAAATTGTAAAATAGTGGATGTTTTATACATTGCAATTGCACGGTAAATTCAAAATGAATCATACCAACAATTTATTCGCCTGATAAATTATGTTTGGGCATTTGGCTTAGGTTCACCAACAATTTCGATATTCATTAACATGGCGTGATCCGATCCTCTGCTCAAAATAACGTTCTGCGATTTCAATACATATCCACAAACCTTCTCTGCTCTCTCTCTCTCTTCTCTCTCTCTCTCTCTCCTCTCTCTCTCTCTCTCTCTCTCAAAACATTCTGCCGATTTCAAAACATACCACAACCATATATATCTCTCTCTCTCTCTCTCTCTCTCTCTCTCTCTCTCTCTCTCAAAACATTCTGCCGATTTCAATACAGATCGCAATCGTATCCCGCTCTAACTTTTATCTATTTATTTATTGTTTGTTTTATATCTCCTCCGAACCGCAACATCCTCAGAGAATTAAAATGAGAATAGGATGATCTCATCTCTATAAGCAAATTCATGATCCTCTGATGCGATAAAATCTATTTCTGCTCCGATATCTTCCGACATTATTCCAAACCCACCCAGTTGATGAATGCAATCTCTCTCTCTCTCTCTCTCTCTCTCTCTCTCTCTCGTCTCCTCATCTCAATCAATCATATCTCTATATATATATATATGATATCTTATATATATATAGATATATATATATATATATATATATATATATATATATATTCATTATTGTATATCAAATATATTATGTACACTTATATATATACAGAGAGAGAGAGAGAAAGATTCCACTTAAAATCAAATACATTTTTTATCATATTTCTCAAATATATATAATATAAATGTACATAATATATATAATATATGTTATTTACATGCATATATATATTGAGAAATATACATATATGTATTAGATATGAAAGAAATCAGAGTGAAAATCACTAAATTATAGATATACAAACACTAAAATATAGTTTTATTGTTATGATAACTGTTTATAAACCCACAACGTTTAATTAAAGATTCGACAAGTATACTTCGAGAAGACGGACAGGTCTCCAAGACGTACAATTTATTTCCCTCTGTTGGGATCAGCTTTTTCTCAACATTCTGGAAACAACAGTTTCTGAAGTTCGCCAAAGGTAGACGATAGTCATTTCCAACGACTAAAGATAGGTTAAACGACAAGTCCCTTTCATATATAATAGATCACTTAACAAAAACAGCACAAAATATAAAATGAAGACTTTTATCTTTAAAAAAAATTTAATATGTACTGAAACCCGATACATTTTATTCTCACAAACAAATATTTTTAACCAATCCTAACCACCACCTGCAAAATAAACAGATGCAGAATTGAAACTTTTGCAGACTCAGGAATTTTTCAAAAGCTTATCTGAATTTCTAATCTTATCCCACCTACGTACCTCCTCTCCCAGATGAATATTTTTTCAAACTGAATATATAGCCTGCAACCTTGACTCTGGTTTCACTATGTATATAAATTTTGAGAGTATGCAATTCTTCGTCCAAGAGAAATACATAAAACTTTTTTCTCTTGGATGTAAAACTGCATTTCGAATTCTCTCTCGGCAATTGTCAACGTTTAAGCAAACAGAAAGGTCAGATAAATGGACCTGCGTTGACCATGACCGAAGAAAGCATGAAATGAAACAGAAAGGAATATGATGGATATTTAATATCGAAGCAAGGCCCGCCTCTTGGAATAAGTGATGTTATATATAGAGAGAGACAGAGAAATGTTAATTTATTCCATGGGGGTGTATATGATACAAAGTTACAAAATTAGGGTTAAATTCTAGGCAAAATATTAATGCAAATTCGAAAAATCTGAAGCAAGTAAAAGGAAAAGCTTGGCCTACATCCGAATTTCTGTTGTAGCAGCGGCAAGCCGGCTTATCTTAGCATTTCCAGTTGTGGAAACTGTCTAAGGGAACCTGGAAAAAATTCTGAATACTATATCCGAGAGGGCGCGGCATAAACCTTCAAACCAGTAGAACTTTAAC
This sequence comes from Macrobrachium nipponense, assembly GCF_015104395.2. Classification (NCBI taxonomy): domain Eukaryota; kingdom Metazoa; phylum Arthropoda; class Malacostraca; order Decapoda; family Palaemonidae; genus Macrobrachium; species Macrobrachium nipponense. The sequence goes on from NC_087206.1 coordinate 73,234,252, forward strand.
GGCAAAAACAATCGTATTAGATAAGCCTGTAAACATTTAATCCTACCAACCTAGCTTGCAGTCTGTGCTTGTTGACTTGAGAACCAATTTCGCTGAGTGTGCCACAGGACAACGCTCACTACAATATGTGATACATATTTGGCTTCTCAGAATGGAGTTGGCGCATCCTGGCTTGTGGTAATGGCAGCGTGACCCCTTCTCTCTGTTAATGGGGAGTAGTGAGAGTGCAGGAGAAATGTTAATATATATCTGATTCGGTCTGTATATCAGTTGCACGGTGATTATTTAGACTATAATGCTAATTACTGTGGGATCTATCTGTTTTCTTCAATGTGTTTGTATGAGTACACATATACACACATATGTAACATAATATTGGTAGTCCCCTAGCTTTTCATTTGAAACGCTGGTGTTGAATCCCGATGCGAAGTGAGGAAAATATATATATATATATATATATATATATATATATCTATATATATATATATATATATATATATATATATATATATATATATATATATATATATATATATTATATATATATATATATATATATGTATATATATCATATATATATATATATATATATATATATATATATATATATATATATATATGTATACATATGTATATAGATACACACATATATATATATATATATATATATATATATATATATATATTATACATATATATATATATATATATATATATACTCAGTTCAACCGGATGCTATATGTTGATTATCAACTTGTTTATTGAAATGAATTACCGTATACGTTTGGGTGTATGTTTATTAATTGTACAATTTACTGTTTTTGTTTATCTATATCAAATATAACAGGTGTACTTCCAAAATTTCAGAGCTCGAGTAATAGCATGTATATCTGCACCGCTCTCTACTTGCCATTTGCTTTTTGGATGTTAAACTCGTGAATAGTGAATGCATGAAGAAGGAACTCTTGATACCAACATGTATCAGTTTCTTCTTGTAATTGTAATGCGTCACTTCCCCTGAGTTTACTTTCACCTGGTCCCCGTAGGGGGGAGGGGCTAGTGCCGACAGTTCACCTCATAGCATTACCTAATGTTCTTAGCAGCGTTCCTTCAGCCCCTAGCTGCAACCTCTTTCGTTCCTTTTACTTTACCTCCATTCATATTCTCCTTCTTCCATCTTTCTTTCCACCCTCTCCTAACAATTGCTTCACAGTGCAACTGCTTTGAAGTTTTCCTCCTATTACACCTTTCAACCCTTTTACTGCCAAATTTCCGTCTCAGCGCTGAATGACCTCATAGGTCCCAGGGCTTGGCCTCTGGCCTAAATTCTATATTCAGTTCAATTGAATTTACTTTCACCTGATTCCTTTCCGCGCGTGTGTGCTTATGGTTATGTATACTCCCGTATGTGTGTTTCTGTACACATTTGCGCGTGCAGTTTTAAAACATCATCTTCCTAAGCGACATGTATACATTTAGCGCATTTAAACTTCTAAAACCTTGAGTTCCTCTTCATTCTGTGTCCACATTGTAGGTGTGGGAATGAAGATATATATCGCAGACCTTGAGAAAATCTTTTTTCGAATTCCGATTACGTTTATATTTTTCCCAGTGGAAACTATTCACGCTTCCGTCTCTTATATATATCATGTTTTTTTTTCAAAGGTGATTCATGGTACTACTCGACACCCCTTAACTATCCCAAAGAATTATAGCTTTCGTTTGAGTGGTGGTTTATTCAACGATTCCTTCCTTGTTCTATGATAAATGTTATTTAAGATCGTCGTCGTTTCTTTTCATTTTTCTATCATTTTCTCTCCAGACAAATAAGTAGAAAAGTACATTAAAGCAAATCTTACCTCGAATTATTCATTTTTCTAGCATTTATAAAGTTGATTTTTGATAATTCAGAAAATCTCCCTTGACTGGAATTGGCGTCACTTAGAGCCATAAGTGAAAGTCTTCACAGTGTACTTTTGTCATCTCTCTCTCTCTCTCTCTCTCTCTCTCTCTCTCTCTGTGTGTGTGTGTGTGTGTGTGTATATTCTATCTATATATATATATATAGTATATATATATATATATATATATGTATATATGTATATATTATATACATATATACATATATATATATAGTATATATATATATATATATATATATATATATATATATATACTATCTATATATATATATATATATATATATATTATATATATATATATATATAATATATATATTCACAGAAAGAAGGGGGCTAAAGCTGTAATTCAAGCAATCATATATACTATATATTTATATATATATATATATATATATATATATATATATATATATATATATATATACATATTGCTCCTTCTTTCTAGTGTGATACAGAACGCATCCATTTATCTCCCTGTAGCTTTTCTTTTCGAATGTCATTCGTCCTCCTGAGGACCTGGATTGAGATCGGATGATATCTTCTCAAGTACAGTCCGGTCCTCCCATCCAATGAATCAATTTCTGCCTGACTAGTCTCCTTGCCATTGCTAATGCATTTGCTTTTCGAAAAATTCTCTCTCTCTCTCTCTCTCTCTCTCTCTCTCTCTCTCTCTCTCTCTCTCTCTCAAAATAGTCCAACTGATACCAAGATTTAAAAAACGAACGAGAAAGAACTACATCAGCAACGCAGAAAAAGTAAATTACAATACGATGTGAGAGATGAAAAATAATTAAGTCTGATATACAGACAAAACATGATAAACGTTTCAATTTAGCCTAAAACAATAAACCAATTCTGCAAAGGCAATGCAGTTTCCAACCCAGTTAGCAGAGACTTTACAAGTTCCTTCGGGTTGCCCCAGGTCCCTCAGTGTGAGGCACCTCCCATGTAGTGAAGAGTCAGAGTTGGAATAAGACCAGAGATTTAGGATAAACAATTATGGTCAGCCAAAATTAGACAATTTGAGCTCTCAGATTGAAGTAAACGATTCATTGCGATACACGATTAACGATTATCAAAAGCATAACACAGTTCTAAATCCCTCCCTTCGCCCGCCCCGAAGCTGGAACGGTGGACGGCTGCTGAAAACCGTATATACATAAAGGCGAAGGTCACACAGAGGAAAATAGTGGGAATGTAATTTTATTAACAGAAATTCCCACCAACGCTTTCCCTGCCGCCTCTCGGGAACATCGCTTAGATTGCAAATGTTTGTGGAGGGGATCTGTGCTGTTCTGATGCCGCTCGCCGAGCCTTTTCAACTTAAATGAACCGGGGAAATTATTTCCGAAAGTTACGGCGAGACTCGACGAATATCTTCTGTCGTCCTCGTAACGCTATATAGAGCTGAGGTAATGAACAGTGAAATAGGGTCAGTTAGACGCGCAAGACCAAGTGTTGAGGTCTCGCTTGGTTTTGTGTTGTAAAAAATGAATCAATTCTCCGGCCGGCGTTCAAAAATTTAAGGTTAAATGTATGTTTTTTTTGAAACGGCAGCAGGATATTATCGTTTGATTTACTGATTGAATATAGAATTTAGACCAAAGGCCATGCACTGAGACCTGTGAGGTCATTCAGCACTGAAACGGAAATTGACAGTAAAAGGTTTGAAAGGTTTATCAGGAGGAAAACCTCAAAGCAGTTGCACTATGAATCAATTGATAGGATGGGGTGGAAAGTAAGATGGAAGAAGAATATGAAAGGAGGTACAGTAAAAGGGACGGAAGGGGTTCTGCAACCCCTTCCGTCCCATGAGTCCCTTGAGTAATGCCTACATTGCACCGCACCAGGTGTACTGACGGCACTACCTCCCTACGGGGAGCAGGATATTATAATCATTTACTTTAACCAAGCTGACATAATTAGGACAGGTAAAGGAATCGTCTCATTTCTGAAGTATTGACTTGATAGTTAATCTCAGGGGACGAATGCGTCCGCTCTATATTCTATGGGGAAAAAATCTAGCATAATAATCAGTGTTGATTAATAATTGATGGCTGCATCAATAAAGACTCCGATAGAACACCTCCCATTTGAAACAAAAACTGACAAATAGAGTGTCATTTGAAAGAATCAGTTCGGGAGTTATGAACAATTGCCGATAAAACAATTGAAATTGTAAGTAACATATTTCAACGTATTTGTGCACAAAAATACACAGTAATTTTAAAATTACCAGTAACAGCTGGTCATTGGTGAGTCAGATGCATTGTTGTATTATGACATAATCATACCAATGTACCTGCTGATTATGACGCAGATCATTTAGAATAATTTAGAAGTGTCTTTTTCATCCATCATGCCTGACACTTCTTAATTTTCTGTTATGTTAAAGGAATTTACATAATGTAAGTTGGTGGCAAAAACGATTTTAATTTTAATCTACCGCTGAATATTGAAGGGTCTAATGTTCTCATTAGATAGAGCAGGGGATCTTAACGGGGGGTATCCATATCCCTTGGGGGTATGAGAACTGCATGTTGGGGGGTATGGTACTTGACCTCTGGATATTTGTGTACAATTTGGAAATAAATAACTATATGACTATAAATGCTTTTGATTTTCTTGTATGTTCTATTCCTAGCTATTCATACCTAAAGTATGTATTAAACTAAGTATATTTTAAGTTATATTGTCCACAAATAGGACTTATGTTGAACTTAAGCCAAGGGGGTATGGAACCATATTGGGCAGTTAATCATAGGGAGTTTCGGGTCATCCCAAGGTTAATCGTAGAGAGAGCAGAATGCAGAAATACGTCAGAAAAACAGGAATACCACGATTACGGTAAATAAGTGCATACGATAACATAAATGGTTTTATGAATATGTCTATGAGCATAGCACTATGCCGTCATTACTATTTATTCCCTTCTACGGGTGACTTTCTTTATCATATTTGTTTTTCGAAAAAGGTGTTCCTGGACATAGTCTTTCGTCTCTTGGAAGAGTTTTTTATTTTTATTTTAGTTTGGAAAACGATGTCTAGTTTCTCGTTGGACGAGTGGTTTACGTGGTCGCTTATCGATTCGGTAGTCCCGAGTTCGATTCGCCCCTCTGCCAGCGTGGTATCAGAGGTGAATTTGTTCCTGGTGATTAGAAATTATTTTCTCGATATAATGTGTTTCGGATCCCACGATAAGCTGTAGGTCCCGTTTCTAGGTAACCAATTGGCCCCTAGTCATGTAAATATCTAATCCTTCGGGCCAGCCCTAGGAGAGCTGTTCATCAGCTCAGTGGTCTGATTAAACTAAGGTATACTTAACTTATGCAAAACGATATCACAGTACTTAGTAGTTACGATTTAACGATACTATAAACGAAGTAATTATGACTTGTTGCTTTTGAAAAATTCAACTCGCAATGTTGCATAGTTCATGAGAGAAAATGTTTTAGACAATTTATTTTGGATACATGATATTCCAAAGCAAGAGATTTTTACCGCTATTTTTCTGTAGTTCAGCAGAAAGTAATTGAAGTAAATGACAAAGTAATAATGAAACATTGTTTTCACTTGGAATAATTAACAATTATTTCTTTATCTAAAGGAATAGAGGGAATTTCGCGTCCCTTTGTCCGCAAGAAAACAACGGGAGGCAGGAAGATTATGCAACATAGAGCCAATGCTGGAATCTACCACTTAAACAGAACTGGAGGTACGGAAGGCAAGGTAAAGGGAAAACAAAGGAAAATTAAAACAAAAATCCGAAGACGAGGCAGGAAGCAGTCGCATATCCATCAATTTTCCAGGTACCTTCACACATTGAATGCAATTCGCTCTGCAGATGACCAATGATAGTTTACTTTAACAGAACAAAAGTATGTCTCTCTCCACGATTATCAACAATATACCTTAGGAAGGAAAAGGTAAAATGAACAAGCACGAGGAGGGAGAGAACGTAGACTTGGGTATGCTTTATGTATATCACTGTTAAGTTAATAGTTTGAACAAATGTTGATGGTCTGAATTCATTCAGCTTGTAAAACTAAAGTATTACAGGATCTCTGCTGCTTTCCGGGTATGTGTATGCTTTAGTATTAGAGAAATTGAGCAATGCACGGAGCAGCAATGAAATACGTTTCCTTTCATCTTTACAAACGTGTAGAGACTCATTCTAGTTACTGTTTACGATAACATAACAGATTTCTCTTTGCGAGTAGCAATTTAAGATTTTCCTTAGAGGAACCAAAAATACATCATTTTAAAAGTCAATGACGCGTCAAACAAACAAATAAAACTACACAGCACTATAAGACAGTAATTCAGTAAGATGCCCAAAAAAAACAGCAATGCCCAGCCCATGGTTCCAGTATCCCGTTAACGGCAACATTCCCAGGTCGAGGTTTGAGAGAACTTAATATGGGTAAAAGCGAGAGCCATCATGCATTCGCGTCAAAATAAACTGAACGCTTTGAAGTACTTTGAGATTCTGCCTCAAATTCTAGCGGAAATTTTGCAGGTTTCTGCCTCTGCCGACTCAGCTGGATAACATCGGACGAGGAATCCTTGGAGCAAAGGTCAGGAATACTCTGTCCACGGACTCCCATTCATGACGTTAATCTACCAGAATATTCTCTTTTTTGCTAATTATTGGGCATTATGGACTCCTATTCACAGAATAGTCTCCGCTTGGCGACAGTCTGATATTGCTAACTATTGGGCATTAATTGGTTGTTTTCTTGGAGCGGTTGGACAGCATAACGCCCCCCAACAAGAACAACAAATGCAAGAACAACAACATATTAAGTAGTTTTGTAGGCTTACTTCCAGAATAAGCGATAATGATCACGTAGAATGATATTGAAAATGTGAGATGGAATTAGGAGACACTACCCAAATCTGTATCATTAAGGACGAGAATGTCTGCATTCACAAAGATCCAAGCAGTAACCAATTGATCTATATTCCCGTGGATTTAGGGCTCTATAAATATGCATTTTTTCCCTCTCAATAGTTACTGCGTAAAAATATTGAAGACGAATATTTAGATAAAATGGAAAAACTGAAGTCCTAAATACAACATACCTCGTGTAGTGAATTTCCACGGAGAAATATATGCAAATGATACTCATTAACTCCAGCGGTTGTGAATTAAAATGACTGCGTAATAATATACACTTGGCTGTAACATACAACTGAAGTAAATACAGAATAATTTAGGGGCCAGAACTTTGTACTAAAGAGGAGAAAACGTACATTCAGTGTTATTGCTCTTGTAAATAACGTAGTACTACATAACGAATTGCAAGGAGTGGTTAGTTACTCTAGTTAACCTTGAATCAAGATAAAATTCCATTAGTATTATGTTGAGTCATCCACCGTGACTGAAGGAATTTCTCACTCATACGCTGCTGCACATCCAATTATTCTCTGGCACCATTCTTTCATTAAGGGAACAGCCTATAATCATAGTAAGGTCAAGATAAAACTATTGTGAAATAATGCAAAAATTCATCCTTTAGCTTTCAGCTTTTAGAATGGGGACTACTCAAAAAAAAAAAAAAAAAACTTTTAAATCGAAAATTTCACCTCTCAAATGAATAAAAACTAAGAAGGCCAACAACATCGAATACAAACGAATTCCTGACATAACTTAAAATTCGTTTACAATCCTCCAACAATAAATCTACATCAAGTCAAAATGACAAGTTAAAACACTAGATAAATAAATTTAAAAAAAAAACAAGGAGATTGTGATTAAGTCCTTGAAAAAATGACACAATTCCTACAACTTTTGCGAGAGATATTGTAGTCAAATTTGTAATATTTATTAACCTTTTAACTAATCTTACGACAGACTGCATATCTTGCATGAATAGCTCTTGTTAAGTACAAATATGGGAATGTGATACGTTGATAAATAAGATATCAACAAATAATTAACAACATAGATACCCTGGGAGTCCGATATAAGCAAAATTTGATCGTAAGTTAGTAAATCACAAAAAGGAGGTAAAAAACGCGTGGCTGAAAATTTGAATAATGAAAATTTGAAGTTACATTATGACCCAGAGATGATGAAAATGATATCAGTCATAAAACAGGCATTTTTGAGGGCATATACAACATCGTTTTGCTCACAATGTTAATATATCGCCAAACTAGAACGGTCCAAACATCATTATGGGAGAATGAATACCTTCCATGTCTGAACTAACCGACAATAACCTTTTGGAAGCTATATTACGGAAGACTTATTGCAGCAGTTTCCGGGTATCTACAATGGGTGACTCAATTACTTGTTCTAATGAGGAAGTCTTTCAGAGAAAGAGAGAGCAAGAAAATTGGCATCGAGGAGAAAAGGCAAAGATCACGTAGAGAGAAGGACAAGGACTTTTTTATGGTTCGTAATTCTAATAATTTTATTTTTTGTTTTATTTTTGGAAGAGAAATTCGAAATTTGCAGCCAAAACCAGACAACCAGTTTTCAAAAATGGACGAGTGATGACAAAGCAAAGCTTGAATCATCCAAAATGAGGAAAGTCACTTATGAAACGTCGATAAAAATGTAATTTTAGTAATAACATTTGACCCTGAAAACCATAAGCTTGCATGAACCCGGCTTCTCAAAAACTAAATAAATTCTCGACTATTGAGACTGAAGAACGGAACAAGAAACAATTAGTAATGGTCTTGATGACATTAATCTTCACTAAGATATGAGATAAGCTCAAAAAATCCCACTATAGATAAAGAAATGGTAATTGAAATGGAATGACAAAATATTCCAAGTCAAGAATAAATAAATAAATAAATAAATATAAATACATATATATATATATATATATATATATATATATATATATATATATATATATATATATATATATATATCTATATATATATATATATATATATATATACATATAACAGCAAATGATTCACAGGACAAGGAGCAGTTCCTCGACATACAATCCACATGTGCTCACAACATTAGTCTGCAACGAATCCATCCCATCGCCCTGACCAGTCTTTCCTCGTCCATAAATCAACTCACTCTCTCTCTCTCTCTCTCTCTCTCTCATTTTTTGACTCGTCTGTTTCATAGACAGTTTTCATTTCATAGACAAGTTTTCGAAGCATAATGAGTTTAAAAGAATTTTTTTTTTTAGATTTATTTGGCGCTCACGATCAAAAAAAAAAAAGTTTTCATTTCTCCACTCAACGAATAATATTCTTCTCTGACAGGTATAAGAACATGACTTAAACACATGCATCCAGTTAACGTTAGAATACCAGAAGAATTCCGTAATTCCCACACCAAGCAGGTTGGAAGAAAAATAGTCTTGGGATGCAAGAAGGGTCAAGAATAATGTAAGCACGAAACAGCACTTGATTATATATATATATATGGTATAATATATATATATATATATATATAATATATAATATATATATCCACAAGCTTTCCGTTTTATCAACAATTAACTGTACTGATATAAGCAAACTACTACTATTCCCTAGACCAGTCAGTAGTTTCGATAATAACTTTTCATAGGACAAAGTTAATACTTTCCATCATAACAGCACCAACTTGCTTCTGGCCTGTACAGCAACTAACAGACTAAATGTATTACACAATAGAACGTTTGAAGGGGAAGTTCATGCGTTAATTCCCTTTCCAAATGGCAATTATGCATGTATTCTGGAATATGATATGAAATTATTTGAACATTGTTTGCAGATACGTGTGTGTGTGTGTGTGTATTTTTTTTTTGTGTGTGATGTGTGCTGTGTACGTATGTGTGTGTGTCTGTGTGTGTGTGTGTCTGTAGTACTACAGACAAACCCTTGAAACTATGGCTCATCTGGATTTGGTTGTTGACAGATGGGACGAAAATTTCTGATTGCCCCGAAGGGTCTGGACAAGGGTTATTCCTTGAGAACAGAAGGGCGGGAATTCGAGGAACCAATTCGCTGGATTTATGTCCAAAGTGAATCTAACATCCTCATCCTACCCTGCTCTTCCCTCTCTCTCTCTCTCTCTCTCTCTCTCTGCTGTCTAAAGGGTGAGAACAGGAAGTGATTATCACGTTCCATCTGAATACCTGCATGGAATATAATTGGCATATTTATTCATGACCCCACATACTTTACACAAACACACACACTTATATAGGTATATATACGTACACGTACACGTACACGTACACACACACACACACACACACACACACACACACACACACACACACACACACATATATATATATATATATATATATATATATATATATATATATATATATATATATCTATATATATATATATATATATACATCACATATATCGTATACATATATTATATATATATATATATATATATATATATATATATATATATATATATACCACTATATATATATATACTGTATATATAAATCTATATATATATATATATATATATATATATATTATATATATATATATATATATATTTGATATATATAAAATATATATATATATATATATATATATATATATATATTTATATATATATATATATATATATATATATATATATATATAGATATATATATCTATGTATATATATATGTGTGTGTGTTTGTGTGTGTGTGATGTGTGTGTGTGTGCATGCGTGCATCCGCGCAAAAAGAAATCAATAATTTAAGAGTTCTTGATGATACTACGAATGCGCATATATCTACCAAGCTGAGTTCATTTATCCATTTAAGCATAAACACCAACAAATGAAGAGGAACGACTAGATTATAAAAATATTTCTGAAATAAAAGAGAGCAAAAGCTATCAGAAATAAAGATTTAAAATTAACGGTGGCAACGTCATAAAAAAAAGTCGAGAAAAATTACTGAATAAAACTATGATAGAAGGTAAACGAACGTTAATGAATAAAACTTGCAAAAAGGGAAAAGAATCATAACGATGATTTACTGGACCAAAAAACAAGCGATTATAAAAAAAACAGTCCAATAAAAGGCAGAAGTCATTTGTACCTTAAATGTCATCTAATCAAACTTAAAATTCTTTTTATAAAATAAAGGTAAAAACGAGATGAAAAGCGACTGTCCCAAAGCCGATAAAAAGACTCGGTATGAATCCTATAAACAGATATGCTAAGAGAGTTAGAGGACTATACAAGACTGAAAAATGGGAACCTCTGACGCAGGATAAAATCGACTCTCCTCTCTCTCTCTCTCTCTCTCTCTCTCTCTCTCTCTCTCTCTCTCTCTCTCTCTGCAAGAGAACAGAAGAGACAGAGTCTATCAAGTCGAGAAAAGGTCAGCTTCCTGTAATGGATGTGTCAGGAAAACGTGGACGGTGTCACGGAGGTCATCGTCCAAGACGATGGAACTATAAGCATATCCTCAGGAGAACAGAAGGAGAGAAAGAAAGATCTGGGACCCATTTCCTGACGGTCTGGAAACAATGAATAGCATCTGCAAAGCATTTGGCGGATTTGTCCGTCCGTCCGTCCGCTCTCGGATCTTGAAACTACTGGGCCACGATCCATGGAACTCATCCTCTATCCGGTGGTTGTTGGTACCTATAGTGCTGCCAAAATTACGATTATGACTAACTTTAACCTTAAATAACATAAAAAGAAAGAAAGAAATTACTGAGTATAGAAGGCTGCAATTTGGTATGTCAGATGACTGGAGGGTGGATGATAAACATACCAAATTGCAGCCTTCTAGACTCAGCAGTTTCTTTGTATTTTATTTATGGTTAAAGTTAACCATAATCGTACATTTGGCAGCGCTATAGGTACCAACAACATATGCCACCACCGGACAGTGGATGAGTTTCATGGACCGTGGCAGACGGAAAACTAGATGCGTTTTTCACAGTTTTTTTTTTTTTTTTTCTATCGACCTTATATTGGAGGCCAATCAATTAACCTTTATTAATGGTATTTTATCTCATTTATACACGAAAGACGGGAGATTTAATAGCAATATAAAACAAGGATAACCATAATTTTTAGATATTAACTCACGTAAAGCATCATTTGAAGGTATCCATAGCAACTTGAATTAAGTTACGATAGCTATTTTTGTCTATTTGCCACCCCCCCCGCCAAAAAAAAAAAAAAAAAAGATTTGGTCTATTTGACCAAAAAAAAGTTTTGTCTATTTGACAAAAAAAAAAAAAAAAAAAGTTTGGTCTATTTGACAAAAGTTTGGTCTATTTGACCAAAAAACAAAAAAGATTTGGTCTATTTGACCAAAAAAAAGATTTGGTCTATTTGACCAAAAAAAAATTGGTCTATTTGACCAAAAAAATAAAAGGGTTTGGTCTATTTAATAAAAAAAAGTATTTGGTGTATTTGACTAAAGAATAAGGGTTTGGTCTATTTGACCCCCCCAAAAAAAGAAAAGAAAAAAAGGGCTTGCCTTATTTGACAAAAAAAATTTCATTTAAATTATATACATCCCTCTCCATATCAGAGTAATCTGATGCAATAGGGTCTTCCTCTGCATGAAGCTTTCATTTTCTTCTTATCTGACGAAATGAAATGGGGAAGAAACAGTGGTGAAGGATTTATCATTAAGATATCCATTCAGATCACAAATCACCAAAGGAAATCTACGCTTTCCATCAGTATAAGTATCATTTCAGTGTCATTCAAGTTAAAACGATCGTTACCAGGGAGAGAATTTCTCCATTTTTTCAATATTGCGCAAAAAAAAAAAAAATGAAATGGGGAAGAGACAGTCGTGAAGGAGATTATCATTCAGATCACGAATCTCAAAAGGAAATCAACGCTTTTCATCAGCACCAGTATCATTTCAGTATCATTCAAGTTTAAACGATCGTTGTCAGCGACAGAATTTATCCATTTTTTCAATATTACACGAAAAATGTTCCGGCCACTGAACTAAAAACGAAAGTGAAAAACTTGTTGAGTCTGATGTCAGAAAGATGAAATAAAAGGTTCTTTTTTTGTGGTTTCCTGATTTGAGGGGGGGTGGGGTGAGTGTAATTCCCCGTTGAAAAGGTGTTCGTGTCGTAGACGAAAGGGGACTTGTTTCCATCTAGAACTATAACGGTGGCTTTACATAGTTGGGTCTTTGATGAATACTGCATGACATAAAGGGGATCTCTCCATTTTTTTTAACCTTTAAACGTTCAGAAAATGTTTTGGTTTTCATGAATTTAGAGAAACAATTCTTCCTTTCCTTTACGGCAGTTCCTCGTTAGACGAGTGACTCAGTAGTTGAGAGTTCGACTCCCCGCTCAGCCAACGTTGAATCAGGAATTTATTTCTGGTGATTAGAAATTCATTTCTCAATACAATGTAGTTCGGAGCTCACAATAAGCTGTAAGCCCCGTTGCTAGGTAACCAGTTGGTTCCTAGCCACGTAAATATATTTAATCCTTGGGGCCAGCCCTAGGAGAGCTGTTAATCAGCTCAGTGGTCTGGTTAAACTGAGATATACTTAACTTAACTTTTTCCTTTACAGCTTTGGTCTTTGAAAAGAGTCTAGTAAAATAAGATATCACACGTGTTCTTTCTTCCTGTAAAAAAAAATACTCTCGTAATTTCTTTATTCAAAAACATTATTATCGAGATACTGAATATACTATATGCATCAATCAAGTATATCATGCATTATTTTTCCCTAAAGGCTACTATTATTTTTAAATAATCAAGTTCACTTTTGCTAATAATAAAAGAAGATATTGCTCGTGTTCTTTCTTCCTGTATAAAAGAAAAAAAGTTTTCTTCGTAATATCTTTATTTAAAAACATTCTTATCGAGATATTAAATATATATGCATCAATCAAGTATATCATGCATTATTCTTATCTAAAGACTATTATTTTTTTATACAATCAAGTTCACTTTAACTAAGAATGTTTCTGGGACAAATACGAGCACAATGAAACGCCAGAAAAAAAACGCACTGAAACAAGTGTCACTCATATTTCATAGCAAGTATCTGTCGCCGTCACTCCACAAACACATCGTTAAAATTAGATTAGAATACCAGTGAAACTTTCGCAGCTTAAATTACTATAGTAGACTCACATCAGCCGTGCACCTGATGTCTAAGCCAGTCACTTACGACGCTCCTGATTGGCTGTTGATGAGCCAATCACAGGGCTGGAAACTCTCAGTCACTCTCGAGAGTTTATATAGGGAGGATGTATACTCCACCTCTCATGAGGGATGCTTTTGAAAGACGTATCCCTCAGGAGATGTGGAAAATACATCCTGCCTGTGTGAACTCTTGAGAGAGACTGAGAGTTTCCAGCTCCGTGATTGGCTTATCAACAGCCAATTAGGAGCGTCGTAAGGGACTGGCTAGACATCAGATGCACCGGTTGATGTGAGTCTACTATAGCCTGTGAAATTGTAATCTGCGCCAAGCAATATTTGAGAGTTGCTTTTTGGTAAAATGCTACAAAAACAGAAAATGATAAACGATGTTTGATTTATGAAGTTGGGGGAGTTAACTGAAATCCCCTTAAGGAAAATTTTTCTCGTTGCCATGTCTACTTATCATTTCTCTTTCATGTCAGTCACTTGTACAGTTCCTAGTCGCAATCAGAGGAATTTATTTCTGGTGATTAGAAATTCATTTCTCGATATAATGTAGTTCGGATCTCCCATTAAGCTGCAGGTTCCGTTGCTAGGTAACCAATTGGTTCCTAGCCACGTAAGACATTTCTAATCCTTCGGGCCATTCCCCCTAGGAGAGCTGTTGATCAAGCTCAGTGGTCTGGTTAAACGGAGAGATTCTTACATTTTAACTTGACTGATCGAGTGCTGCTAATCTCTCCGTTCAAGAGTAGATAATTCCCTCTGGTAATTAAACTGTCCTGACATTATACTGACTTGCAAAAACTTTCACTTACCATAAGCTGGAGGGCAGATCGTCCGAAGTCTCCAGTAGCTCTCTCGTTTGGTGTAAGGAACCCAGATTCCATGATTCCAGACGCCTCAATGAAGGACTGGAAAGAAAGGCACTTCTATTAATGAACACACTAATTGTGCCGCTATATAACAAAACGTAGTTTGCTGGTGATTTTACAAAAAAAAATTATTACTTTTAGATGAGCTTATTAGAAACAAAAAAATTCTCTGTCAGTTAATAATACTGAGGTTAAAAACCCTTCCTGCTAAAATTAAACATAATCTTCATCTATATCATGTTTTATCAAGTATTTTTGCCCTAAATTCATTACTTGGTTAAGGAAAAGTTTGATATATATAATATATATATATATCTATCTATATATATATATATATATATATATATTTATATATATATATCTATATATATATTATATACGTATATATATACGTGTATATATATATATATATCTATATATATATATATATATATAATATATGTATGTATGTATGTAATAATATAATATAGATATATATACGTATATACTTATGTATATATATATCCTATATATATATATATATATCTATATATATATCTCTATATATAGTATATATATTACATATATACGTCTAAATCTCTACTTGGGTTATATATGTATATAAAAAAAAAATATACTCGAGTATACTATATATATATATATATATATAATATATATAAATCTATATATATATATCTCTCATCTATGTATATATGTATGTGGTATATATAATATATATATATATACGTATTTACTTATGTATATATATATATATATCTAATATATATATATATATATATATATATATATATTATATATATATATAATGCATAGATATCAAAAGAGTATTATAATTAACAAGTAGTTCGTCGTCTCAATACTTGAACAGCTAGACGCGAGAACATGAACCATCCCTTCATTAGCAGGATGGTTTAAGGTATTATAATTAAACGTCGTTACTTTCTCGTGTCTGGTGATTGAAGCCTGCGAGGCTACGAACTACTTATTAATTATGATTCCCCTCCTCTGTGTGTATATATCCTCTGTGTGTATATATATTTATATGAAATATCTTAGCTTCAAACAGGCTTTCCATGGATTACATTCCACGACTGACTAAATATCAGAGGTGCCCAACTACAAACATTAGTGAATGTTATTACTCTTCGTAAGGAAGGAGTTAACCGTGAGCCACATTATTAGTACTATGTGTTGGAAAATCAAGACTTTCACACGTATTGATGATGATTGTTTTCTTATCCATACAGTTTTTGGCATTATGCCAAGCACTGGGGTAACTAAGGCCATTCAGAGCTGAAACGGAAACTGACAGAAAAAGGTTTGAAAGGTATTACAGGAGGAAAACCTCAAAGCAGTTGCACTATGAAACATTTGTTAGGAGAGGATGGACAGTAAGATGGACGCTGCAAAGACCCTTAAGTAATGCCTACATGCACCAACTGATGTGCACTGACGGCACTGACCCCCTACATGGGAATTAGTGATGATTGTTTTGAGACTGCCACTGGGGATGTAGATGATATCACCTCAAAAACGAATCTAAATATATATAAAAAAAAATGAAAAAATAAGTCGCTGAACAAAAATTTGCAAGAAAAAAAATGTCAGATAAAAGTCATAATGAAATACCATAGATAGTGATCCCTATGGGTTTTAACCCGGTATGTATCCACTTTTGCGGCGTGTTTGGTACGAGCTCGTTGGATTTTTTATTGTAAACAAACAAAAACCTGTAAATAAAAAAGATAAACTCCAAATATTATTGTGAATTTCCTCCCGTGACTTCATTACCGGTAACCATGAATAAATGACGAATTTTTTCCTTGCCAAAATTGTAACTTTCTTGTGACTTATTATCGGGTACCTTAAAAACATCCTATGTAAAGTTATTATAGGTAGAAGAAGAAATCTTTGACTACAAGATCCACTTTCTCTGAAGCCTTTATAATAAGTAATTGATACCCCACGTGGCTGATAGGAGTATCGCCATAGTATAAATCAGAGCCCCTCTCTCTCTCTCTGAAAAGGCATAAAAGTATCATAGAAACTGGGCTCGAGTGACATCCCAAGGGAAGAAAACTCAGCTTAAATTTGATTTCATAGAAACTGGGTTCGAGTGACATCCCAAGGGAAGAAAACTCAGCCTACATTTAATTAACCGAATTTTTTTAACTTTTAATTTTTCTGATGCTAACCTCATCCACGATCAAATGACTATTTACTGCTGTCCATAACTGATAAAACCACAAGAACTGTTGGAATTTCCTGATTGCATGGTCATATAGTACAAGCACCTGTAACGTATCCAAATTTATTTTTCTATGGAAGGTAGGTTACATCTTTCAGGTGACAAGTTCTATTTTCATAACTTTTAATATTTTATATCAATCTATTAAGGACCGATTTGTGATCCTGCGTAGATCTAGGTAGTAACGCCGCGTCGGGTATTGCTTTGAAATTAGTTTCCTATAGTATTTAAGTTGCTTATTAAGACTTATTTTTTGGGGGATGGACTAATTAACCCAAAGGGGCTAGTACGAAGCACGGCGACATACATGTGACGCCCCAACCCTTAGAGTTCGGCGTATTCGGGGGACCGTCCCTTTCAGTCCGTGAGCAGTTATTGCCCGAATTACCCTTTCTTGTCTGTAGTCTCCATTTATGTTCTGGTTCTTTCTAACCCTGAATGATATAAATCCTATTTTCTTATATTTTCCTGTTCATCCAGCTGTCATCATCTCTATCATACTGTTACTCATAACCTACTAAAATTGTAGATCTGCAAACGCCAGCACCTACCCTCGTGCTTTTCCACAATAAAAGATAATTCGGTAATGTATTTTTGCTTAAGTGATTGAAATTAACAACCAAATTATGTTTCAAATTCATACGAGTGAAACAATTTTTCAACCATTCCAGGATTCCATCAACTTATCTATGTTAACAAAACCCAGTGCACTGTATCAAACCGTATGTCTAGTTTGCCTTACTCAAAAGCATTTTTGAGATATCTCCAAGGAACATGAATATTCTAAGATATGTAGGTTGGAGCCAAGGAAGGTGATCTTATCATACATAGAGATGGCACTCATGGTTAAGTTTGTGAAAATTAGTTAACATCTGGGTCAAACATTTGGGTCAAACCTCAATAAATCTGACAATAGTCTTCAACCCGACATTTATGATACGCTAGGGCCAGTTGGTTTGGTATGAAGTATTCGTATATGCCTAACTTTTTTTTAACAATTTACCAAGATATAATCTATTTGTCTTGTGTACCACCATTTGCTCCTCTAAATTACATACCTCAATACAGTTTATAAAGGCTGGGGGTGAGGGCGATGCTGATAGACAATCTCATGTCTACATAGGTTTTAATTACCGCAGCAAAACCCGAGTGGAGTACCGTTTCAAACTTATTTTGGGGAAACGGGAATTTTGTTTCAATATCAAAGAGCAATTTTGTACTTCATATTTTCTGTTTTAAGATAAGTTTCCAGTTGGTAAATGGAGAATTATTTTGGTATACATACATACACATTCATGAGCAATTATTATTAAGCACTATTTGACGGGAAAAATTAGTTTCTTGCCTGTGATCATCTTTCAAAACAGATTTCTCAGTAGACTATTTACCAGAAGTCATAAGTCTTAATTTATCTGAAACTTCTAAAGAAAACTTTCGCTAGCTGAACAGCTAGTAAAACCAAATTTATATTAACTTTTAACAATCACAAAATAAGTTTACAAACTCTCTCGCATTTGTCCTTTACAGCGACACTGATACATTTAGATTGAAACTAAATTTAATTTGAATAGTAAATAACATAAGAATCAACAGGAATTAAAATTACACCTTACGTGAATTTCGATAAATCTGTGCTATACCATCAATTTCGACTCAACAGAAGTTAACAGGTGTCCCAAATAAAAATTAGAACTAAATACTTTCTTGATACCAATTATTGGCGCATAAAACCTGACAGAGCTAAAGAATTTCACTATTTTTGAAAATTAAAAATTTGATTTGAGATATGAAAATTTTCCTTACTGGTCCAGGTTATTAGCTTAAAACAGTATTTAAAAGTTTGGTTGGATTTTAATGTAAGAAAATAAGACTAGTTTACAAAGGCTGATGATCCATCAGACTATTACTTTTGAACCATGAAGACAGTACAACATTTGACAATCTAAGGACATCAATGGCAGGCCCCATTCTCACCTAGTTTAAAAAAAACTATAGCGACGTAAAAGCAACCAACACTGGAGTTTTTTTTTTTTTTTTTTTTTTTACCAACAGTTGCCTCTTGCGCTGCATCAAGTATATAACTGTTCGGAGGAAAATCCTGAAAAACAAAAATGTGCTGCAGAAATACTTTAAAAAAATAAAAAAAAATTCTAAATGAAGTCTGTAAATAAGGTTTATTAAAGATTAAATTTAATATTAAATTAAAACCTCGCAATAGATCAAAGTTTCCACAATACAGAATTAAACAAAGACACCAGCAGTGCCCTAAACTGATAGCAAGTGAAGTTACCTTAAGGCCTGTCCACACGAGCGGGCCTGATCGGCGTGCTCCGGGGTTGACAAATTCTGGCGGGCTTTCACGTGAATGTTGTCCACACGGGTGAGGCGATGGAGAGGTGGGCGTGCCCGACGATGCCAGTAGTGTGTTCAGTGCGGTACGATATCAATGGTGGCTACCGCAAAGAGGAAGATATTGTGTAGCATGATAATTGCTTTGTGTCTAATGAAAAAGAAAAAAAAGAAGAGAATATGGTGCAAAGAATGGCTCACTAAAAGACATGTATATGGCAGCCACACAACCATACTACAGGAACTACAAGATGGCTATGAAAAAGATTTCAGAGACTATTTGAGAATGAGTGTAAGCACGTTTTATACTTTACTAGGAAAGCTGGAGTCATACATTATGAAAAAAAAACACACACACATGAGACAGAGTATAACAACAGGAGGTCGTTTGGAGGCAACGCTAAGATTTTTGGCAACAGGATGTACGTATTCAGCACTGCAGTATTCTACACGTATATCCAAACAAAGCTTGTCACGCACAATCCCATAAACATGTCGGGCCATATATGAGGTACTAAAGGATGACTACTTGCAGTGAGTTTACTTATTTATGAACTGATCAGTACATTGTGTAATTATATACCCAAAGACAAGGAAATACTGGTATACCTAGTTAGCTAATTTACCTCCCAGCCTGAAAGGGTCAGCTCTTCCCTTGACGTCACAGGTAGGCCGATCTGCATGTCCCCCCCCCCCCCCCCCCCCTCCCCCCCCTCCTCATTCATTCGTGCATTCCCTTGTCTTTCAATGACTACCTAGTCCAATAACCGTATACTATGTCAATACTGTACTATACTGTAGTTTACCAAAGAAAAGTAAATCGTGTACGATACAAAATAAATTAGTAACACCGTCAACATAAGTAAATCCTGTACTATACACAATAAATTAGTAACACCGTCAACATAACTTAATGACATTATTATGAAGCCTATATATAATCAATATATACGGTATGTAGATATTTACGGACATTTGTTCCATCATGGTAACATGATAATTATTTATGAGCAAATTATTCAACAATCATTGTAGATGAAGAAAGCCTTCCAAGTCGGCCGAGAAAAATAATCTCATTCATTAGTTTTTGAGCACATATTTGGTTTTCACCATTCATTTCATTTAAATTATTAGAGACGACAGTTCCAAAAGCAGAGAAAGTATTTTCACCTTGGAACAACGACTTTAGCTCATTATACGCCTCTTGCAGGAGTTGGGTCTCGTCGATACTTTTTTTTTTTTTTTTTTTTTCGCGGGTCTTCGATGTGAGGGTCCAGGCACAAGCGTGTCTGATTCCACAGGTTCACCAGTTGGGATATCAGAAGTCCCAGGTGTAGGCTGAGCATCATCAATAACAAATTACCCGATCGATAAAGATCTAAAATGAAAGACATATTGGGTTACGTATGGTTACATGCCAATAAATTACGGATTCACATAGATTGATTGGGATTCATAACATTCATAGATACACATAATATTGTGGGGACTAAATAAAGGAGAAAATGAATAATGACTTTAGGCAGCACATTATAAGACAGAGAGAGAGAGGAAGAGAGAGAGAGAGAGAGAGAGAGGGGGGGGTGAGAGAGCGAAAGGGAGGGGGTAGGGGTGGGGCATGGACGAACTCCTACCTCTGTGGGGTGGGGGATGGAAGGGGCCTGTGCACTGACATCAATGACGTCACTGTTAATCGTTCGTATCCTACCCAATCATTTCGGACTTGAGCTCCATTTGTCAAGGACAAACGCCTTATTATTTATGTTAGGTATTCCACTATAAGATAGAATATTAGGGCAGGGTAGGCACAACACTGTCAACTTTTATACTGATTACCGTAAAATGTGGCATCATGGCCTCTCAAACTCGTAGGAAAAATGCTATAATAACAGGGTATTTTTCTTTTTACATTTTGACAGACACCTACCACACCAGACGAGTGGATGCGTGTGGCACGTGCGTTCGAAACACGTTGGAACTTCCCCAACTGTATTGGAGCCATTGATGGAAAGCATATCCTAATAACGCCTCCACAGGGTAGTGGCTCATATTACTATAATTATAAAGGTACCCACAGCATCGTACTCATGGCCATAACTGATGCCAATTGTGAGTTTCTTTATGTTGATATTGGCTGCAATGGGCGGGTGTCCGACGGTGGTGTGTGGGACAACACACATCAGTAGTTGTATTGCCACAGAAACAGCAGGTCTCCCTAGTGACAGAAAGCCCAAAGGAAGTGAGAGGAGGCTACCCTATGTGTTTCTGGCAGACAACGCCTTCCCCTTGCAACGGCACATTATGAAACCGTTCTCACACCGCACCCAAAGTAATAAGGAACGCATTTTTTCCTATCTGTAATCTAGAGCTCGACGTACAGTTGAGAATGCTTTTGGGATATTGGCCAACCGATTTAGAGTTTTCCTGTCAACTATATACTTGTCGCCAATCAAAGTTGAAATGATGGTATTAGCATGCACTGCTTTGCATAATTTTCTCAGACGTGACCATGTCACACAATATACGCCTGAAGGGTCTTTGGATTCTGAAGACATTGCAAGGTGTACAATTATCCCTGGTGGTTGGCGTGAAACTCCCCACTTGTTAGGCCCCGTCCACACGGCCGAGCTTTGCTCGACGAACTTTGTTCGATGTGACGTCAGAAGCGGAGAAACTGCCGTAAAGTTCTGACTTTTCCCGCCGTTTCTCCGCTTCTGATGTCACATCGGACAAAGTTCGTCGACCAAAGCTCGACCTTGTGGACGGGGCCTTACGATTGCAAAGAACAGGAGGCAATACAAGTACAGCCGGCCAAACTGTACACCATGAACTTATGGAGTATTTCAATGATGAAGGTGCTGTGCCATGGCAATACAAAGCTATACAAATCCAATAATTAGATACCATTCCATATTCCTGGAATGTATTACTTATCAGTGTCTCAGTACATTTGGTGCATACTGTAGGTTCACTTTTTCTTTTTATCAGTGTGTCAGTACAGCTTCAAAAAACAAATTTAAGGATGATAGGTACTGTGTTATAAACTGTACATGCAGAGGTTTCGATTATTAACGGTTTAATTTTTCTATTTCATTTACGCTGTCATTAAATAATATTTTGTATCATATAACATGTATTGTGTTTTTGTAATAAACGCAAAATACAAATATGTATTACCAAGTAAAACGTTTTTTTGAGTTATTTTCCTAGTAACTAAACTCTACACACTTTCTGGCATTGGCAGCCATACTGTTTGCCAGGAAGGAAGGAAGGAAGAATGGGAATGAATGTGTTTAAATAGGTTTAACTAGCGGGTGTGGAGGTATCAATTATCCAGTGCAACTGACCTGAGACCGGAGGTGGGGTGGGATTTCTCCAACCCCACCTCCCCTCAGCCGAGCTGCAGGTCGACCTATTTACAAAGTGAGAGCAGTGTCAGTTTCAAATGGACGATTTATCATTTAACGGAGCAGAGGTATAGGTCTTACCTTGGGTATAAATTATTTATTTATTTTTGTTTACAATGTTATCTAGTGCCAGGGGAAGCTTAGGATGTGGTGGTACGGGGTGCTCTGAGTGTAGGGTGACAAGTTGGTATGACGGTAAAGTTTTGATTATGTTTTAGTGTACAGTAGGTGTTCTCCCTCTAGCAGCTGGGGAGGGAGAGAGAGAGAGAGAGAGTGGAAACGAGCGAGAGAATGAGACGGGGAGGAAAACCTCACTATCAGATGTATCTCCAGACTTTTTGTGTCCATCCTCGGTATTGTGGCTTCTGTCCATATTTGACACTGACGGTCTTAATGTATCACTATCAGTGAGGAATGCCAGGTCATCGTAGCACCATAATTTTGAGGAATAAAGATTGTCAGTCTCAGCTCCTGACCTTTGTGAATCCTTCATTTTCTTAAATTCACGCCTAAACTGGTTTCGTAACATGTCTATTTTCTTTTTTATGTCATCTGTCGTGACTGCAGCACCTTGTTCCCGTATCTCAGCAGCAATGGCCTTCAGTGATGTAATGCGCTTCTCGGTTTTTGTAACTCTTCAGTTTCACATTCCATAAACATGGATTTTGTCGATAAAGTTCAATCAACGTGCGTGTAACAGGTTTTGACCAGTAAATGGAAAGTGGCTCACTGAAGGTCTCCGAATTAGACATCGCAAGTTACAATGGTGTGACCCGTGTTACAGTGATGTATCGTGTGGAAGACAAGCCTGCTATGGGAACACCATGATATCGATAGGACGTCTGCCAGGGTCGAAGCTCAAGCCATCGGGCACCACCATGGTGATTTTGCTACAAGACCCATCGGGCAATTTGACGGTTTGCCCGTCAAGTGTGCCCGTTAGAGGGGAAGTCCGCCGATCAGGCCCGATCGTGTGGACAGGCCTAAGTTGCGAACAATTTACCAAGATATAACCTATTTGTCTTGTGTACCACCATTTGCTCCTCTAAATTACATACCTCAATACAGTTTATAAAGGCTGGGGGTGAGGGCGATGCTGATAGACAATCTCATGTCTACATAGGTTTTAATTACCGCAGCATAACCCGAGTGGAGTACCGTTTCAAACTTATTTTTGGGAAACTAGAATTTTGTTTCAATATCAAAGAGCAACTTTGAACTTCATATTTTCTGTTTTAAGAGAAGTTTCCAGCTGGTAAATGGCGAATTATTTTGGTATACATACAGATACACATTCAATTTAGTATTTATTTCACAAAACGCACCCTTAAGCTCTTATGAGCAATTATTATTAAGCACTATTTGACGGGAAAAATTAGTTTCTTGCCTGTGATCATCTTTCAAAACAGATTTCTCAGTGGACTATTTACCAGAAATCATAAGTCTTAATTTATCTGAAACTTTAAAAAAAACTTTCGCTAGCTGAACAGCTAGTAAAACCAAATTTATATTAACTTTTAACAATCACAAAATATGTTTACAAACACAAACTCGTATTTGTCCTTTACAGCGTCACTGATACATTTAGATTGAAACTAAATTTAATTTGAATAGCAAATAATATAAGAATCAACAGGAATTAAAATTACACCTTAAGCGATGTTCGATAAATCTGCACTATACCATCAATTTCGACTCAACAGAAGTTAACAGGTGTTCCAAATAAAAATTGGAACTAAATACTTTCTTGATACCAATTATTGGCACACAAAACCTGACAGAGCTAAAGAATTTCACTATTTTTGAAAATTGAAAAACACGGATTTGATATGAAAATTTTCCTTACTGGTCCAGGTTATTAGCTTAAAGCAGTATTTAAAAGTTTGGTTGGATTTTAATGTAAGAAAATAAGACTAGTTTACAAAGGCTGATGATGATTCATCATACTATTACTTTTGAACCATGAAGACAGTACAACATTCGACAATCTAAGGACATCACCAATGGCAGGCCCCATTCTCACCTAGTTAAAAAAAAAAACTATAGCGACGTAAAAGCAACCAACACTGGAGTTTTTTTTACAAACAGTCGCCTCTTCCGTTGCATCAAGTAACTGTTCGGAGGAAAATCCTGAAAAACAAAAATGTGGGGCAGAAATACTTTCAACAAATAAAAAAAAATTCTAAATGAAGTCTGTAAATAAGGTTTATCAAAGATTAAATTTAAGATGAAATCAAACCCTCGCAATAGATCAAAGTTTCCACAATACAGAATTAAACAGAGACCAGCAGTGCCCAATACTGATAGCAAGTGAAGTTACCTTAGAACGATAGTTTAAATTTTCAAAACTGTCAAGATTAAATGAGTAAACTTATACAAGGCTTATTTGAACTCAAGTCATAGCATCGTCTTAGTTTCTAGAATTGATGTTAAATAACTATCATTAATGTTTACCTCATCTGGTAGGCTGC
The DNA here is from genome assembly GCF_015104395.2 of Macrobrachium nipponense. Lineage (NCBI taxonomy): Eukaryota > Metazoa > Arthropoda > Malacostraca > Decapoda > Palaemonidae > Macrobrachium > Macrobrachium nipponense. Next base: position 73,259,612 of record NC_087206.1, read on the forward strand.
GTCTATTCATTGTATCATACCATATGCCTGTCTTTCGTATCAAGTAAAAATATAGGCCTGCTCTTTGTAATGTTCACATTAATATGACTAATTTATCACTTAATTTAAGATTCAAATTGAAACAGAATTTTAACTATGAATTAAGTTCAAATCATTAGAAGTCATATCTAAAACTTTAAAATACTTAATAAAATAATGAATTACCAAACTAAATTAATTTAAGACATTTTAACTAACGCACATCTTAACTAGCGCACATTATAACTTAACAAATGAACTATGAACAAATAAAATTTAAGTTTTCAAAACATTTAAGATTCAAAACACCACCATTAGAAGTTGAACTTAAAACCTTATTAAAACAGAGAATAACAATAAAACAAAGAATAACAAAGCTAAACTTAAATAAAAATATTAGTTAACGTCCATTTAAGTTATAGAATTCAAACGCCAGACGTGAATGTAAGGGGAAGTTACTACTGAAACTAAGTTTTTTAAATTAAAAATTAAAATTAGCAAATGATTAAGTTTATTTATTCCCTGACATTGAAGTTTAGTATTTATTCCGACACTGACATTTAGTATTTATTCCCCGACATTGACATTTAGTATTTATTCCCCGACATTGACATTTAGTATTTATTCCCCGACATTGACATTTAGTATTTATTCCCTGACATCAGCTTACCTAGAATCTCATTGGCAAACAACCAATATTGTTTAAGAGTTATTAAAACCTCAAAAACTCCTATAAAATAAACTTCTTAAATGTATGAAAAGAAAAACTCTTAGGACTGTTAACCACTAAAATTGCTATTCACAGGAAACAAACACTTTAAATGAAAAAAGTTTACCCCACCCCCCAACCTCCCATGCACCTATCCATAGGTCATAAAGACCTATGGGACAGGGCATGGGAGGGGCCTCCACCCCTACAGGGGCACCGCCCCTGCAAGGGTGGAGGTAAAAAAAATGTCACTTTACTTGCACACTATATTGCACACCACACCCGGTTTACTTGAAGCCAAATTTGTTTAAGTCGAAGAATAAAGTTTTGACTTGAGTTTTGATTTGAGTTTTGGTCTGGTTCACGAAGTGAGCGAGATCACGAAAACCTGGAAACATTAAGTTCTCTTGAGAACAGTAAATTAATTTCTACTGCAACGAGTCTTATCTTTGCAACTAATCATATATGAAATTACAATTGCAAAATAAAAAGCTAAAATATAATTTTTTTCAATGGACTGAACATTAGCCTATTTTGATTCGAGATCTGATCCTAATAAATAAATAAATAAATGATCAATGGCTTACAAAAGTTATATAATCTCTGAGCGTAAAATAGAACCATAGTGCTATGCGATTACTTATGATATACAAAAGCCTATTTGGAACGGAGATCTGATACTTAAAAAAAATTAAAGACAAATCAATGGCTTACACAAGTTATATAATGTGAGTAAAACAGAACCATATGTTTTATGATTACTTAACCTATATCAGATTTAACCATATGCTATACGAGTACTTAAGCTATACAGAATATTAAAAATATTAAAACGAGAAATTTAAAATAAAAACTTTACCACAAAAGGAATTAATCTTATGAAATACATCCTAACGGCTTATAAATGTCTATACACGAAATAAAGTTTTTAAAAAAGCAAAAATATAAGCATAAAAGTAGGCAGTTCAACCGAGTTGATCAGCTTAAATAATTAACTACGAAGATAAAGCCTGTTCAAAACACCATTACATTGAGGTAAATAAGAGTTATTAAGAGAAACTCGTGAAAAAAATTAGCTATATTTAAAACATCTACACACAAGCTAAGTGAAACTAGGCATCTGCAAACGTTAAAGGACACACCAGACTAACAGAAACAGAATGAACTCTTCAAATGGTAGAGACTCAAGTCTAAACTAAACCCGACCATTTTGCCCTATCATTAATGCACTTCCACAAAGCACTATCCCTGCTACCCGAGACAAGACACTGACGAAGTGTATTTACTAGTTAACTGGCAGTCTGGAATGCGGACTCAGCAGAGACGCTTTGCTGTGAACGTCACGAGACTCACGACCAAGGACCATGGAGTGACCTTCCTGTAACTGGGAACCGCGCGAACGAAAACGGCGTCCTTGATTTTCGTCAAAAGTGGAAACTATGAAACATCTGACGATGCTTGACCGCTAACTGCTTGCTTCGGCGTTTTATGACGTTATTGTTTAATAGGATTAGCTTGTACGCGTTGCATCATTAACGTTCAATCAGTGATTTACCGAACGAGAGAATAAAGATACTTAGGTGTGTGAAATAGACTCGATGTCAAAAGAGACGTAGTTATTTTGTCTTGGTGTCACATTTTGTGCATATATATCAACAAATGATAGTTTATATATATATATATATATATATATATATATATATATATATATATATATATATATATATATATATATATATATTATATATATATATATATATATATATATATATATATATATATGTTGTATGTATGTATAATGATGAACGATGAACTATATATATATATATATATATATATATATATATATATATATATATATATATGATATATATATATAGCAACTGACACTCTTTCTGACATTTTTTTAATGTAAAAAGTAAATTTATTTGGATTTAGGGTTCTAAAATTGTTTTAGATTTTTACAGTATAGACTTACTGAGACTGTTTTTAAGGAAATGCAAGCAGGATACTAGAGTGGTCCAGAACTATATTTTGTGGTTTTTACCACACAATAGTATTAGAACCGAGGTGAGGAAGGGGCCTAGTGTTCATTTTTGTATACCTTAACGCTATACGGTATCCTTTATTTGATGGTCCAAATATGTCAAGTTATTTGACGTTCCAATAAAGTTTTAAATTATTTATACTTAGTTATGAACGCTCCTGCCTTCATCAAAGGTCTACATCAAAAATAATTACTATAATTCAGAATTGAGATTCTAGAAAGTTTAAGCAGTTATTAAATCCCAGTTGAGTTTGGAAAGTATATTCAAGTTTGAGTTTGGAAAGTATATTTTGTTTGATACTGATTGTTTAAATTAATGATTTTAACACTAACAATCTAACTTAAGCACATTATTTGTAATATCTTGAAAGTGGTGACTACTAGAACAATTCTGATTCTTAGAAATGTTTCTATGAGAGGAATCTAGGTGAACAGAGCTATTTATAAAGAAAATAGCTATAGAGTGGCTGTCGGAATTTCATTGTTTTATTTGACCGTTAAAAGCCAATGGTATTAATGAAGCCTAAAAGGAGAAATAAAATCTGGCTGATTACGAGGTTATGTATTCATTACTGAACAGTTTTAGTAATGGTAGTGTACCCGTTTAAATACTGAATTGGTAACAAGCGGTTTTACCCTGCATATGGTAAAAACAAACACGCATCAACAAATTTGACTTAAGTGAGCATAATGTGTTTAAAGAAAAAAGGGTGGTTTAAGTAACATGTGGTAATAAGTTAAAGGTGGAAAAAGTCCTCGCAAAATCAGTGTCTGAATATGATCAGAAGCAAAATCTTCATACAACTCGCTCCATCGGCCTAGGACTGCGTTGTCCTGGGTTACGTTGAAAGATAAGTCAGGATTTAGTTATCTCCCATTTCCATAAATCCCAAACTTCAAATTTATGACGGAAGAACTGGGAACTCGGGAAAATAGCTTTCTGGTTTAAAAGGCTTAAGTGGATTCTCTCTACGCAATACCTTACCCAGTATTAGACATTAACATTAAACGTTGCCTTTAATATATTCAATATAAATACTTGAGGTTGTAAAGTCACTCATTCAAGTTCACGGATGTCCGGGTGTTTGAGAGAGATTTCCATTTCACCCCTTTCTGAAAGACAGGTGTCTGGGAGTGCTGTAGAAAGTTTCGGTGTGTGTGTGTGTGTGTGTGTGTGTGCCCGTCTTACGTCACTATACAGACCCGTTGTCCAGAAAGGGGTTGGATGGAATTCAGCTTTATGCCCGGAGATATCCGTGAACTTATATGAGTGAATATACACCCCTATAACTAGCAAAATCTGTAATTGTCTGTTAGTAACTTAACTTAATTTTCTGTTAGTAGCTTTCAGGAATTAAATTAAGGTGTTTAACCGCCTATCTTCATCAAAATTGCCAATGACTGTTTAAGGAAATATCCAGAAAACTGCTACTGGTAATTCTCACAAAAACAGGACACTCTTGACTTATATTTTTAATTCACAAATTCACAGTTCTAGTTTTCCGAGGAGGTGAGTAAAAAACAGAGAGAGAGAGAGCGGGGTGGTTACTTAATAGGATTGGTCAGGGGTCAGGTTTCTTTTGGTCAAGTTTCTTTAGCCTACGACCAATAACTGCATCCAAATGAACCTATATGCGAGGGAGTTTGTTCAATACATGAGAAATTATTGTATCAAATTCAGTGGAAAGACGCAGTTAAGGAGAAGGTAGTGTAGGTGAAAACAGATCTTTGATGAATGAATTTTATTTGATTATTTTTTACGTGATTAGAGAAACTTGGGTTGATCTGTTAGGCTTTCATATTCGTTTTTTCACAGCCTCATTTATAAGCGACAAGGTTTTCCCGAAAAAAAAACTTAATAGAACCTTAACATTATGCATTTTATTGGAACGCTAAATGCCCCAAATACCTGCAGGGTAAAGAAGAAAATCCTGTTGATACAAAGCCATAAATAAACATTCCCTCATTAAGGAGGCAAAGGCTTAGCGGCTCCATAATGAGATGGAAATGAATATATACTGCCGCTGCCTCTTTCAGATATAAATGCAGTAAATGAACTAATCCCGTATTTATGTTAATGAAAGCTTCTTTACCAGCAAAGCCTCTCCTTTGTTACTGAATCTTTTGCCCAAACGAGAAAGTAGGTATCGGAACTGACCTGCACTAACGTTTACGTTGGTGCGTCTAATGAAACAATTATCGTTTTGCTTTAAGAGAGAGAGAGAGAGAGAGAGAGAGAGAGTTAGAGAGAAAGAGAATTTGTTTTTATGAAATTCCATCTCGATGGAATTGCCTCCATAGGTGGGTTTAAGTGCCTTGGGCCCTAGCTGCAACCACTTTCGTCCCTTTTACTGTGCCTCCTTTCATATTCTTTATCTTCATCTTACTTTGAGGGTTTCCTTCTGTTACACCTTTAAAACCTTTTACTGTTAATTTTCACTTCAGCACTGAATGACCTCATAGGTCCCAGCACTTGGCCTTTAGCCTAAATTCCATATTCAACTCAAAATAGTTTGATTCCTAATTTATTGTCCAACTTCCTCGTGCATTCTCAATCTGAGCAGTAAATCTGTCGCCAGAATGGTTTGTCATTATCTTGAGAAACTGAGAAAACAAAACTACTACAGCTGGTTCACTTTAGGTAGATTCTTGGGTGAACCTATGTCTACGGGACATAGACCAGCCAATCAGCGGTCGCCAAACAAACGTCTCGTAAGCATCTACCTTAAGTGAACCAGGTATGATAAATGCGTAAAGCTACTATACTACAGAAAACGGTTACCCCTATCGCAAACTAGACTAATGGCTGGGATTATGAGAATTTCTTATGACATTTTGCAGTTTCCTCCTGAAATAAAACTGTGGGCAAAATACCTACGAAGTGTTCATCCCTCAAGTCTTCACTTTATTGTTAACGAAGAAGTTAGTCCTAAATCATGGTACAAAACGTTACGTTGAAAAATAATATGAGGAAAGTATTGCCGTTTTACTACAGTAGATTCACATCAACCGTGCATCTGAAGTCTAGGCCAGTCCCTTACGACTCTCCTGATTGGCTGTTGATAAGCCAATCATAGGGCAGTAATCTTGATTTTTTTTCTATACTAACATTTCCCGTTTTCTTTTACAGGCGAGTGTGAGCAAACTGCCGTAGGAAGGATTTACTAAGAGGATTAAGTTATGATGATTATTCTCTCTCTCTCTCTCTCTCTCTCTCTCTCTCTCTCTCTGAACGGTAAGACGTTGATGTGTATTATATTGTATACACTTAGCTTGTTGGTAATTTGAGCGGGACAGTTCGTAATCTACGTGCAGACCACAATTGCTGTTTCTTAACATTTGCTACAAAGTATGGATTATGGGAGTAATGTTCCCCAAAGCTCGCTTTATCTAGTTTGTACTATTGTTACGTCAAAAAACATAGAATACTATCCTGGGAAGTGATTTCTTTTATTGTATATATAACGCTCTCTAAAACATGATAAATTATTGGCGGTCAAAAAGATATATTAAGATATATAAAAACTGCTGACTATCTGAAAATTTTAAAGAACGTTTAAACGAATCTAATTTTACAGCATTCCCTTTCTCGGTTACTCATTTTTTCCCCTTTTCTACCCGGACTCTGCAACTCTTGTCCTGTATAAATCTTACTATAATGGGCGTAATGTCTGTCCGTCCGTCTGTCATTCAATCACGGCCAAACGGCTGGTTCGATGGGAGGTAGGATGAAACCATCTTATGGGTCCCCACTATAACCCTGCCAAGTTTCATGTCCATCGGACCAGCCGTTTGGCAATGATTGAATGACAGACGAACGGAGAGACATAACACCCATTAAGTATAGTTTACTATCCTTGTCGTTCTGGACATCCAAACATGCTATCATTAGCAGTAATGGCAGCAGCAATAGCGGGGCTACTGAACGATTATCATAATCACATGTACGAAAATGAGTAAATGTCATGTGAAATTGAAGACATGTAAACTGATCACTCCTTTATCGTCTTTCACTCTAACAGCCAATAGATCAAGATTTCAGTCACAATAATAGCCTGAAAGGTTTAAACAGACATAAGGAGCTCATCCCTGAAGTAACCACGTAATTAATATGATTATTTGAGTAGCGAGCCAGAGCCCTCAGGTGCCCTAAGCGGCCTGTGCACCTGTTCCATGTTCTGCGATTTAGTTGGTGAATTACTCTACCTCCTAAAGCCTCCCTGATGCCTTTGAATATCTATCTCACAATGACAGCAGATGCGAAAAAGCATAAATGACAAACATAACGAACAAAAATAGGAAGGGGGTGGGGGTGTGTGGGCGGAAAAATGTGTAAAAAGGAAAGAACTCTGTGGAACATTAATAGATTTCCCAACAATGATCGTAAATGTTCACTAAAAAGAGACTAATGAGAACTTTTTCTTTCTATTAATATCGCCTGGAGTAATACTCAGGACGTGGTATTGTGATTAACACTTTTTCAGAGAGAGAGAGATATATATATATATATATATATATATATATATATATATATATATATATATATATATATATATATACATATATATATATATATATATATATATATATATATATATATATATATATATGTATATATATATATATATATATATATATATATATATATATATATATATATATATATATATATATATATATATATAAGTATGCATGTAGGTATGATGTATATATATGAATATATATGAATATATATATATATATATATATATATATATATTTTGTTACGAAGTGCCAAGTATCTGGTTACCATGCATCAAATATTACCTCACCAAAAGCCAGACACCTGAACCCTCATAACATGTTTAAACGACTGATACTCTAAAGGCAACAGTGATCCTTACACTTACCAGTATTGCGAGAAAATCAGACTAAGTTTCATCAAAACAGGTGTGAGGTAATCTTGTAGTAATTAAATTAATCAAAGGGCATCACTCCATCACAACTTTAAAAGTCTAAGTATTTCCCTGATTTCAGAAGTCTAAGTACTTCCCTGGTTCTAAGTCACTTCAAATAATTGAAGGAAAGCAAATCATTACCACTCTATGTTTCTACCTAACATAAATATAATCATAATTAAATATACTGGTATAAATGAAAATACTTATAAAAATTTTAAATAAAAAAAATTATTATTAAATTCAAAATTTATAAGTGAAATTCACAATATCAGGGAAAATTACTGTTACTTGAAAACAAAGTAAAGTTTAATTAATTCTTGAATCAAATTAAGTAAAATTAAATCAAAATTAATTTATCACAAAATTCAAGAAAATTAATTCAATCAAAATTCAAAAGTGTTTGGCAATAATTGAAAATCTGAAATTAATTCACAAGTGCTAAACAACAATAAAACTTGAAAAGAATTCTAAGTAAATGCCAAATTGCAAATTTTACCACTAATGTTAAATTTTAATTAAACATGTGCAATGATTAAGCAATGAAAAAAACTAAGTCAATTGAATTGTGAATGTAAATGAAAATATGAAATAAAAAGACACACTTCAATAAGAAAATGAAATAGTGTACAAACAATGGAACAAACACAAAACACAAAAAATATGCAATGTGTAAAAGTGTAAATCTTTTTCACTCAAAAACACTGTAACCAACAGTTTTTACCAAACCTTCATAACCATCTGTTATTAGTTAACCACAGTTCCCATCTGTTATTAGTTAACCACAGTTCCTATCCGTTATTAGTTAAACACAATTCCTATCCGTTATTAGTTATTAGTTATTACCTAACCGTTATTAGTTATTAGTTAACCAAACACTTTTCCCATTAACTTTTAGTTATTAGTTGCAACTAGTAAAAATATAACACACTTTACCTTTTTGGTATACCAACTTCTTTCTCTGCTGCAGTCTTGTCTTACACAATTTCACAAAAACCAGGCGCCGTTACGAAACAATGTCTGTTCAGATTCCACAAAAGAAACTAAATAACACTAAATAAACTCTAAGAAATATCAAATATGAAATTCTCACAAGTTACGAGTGACCAATTTACGTTACGTTAATATAATCTCGATGATTTCGAGTGAGAGAGAGAGAGAGAGAGAGAGAGAGAGAGAGAGATGTTAATGCCTCGAGGTTCTATGATAGAGTAAAATCTCTTCCTTGGCGGAAGCTGGAGAGGGCAGATGTCAAAAACGTTTTTGGCACGAAAGCTTCCAGTAGCTTTGAAATCTGACGCAATCTTCACAAAGAAATGTGTAACATGCACGTGGTTTTGATCAAAACATACGCGTACGAGTCTAGTCTGTTAAAAAAAAGAAAGACGTACTCTACTCGATCGAAACGGAGGCTGAGCGACAATTAAGATTGACATGTTTTGATAACATCGCAAGACTCAATTCTCTCGCTATCACATGCGTTGACAGATTTAGGAAAGCAAACGGATCTCGCAGACCCTCTAATCTTAAAGTGTCGACATAAAAGTTAAACATCCGTAGTTTCGAAAAGACAATATATATTCTTTTACAACATGCAATGCGAAATCTGAACACACATTTTAAAACATCCTATTCTAAGCTATCTAGGAATCTGAAAAAATGTTACACAATCTACATGACATTTCAAAGAGGGGAAATATGCATTTTGAAAGTAGCAATATATAATAATAATATATATATATATATATATGCATATATTATATATAATCAGTATCTTGATATAAAATAGTCAAACACTGCAGAGAATTAAAATCCTCATTGGGCTAAGTCGTGAAAATAAATATTAACTGATTTTTATGTCCATATTTATTAAGACGGTTGATTCGTAGAGTTAACTATATCAAAATTAGTGAACATTATAATATTTACATTTATGGTCAGTGAAGATTATCGTTTCTATCAGTGATATTTTATACATTTTAATTTTACTCTTAACAGTATATCCTTAAAGTGAAAACCCTGTAGGCGGGTAGTGCCGTCAGTGGACCTCATGCGGTGCACTGTAGGCATTACTTGAGGTTCTTTGCAGCGTGCCTTCGGCCCCTAGCTGCAACCACTTTCATTCCTTTTACTGTATCTCCTTTCATATTCTCTTTTTTGATTTTACTTTCTACCCTCTCCTAACACTTGATTCGTAGTGCAACTGCTTTGAGGTTTTCCTCCTGTTACACCTTTCAAACCTTTTACTGTAAATTTCCGTTTCAGCACTGAATGACCTTATAGGTCCCAGTACTTGGCCTTTGGCCTATGTTCTACATTTAACTCAACTCAACTGAAAGGGAAAATCATCATCATTCAAAAGTATTGCTAAAAGAAAAGGGGGGACGGGAAAGATATTGAAATTTACCTTTCCGAAATAGGTTCTAAATGCTATCAGATTCCCATGGAATCAAATTACGGAAATAATTGTGACAGCTTCCTGTGTTTTTACTATATACTGTTCAATAAACTTAACCGAAAGAAATCTGCAGATTTTCTGCGCTTGAAGAAAATATTTGTAGTGTTGAACGTTCCGGAATATCTATTGGAATCTACTCGCAATATTTTCCATCCGGGATTTCCACACAAACTTTTCGGGCGTTGCATTATTGTCTCAAGTGAAGGCAAGCAGCTTCTCCGATATCCCTTTGAGACAGGCTTTGAAATTTATTTTCCTATCCCGACAGAAACCATCTTGACTCAGTCGAGGTTGGATTTCCTTTTATCTTTTGCTGGCTTGATAATGGTTGCCAGTCAGTGTTACTTAAACATCCGCTTATGGTCTTATTTCGCTCGGGTTATCTCTTTTTAAGTATTTCACCAAAGGAGGTTTAATTCTACGAGTTTATGAGTGAACCTATTTACAACAAACCTTCCTGCCGTTTTCCATTACAAGGAAAACGGCTATCATTACAAGAACAGGACATGGTTTCCTTGAAAAGTGTTAAAACGGTATAGTTCAGTAGAGAGTTACAAGTAGTTACAAGGATTAGGATGTCTCAAAGACTTGTTAGTCCATCCGAAGAGACATCATGCCCTCACTTATCACTAGGAGCAGGTTTTACCCTTTATTCACAGTGTCTTAATAATTTTGTCTTGCTTCCTTTTAAACTCTTCCACACTGTTGCTGTATACAACTTCTGGTGGCAATTTATTACACGTGTCACATATCTTGTATGTAAAGAAGCTCCCACAGTGGGATGTGTTGCATCTCTTCACCTCTAGTTTCCTTCATTATTCCTTGTCTTGTTGCGTTTAACAGAGAGAGAGAGAGAGAGAGAGAGAGAGAGAGAGAGAGAGAGAGAGAGAGAGAGAACATTTGAATCTGACGGAGTTTGTTAAGGACAGAGTAATCAATTACCTGGGGACCAGAGAGAGAGGGAATGTTAGATTAGTTACTTGAGGATTAGGGCTTATGTTGGATGGATGTCAATTTGAAGGAATATAGTGCAGAAGATAAATCTTTATGAAGCCAATTCTCTCCTATCTTTGGTCAGGGGATTAGTTTTCTGATACTATTTCCTTGGGATTACAGTCTCTCAGATCTCCGCTCCGTAATGCTGGGAAAAGGAAATAATATATGGAATACAACAGACGATATAACAAAATATCTTATATATACACATTGGCTAATAAGTACCACCCATAGGAACCGTTCTTGAACCTGATATGTAAGAAAACTACCACATCAATAGTAGCAATATACACCATTTTATATATATATATATATATATATATATATATCTATATATATATATATGTATGTGTGTGTGCGTGCGTGTGTGTGTATATATATATATATATATATATATATATATATATATATATATATATATATATATATACATATATATAGATATATATATATATACACATACACACACACAGATATATATATATATATATATATATATATATATATATATATATATATATATATATATATAGCCCTGTGCTCTGTAGAAACCCCCGAACCGCTTGACCGATTTAATTGAAATTTTGCACGCCGCCCCCATATGAATACATTATTGAAAATGCTTTTCTTTCCTGTGATTATTCTGTATCAAGGTTTGTGTTTAGGTTTAGTGAAGGTGCATCTAAGTTAGTGGTGGGTGTGTTGGTTTAGTAGGGATGCGTTTAGGTTTAGTTGCGGTGTGTTTGTTTAGTAGGGATGTGTTTAAGTTAGTGAGGGGGTGTCTAGGTTTAGCAGAGGTGTATTTAGGTTTAGTGGTTGGTGTTTTTGTTTAGTAGGGATGTGTTTAGGTTTAGTGGGGTATGTTGGTTTAGTAGGGGTCTGTTTAGGTTTAGTGAGGGTGTGTTTAGGTTTATTAGGTGTGTTAGTTAAGTAGGGATGTGTTTACCTTGAGTCGGATGTGTTTAGTTTAGCAGAGGTGTGTTTAGGTTTAGTGATGGTGTGTTTAGTTTAGTGAGGATGTGTTTAGGTATAGCATGTTTGTGTTTAGGCTTAGCAAGGGATTTGCTTACTTTTAGTGGGGGTATGTTTATGTTTAGTGGATGTGTGTTTAGCTCTAGTGAGGGTGTATTTAGATTTAGTGGGGTTGTGTTTAGGTTTTTGGGGAGATGTGTTTAGCTTTAGCAGGGGTTGTGTGTTTAGGTTTAGTGGGGGTGAGTTCAGTTATAGCGTTTAGGTTTAGTTTGGGGTGTGCTTAGGTTTCGTAGGGGCTGCGTTAAATTTCCGATATTTATCATGTCCAGAAGTATTATTTATTGCAAAAATATTTTGTTGTTGTTTATTTTTTTTATTTGTTTTTCCACCGCATTTACCGGCCTGTTATCGGCATTGAGCGAAAAATTGTCTCAAAATCTCTGTATGACCTTCTCGGTGGAAGTGAGAAATATTACATTAATTTCCTACTAAAATACACATTATCTGCGATATAAACTGGTTATTTCTCTAAAAATATCATATCAAAGTAAATACGTATCTATGCATCTCGATATCGCGACAATGAGTGCCAAATTGTGGCACAATGTCAGTATAAATTGCCAATTCCGTTGTAATAGATAGTGAGAAATTTACTTACTTTAGTATCCTATTAAAACTATCCATTTTCTACGATAAGGGCTAGTTCGTTCTCTGAAGAAAATATCAAATCAGTGTAAATAATCTCTATATATCTCGATATTTTGAACTTGTCATAGTCATATCACAAATGTACCATTTTAACTAGCATCTATTAAAATATCTTGTATTCAATGACGTATTTCTACTGTGTGTTTCCGGAAATATAAAATCATATAAGTGTAGGTAACAGCTCCCAACCGAGCTTCGTGATTGTTTACCAATCCGCCATGTCGAGACTTGAGTTGCGAGTCAGGTTCTGGTCCAAGTGATATCGTAGTATTTTGTTACCCAATCCCTTTCCTGATTTTCTTACCGTGTAGTGCATTCACGCAATGCCATAACCAAGAGTAGTACCGCCCTTATGAGAGAGAAACCTCAATGATTACGTGTCGTGTGGGTCACGAAGACTGAAGAGAGTTAGTAGCTACCCCAAACAAACAAGGAAAGCCTGGGTTAGCAACAATGCCAGAACTCCCAGATCTACATAGGTAAGGTTAGTTTAGATTAACCATTTTTTTTCTTATATATACTTCTTGATTACTATTTTTTTATATAATGATTATATAAGACCAGTAACGATTTTACCGCTGTAGTGAGTTCTACTTTTTCAGGGAATTAGTATTTCTCTCTTGCTCTTACCATGATCTTTGATATATCGTTTTAAATTTAATTTCGATTACTGTGACTGCATAAAAACGAAAATTTCATCGCCACCATTAAAAAGATCAAATTGATGCCCAAGCCTGTATTGTCGAGTCATGTCTTACAAAACATGTTTACTATTGTGGCAATTAAAAAAAAAATGTTGCAAGGTTCTCTCAAATGTGATGAGAAGCTTGAGTGTAGTGGTCGAAATAAAATGAAGTGGGATTTTTATCAGTTAGAAAGATCTTTGAATCGTAGAGAACATTCCAGTCACCCGTATTGCTTTTCTCCATTGCTTCCACCCTTCCTTTACGCTGGGCACTAAGCCTTTGACCTCTCTGAAACGACATTTCTCTTTCAGTTTTCGGCCATATCCTACAGCGAACTGGCTCCTCAACACAATACCAGGTATTTTCCTTCAAGTATTTATCCCACAGACTACGGCTCTGCCAACAGGAGAGATGAAGGTGATGGGAATAAATGGCACTGTGCATGAAACTTCAGGTCCAAAACACAGGTAAACACAAACGGAGTTCTTTTTTTTATCTTGTCAGAATTGACTTTAGTGCATGCAAAATGTAGTATAGGTCGTTATTTTGATGGAATCTTTAATTACAAGAGCTTCACGGAAAATCTTTCGTCTTTACGAAAACGAGAGGTCGTAGAACGATGATAGATTTGACTCTTAAGTTAACAAAAACACTCGTCATGCTCAGTATCGTTGATGAAAAGCATTAGTTTTCTATAACGTCGTTTAATCTAACGACTTTTAAAATAACTATCAGCTACGCCATTTCTATCTCCTATATTATACACTTTTTGTATTAGCAATTATGCTATGAATCGACAACAGCAATTAGCCACACGGAAACCGCGCTCTAATTATCATGTGAAATCTGAACAGAGTTGGGGGGAGGGAGGGCGGCCGGCTGTGGTGGGAGGCGTTGGGTGCTAAAATATTTTGTTATGTCCTATGAAAACACAAATTATCAAGTAATGAATGTTGGCTTTGCCTGGGTGTAGACTTCAGGAGAAATTAGAATTTTTCAAGGTAAAGAGTTTCTTTTATAAAATTTCAAGATTTTCTTCTACATCTTCGTTTGAGTTAAAGGAATCTATTTTTATGACAACTAAAATATAACCAGTAGGGGGATAGTGCCGTCAGTGTACCTCATGCGGTGCAGTGTAGACATTATGTAAGGTTCTTTGCAGCGTGCCTTTGGCCCCTATAGCTGCGACCCCTTTCGTTCCTTTTACTGTACCTCCTTTCATATTACCTTACTTCCATCTTACTTTCCACCCTATCCTAACAATTGATTCATAGTGCCACTGCGAGGCTTTCCTTCTGTTACATCTTTCAAACCTTTTCATTGGCCTTATGCCTAAAACCCATAAATCAATCAATCAATCAACAATCAAACTATATATTCAGGAAGTTGAAAACTAGGTAGTCGAGGTAACTAATACCTGGAAAGAACTGTTAAAGAAATTTGTTCATTCGAGATGGGCAACAGAAAATTCCCAGCAACTTTCCATGAGAAAACCTAACAGCTCCATCCGCTGCATTGGCTATATGAATCATATTTCTTGTGTGGAGCTTGGACCTTCAAGTCATACCTAAGATCTTGCGTTTCATCAAGTTCTCGGAATGACACCGATCCAATAAGCAGTAAAGACTACAAAGCCCCACATTCCCATGCTTCTGCTTCGCACAAATCGTAGCCCCATCTAGCCTGTTGATTGAGAAAAGCCCCGGATCTGACAATTCAGATTTGCTTTTATGGCGCAAAGGGAGTCAGGATACCCATTTTGACATTCGATTAGGTTTCTCCTTGAGGGATAGAATAGCTGTTCGTAAGATGTAGCCCAAAACTGTACTGTCAATTATGCCTTGCTCACACATTTGCGATTCAAGGAAGCGCAGTGCACAACTGCTTAAAATTTGCTAATTACGATGTTAGTATGATGAAATTACGCCCAAATCGCCAGCAGTCGCTTTGAATCGTTACCGCGTCGCTGGGTTTGGCGCCGTGCACCAATTAATGGCAGATCTTTTTAACTTCTGAAATATGCGCGGTCCTGTCGGGCTAACTGTCATTAACTTTTGTCCTCGTGTCATTGTGCAGTACACAACACATGCAATGGCGTCGCCATTTGTCCTAATTAGATTTCGATTATCGTAACGCAGTTGCAACATGCCCCATCCATTAAAACAACCGCCATTACTTAGTGCACGTCACCAAACTTGGCGTCGCGGTAACGATTCATGGTGGTTGTTGGCGATTCGGCGTAATGACGTCGTATAGCTAATTTCGGCAGTTACACATTTCTGTCAATATTCCTTTTCGTTACCGAAAACATCGTTGCTTTATGAAACATACTATTAGAAATAATGTTATTCTCTCTCTCTCTCTCTCTCTCTCTCTCTCTCTCTCTCTCTCTCTCTCTCTCTCTCTCTCTCAATAAAAAGATTGTAGCTAAAATCATATTGCCTCATAGTTCTCAGGAAGATAATGAGGCATGGAGCTGCTTAAAAGTGTTCAAGGGCGCTCATAATGAATAAAAGTCAGGTTAGTGTTGCCATGAAGAGTCAGCACGAGACAAAACTTTGCAAGTGCTCACGGCAAAACTTTCAGCATACTCTCTCTCTCTCTCTCTCTCTCTCTCTCTCTCTCTCTCTCTCTCTCTCTCTCTCTCTCTCTCTCTACGCGAGAGCAAATAAATGGACAGAATAGGACAGTTTCCATAAATTTCATTGCTCTTTTGTTAACAGTATGCCTACCCTCTAATGCCACGTTCACGTATGCCTAAGATGTTTACATCTAGGGGAGAGAGAGAGGGACGAGTAGATACGAGAGAGAGAGAGAGACGAGAGAGAGAGGAGAGGAGGGGAGAGAGAGAGAGAGAGACACCGGTATAGAAAAAAAAAAAAAAAAAAAAAAAAAAAAAAAAAAACCCCTAAAAACTGGTCCTTTGATAATAGAAGAAAACTGACACATCAGATAAACTGGGATGGTTGGCTTAGACTCTGTGATGAGAGATTCGCTGAATCCATACAGTGAGACTGCGTTCACGCCAAGCGAATCGAATGGATTAAATTCACGAAGAATCAACACGATTCTGGATACTTTTGAGACTTCTCTCAGGAGAGGTGGCACATGGTACATCCTGCCTATGTAAATTCTCGAGAGAGACTGAGAGTTTCCAGCCCTGTGATTGGCTTATCAACAGCCATTCAACAACGTCGTAAGGGACTATAGCCTAGACATCAAATGTACGGTTGATGTGAATCTACTATATCTAGTTTCATTAAGAAAAGGAAAGAGAATTTTATTGGTCTTGTGCTCTGCCGTTTCCACTCACACTGTCTAGGAAGTTAAGAACTGAAGGTTATTCACAAATTGATCAGGATTTTATATTTAAGATTTAATATTAATGATATCAACTGAAATATCAGCAAAAACTTGAATGCCATATCGACAAAAAATACAATCTCGAAGAGGAAACTGAAGTTAAAGAATGTTAGACTGTTTGTAACCTTTTATATCCTACTTTTCTTCTTCCTGTCTATTTGTGTGGGTTATAAAGAGTAAAACAACCATTATTAGTCTGAGGAGTACACAAGAACTTGAGGGCAACCCAAATTCAAAGTTTAGATAACCATGGTGCATACCTACAATTGCACTCATGCGCGTGAAATATTATGATCATGCTTTTATGTTTTCCTTTTATAATAAACAAGTAAGGAAACTTTTAAATTTAGCCCAACCTTCAAAGTAACGCTCTTACTCCTGAACAACTGTACGAAATTAAGAACTCGTAAACAAAGATGATGAGCGTATCAAGGTCACTTGTCTAGTTTAGACACTTCTAAGATATATTTCAAACGAAGTGAGTTTGTTTCATCTCTAAAAGTGATTGGGGAAATGTCTGCAATCGTCTGTCGCCAGGATATTCGACTCATGGATGCGTGAACGATGAACGAAGATGGCGCAAGAGAAAATTATTTCATTGCCATTATTAAATGCAACCATGCAGAGATGCGTTGGAGATTCGTGATTAGATCTTTGATTTGCGAAACGAACACCAACAGCGTCACTCGACCGAGAGGACTTCAAGCGCTGAAAAATTATTGATGTACTGTTGGCAACAGTTACATATGTTTGAAGACAGTTTAGGCTTTTGATTCAGTTGTGTCATAGTGAATTCGATTGCCATAGTGACTTAAATAGTTAAGGCTTTTGATTCAGTTGTGTCATAGTGAATTCGATTGCCGCCATATTTATATATGTTTGAAGATAGTTAGGCTTTTGATTCAGTTGTGGAATAGTGAACTCGATTGCCATAGTTGAATATGTTTGAAGATAGTTAAGGCTTTTGATTCAGTTGTGGAATAGTGAATTCAATTGCCATAGTTGAATATGTTTGAAGATAGTTAAGGCTTTTGATTCAGTTGTGGAATAGTGAATTCGATTGCCATAGTTGAATATGTTTTTGAAGATAGTAAGGCTTTTGATTTAGTTGTGGAATAGTGAATTCGATGCCTTAGTTGAATATGTTTGAAGATAGTTAAGGCTTTTGATTTAGTTGTGGAATAGTGAATTCGATTGCCATAGTTGAATATGTTTGAAGATAGTTAAGGCTTTTGATTTAGTTGTGGAATAGTGAATTCGATTGCCATAGTTGAATATGTTTGAAGATAGTTAAGGCTTTTGATTCAGTTGTAGAATAGTGAATTCGATTGCCACCATATTTACATATGTTTGAAGATAGTTTAGGCTTTTAATTAAGCTAGGGGTCTTCCAAACGGATCCTTAAAGCCATCTGAGGCCGACCCAAATACCAGTGAGATGAAGGAAGTTATCCTCTGAGCAAATGGAAACTTTTCTGTTTTTTTTTCTGGTAACAGTACACACACACACACACACACACACACACACACACACACACACACACACACACACACACACACACACACATATATTCCCTCGATCTGTTTATCTCTGTCTCTGTTTATCTTTGAACTTAATACCTTCAATCTTATTTACACAGTCTCTTGTGGAACTTTTGGAAATGGAGCTTCAACGAGGTTATCCATTCGAAGTGATTTCGATGTCTGGATATGGGACACTTGACAAACATACTTGTAATAAATTTGGCTCTTTTGCTTGAGTTCTGCAACAAGGGGAATGGTGTAGGTGTATCCATGACATTGATTTTTTTTTTCCTTTTTTGCTTAGGGAAATTTTTTTTTTTCTGAAAGGAATGTTTTCATTTTTGCATCGAGGAATGGTCGATTTTGCTTTGAGGAATGAATTTATTTTGCTTTGAGGAATGATTTTTTTTATTAGGGAATTTTTTTAATTTGCTTTGAGGGATGAATTTTTTTGCTTTGAGGAATGATTTCTTTTATTTTTGCTTGGAGGAATTATCTCTTTTGCTTAGTGAAAGAATCTTATTTTTTTGCTTTTTTTCCTTAGAAGATTTTTTTTTCGCTTTGAAGAATGTTTTTTTTTTTTTTTTTTTTTTTTTTTTTTTTTTTTTTTTTTTCCTTTCAGAAATGAATTTTGCATATAATTAGTTCATGTGGATATCTACTGTTATTTTTAAGCATTATATATATATATATATATATAATATATATATATATAT